>NC_067400.1:508697116-509026045 GCF_016432865.1 Antechinus flavipes | reverse complement strand
TAAAGATACTTTGTCTTCATCACAGTCGTTGATAAAAAGATTTATCTTTTGGAATTCTACTACCAATATTGTACTATAGATTTTCCTTCTAAGTTGACAACAAGTAATATTCATTAGGTCTAGTCATTCATCCAGTTCTGAATCCAGCTTTCTTTCTCATAAGCTAAGTCATATTTCTTTAACTTATTTATAAAGAGAGCAGATGGGACAACTGTTTGTTCTTTCTTGAATCTTCAGACCTCAGCATAGTGTGTATCACATACATATTTAGTAAATATTGGCTTTTTTCTGAAATCTAGATATAATTTTTCTGTAATATTCCCTTGATCTTAAGGATTATACTTCTTTTTCCAAATTTTCTGGGGGTATGCACAGTTTGATAACTCTATGGGCATAGTTCCAAATTGCTCTCCAGAATGGTTGGATTCGTTCACAAATTCACCAGCAGTGTATTAGTATCCTCATATCCCCTCCAACATTCACCATTCTCTTTTCTTGTCATCTTAGCTAATTTGAGGGATGTATAATGGTATCTCAGAGTTGTCTTAATTTGCATTTCTCTTATCAATAATGATTAGAGAACTTTTTCATAGGACTAGAAATGGTTTTAATTTCTTCATCTGAAAATTCTGTTCATATCCTTTGATCATTTATCAATTGGAGAATGTCTTGAATTCTTATAAATTTGAGTCAATTCTTTACATATTTTAGCAATGAGGCCTTTATCAGAACCTTTAAATGTAAATATGTTTTCCCAATTTATTGCTTCCCTTCTGATCTTCTCTGCATTAGTTTTGTTTGTACAAAAAATTGTTCTATAAAATTATTTTTTAAATATCAGAACCATATGTGTGTCATAAAAGGAATATGGTAAAACTTATTCTTTTCCTATTTTTCCAAAGAGTTTGCATAGTATTGGAATTAATTGTTCTTTAAATGTTTGGTTGAATTCACATATAAATCCACTTACCCCTGGAGATTTTTTCTAAGAGAGTTGATTAATAACATTATCAATGTCTTTTTCTAAAGAGGGTCTATTTAAATAATTTATTTTCTCCTCTGTTAATCTGGGCAATTTATATTTTATAAGTATTCATACATATCTCTTAGACTAGCGGATTTATTGGTCTACACTTGGGCAAAATGACTCTTAATTATTGCTCTAGTTTCCTCTTCATTGGTGGAAAGTTCATCCTTTTCATTTTAGAAACAAACAATTTATTTTCTCCTTTCCTTTTTCTAATCAAATTAAATAAAGCTTTATTTATTTTGTTGGTTTTTTCTCCCATAAAACCAACTCTTAGTTTTGTTTATTAGTTTAATCTTTTTCTTTCAATTTTATTAATCTCTCCTTTGAATGTCAGAATTTCAAATTTGGTATTTAATTGGGGTTTTAAAAATTTGTTCTTTTTTTTTAACCTTTTTAGTTACAAGCCCAATTCGCTGGTTTACTCTTTCTCTATTTTATGCAAGTAAGCATCTAGAAATATAAAATTTCCCCTTATTACCACTTTGGCTGCATCACACAAATTTTGGTATGTTGTCTCATTATTGTCATTCTCTTGGATGAAATTATTGATTGTGGCTATGATTTTCACCTATTTATTCTTTAGGATTAGATTATTTAGTTTCCAATTACTTTTTGGTCTATTTCCACCAGGATTTTTATTGAATGTAATTTTTTATTGCATCATGATCTGAAAAAATGCATTTAATTTTTCTGCCTTTCTGCATTTGATTTTGAAGTCTTTATGTCCTAATATATAATCAATTTTTGTATAGGTTCCATGAACTGCCAAAAAAAGTATTCTCCTTTCTGTCTCCATTCAATTTTCTCCAAAGGTCTATCATACCTAACTTTTCTAATATTCTACTTACTTCCTTAATTTCTTTCTTATTATTTTGTGGTTCAATTTATCTAGTTCTGAGAGAGCAAGATTGAAATCCCCCACTATTATAGTTTTGCCATTTCTTCTTGCAGCTCTCTTAACTTATGCTTTAGGAATTTAGATGCTATATCATTTGATACATATATGTTTAGTATTGATATTACTTCATTATCAATGGTGCCCTTTAGCAAGATATAGTTTTCTTCCTCATCTCCTTTAACTAGATATATTTTTACTTTTGCTTGATCTGCTATCAGGATGGTTGCCCCTGCTTTTTTTACTTTGCCTGAAGCATAATAGATTCTGCTCCAGCCTTTTACCTTCTCTCTCTCTCTCTCTCTCTCTCTCTCTCTTTATATATATATATATATATATATATATGTATGTATGTATATATGTATGTGTGTGTGTGTGTGTGTGTGACTCTGCTTTATGTGTGTTTCTTGTAAACAACATGTAAGATTTGGGGTTTTAATCTAATCTGCTATCCATTTCTATTTTGGAGAGAGTTCACCCCATTCACATTCACAGTTAAAATGATTAATTCTGTATTTCCCACTATGGTATTTATACCAAATTATGCTTTTCTCTTTTCTTTCCCCATTTCCCTCTTCCCCAGTATTTTGACTGTGGTTCACAACACAATATTTTCACTCTTTTTGTTTTTTGCTTGCATTTTGTTTTCTTTCTCATTTTTTCTAGTTTGATTTTTCTTTTACAGCGAGGTAATTGTATAAATATGTATGCATATATTGGATTTAACATATATTTCTACAATGTTTAACATATACTGTATTATTTACCATCTAGGGGAGGGGTTTGGGGAAGGGGGAAAAATTGGAACACAACATTTTGCAAGGGTTAATATTGAATTATCCATGCATAGGTTATAAAAAATAAAAAGCTTTAATAAAAATAGATTCTCACGAAACATACTTTTAATAATATGATTTATAATTTTGCTAGGAATTGGGAAATTCTTTTCAGAATCGTATTCTTTAATTCTTCAGAATTTCTTTCATTTTTTAGGCTCTTACAAAGAGTACCAGTAATGGCTCAGCCTGTAAACTCTTATTTCCCCCACCTCAAAATTTGGGAATTTGAACTCATTAAGGGCAGTTAGATGTTCTTCATTTGTTCTTGCTGTTGTTGTTTCAGCTTCTGTCAGCTTTAATTTTCACCATCCTTTTTGTGTTCCTTAGAGTTCAAAAATAATTCTCTTTATTAAAGAAAACAAAAGCAAAATGAATTGAATATTTGTCTTCTCATCATTTTCCATGATCATCAACTCATTCCACCCTCAGAAATATTTATATGCCTTCTCTGATTAACCCACCTGGTCATTGTTTGGGCCCTGATGGCCCTAAATAGCAACAGTTTCTGTTTTTATTTAGAGACCCCCAAATTTTGAGGTGGGGGAAATAAGAGTTTACAGGCTGAGCCATTACTGGTACTCTTTGTAAGAGCCTAAAAAATGAAAGAAATTCTGAAGAATTAAAGAATACGATTCTGAAAAGAATTTCCCAATTCCTAGTCTTCCCATCCCCGATTAATTTTTAACTAGGTAAAAGAGGCCATTCTTTTTCTTATTTTTTACCTCAGTCAAAATGAGACCTGGAAGAGACCTTAACTTAAAAAGGCCAAGGTCTCTTCCTGCATCCAGGGTCATAACTTGCCACTGGGCTCAGATGGCTCTGAAGGTAAAAGGTGAAGCTAGTGACTTTGCCCAGTCCTCCCTCACTTAAATCCAATTCACCTTTAAGTTATAGTATCACCTTCCTGATGCCATGGTTCTCTTCAAGAATGAAGGACAAACAATAACAATCACCAACATCACTACAAAAGTCTCTTTTGCTTAATATGCTTCCTTTGCCTTTTGGTCCAGGGAATATAGTACTCCTGACACTATTCTTGTAGGGTCATGCTACTCATTTGTATTTATCTTCCATTGCCTACCCTTATTTCCATCTTCTATCATGTCCTTTAAAATCCCAGAGTGATTGATGAGTTTCTTGTGGATGCAAATCAGTTTTCTAAAACAGTTCCTTTTTCTCCTCCTCTTCTCAGAATAATTTCTGTTTTTGCCTTCAGCATCTTCTTTTGGGGATCTCACTAAGCCTCTCAAGTTTACTTCCCTTATAGACTTTTAAGTTTATGACAGGAGTGCTTAGCATTTTTTTGTTGTGAATTCATCTGGGAGTCTGGTAAAGGCAATGGATCTTTCTGAGAATAATATTTGTAAGTGAATAAATAAAATACATAGGCTTACCGAAGAAATCAATTATGTTGAAATAAAGATATGTTTATTTGTTTTTTAGTTTCCAGTTTCATGATCTCTCTGAATTTTATCTACAGAAGACCCATTGTTTAGAAGCTCTGGTCTATAGAGTAGGCAGTACTCCTCCCAGAAATTCCTCCCAGAATTCTGTGAAGTCTATTATCCCATAATC
Organism: Antechinus flavipes; assembly: GCF_016432865.1. Classification (NCBI taxonomy): domain Eukaryota; kingdom Metazoa; phylum Chordata; class Mammalia; order Dasyuromorphia; family Dasyuridae; genus Antechinus; species Antechinus flavipes. The sequence goes on along the minus strand of NC_067400.1, from coordinate 509,021,706 downwards.
AAAATTGTCCATCAGATTATTTACAGCTTTCATTTCATTTTCTGTCAATAATTCTATGATACAGCTGCTTACTGCCTTCAGGATTTCATTATATCTTTCCAGTAGCCAGTTCAAGTTTCTCCTTTTTTTTTTTTTTTGTCACAATCAAGTCTCATAATAGCATTTCTCTATATCATTTCCTCTCTGTGTTATTGTCTGCTTGGAGCTTTTCTGGGGAGTTCCTCCCTTGGAGTTTATCTAGGCCTAATTCTCTTCTTTTATGGATAAAGAAACTAGAAAATTTATGTGATGTTCCCAAGATTACATAGGAAACAAAATTTGGGGTGAATTAAGTAATCTTGGTTTCCTTGATTGTAAAATGAGGGGGCATGGACTAAATAGCCTCTCAGGTCCCTTCCAATCTCTGGAATTCTAATCCTATGGTACTAAATATCAAATTTGAATCCTATTCTGATTCTAACTACAATGATATCTTTCAATTATACCAGTCTTTCCTTGCTTTCCAGTTTACTGTATTGCTGCCTTAATTGCTGTGGGATCTTTATTTATGGTGGACTTCCCAACCTTTTCTAAGATAAGACAGAGGCTATCTCATTCAGCTGCTTTGATTGGCAATTAGCACATTCCTGTCAACCCCTAAAGCAAAAGGAAACTCCAGTAGGGACCTAACTAATTAAAATCTAATCATCCACCTCTTTCCTTCCCCCTCATTCCCATTTCCTATTTAAGTTCAATAATTCCTTGTGGTTCTCTAACAGCTAAACTCTCAGGTTTAAGGTCAGGGAGATCCCAGGTTCTCTAAGTGACCATTTATGAATTGGTCATTCAGAAATGTGTCCAAATTCATCCTGAATTTATTCCTATACCACCTCTTGGGGTAATGAGTTCCATAAACTTACTACCAGCTGTGAAAAGTGACACATTTTACTTGCCCTAAAATTATCTCATTCAAATTTCCATGGAGGTTTTCTCATCCTAGTAGTTAAAGATTTGATAGGGAAAAAAAAAATCTTCATTTCCTTTAGACAAGCTTTTCACAATACTATAGTATTGTGAAAATACTTTGAGGTTTTCCAGGCTAATTTTATTTGTTCTCAGGAGACACCCAAATTCTTAAAAAAGCCCAACAATGACAACAACAAAAAGCAATGAATATAAATTCCTTGCAAATGGGGATTTTTTTCTTCCAGGTATTTCTTCTTCTATATTTTCTTCCTTGTATCTCCAATGTCTAGCAGTGTCTAGATCATCATTCATCATCATCATCATCATCATCATCACCATCACAGCTAATATTTCTACATAGCAGGTTCCATGCTAAGCATTTTATTATTATTATCTCATTTGATCCTCTCAACAACCCTGCAAAGTAGATGCTAATATACCTGTATTACAGATGAGGAAACAGTTAAACAAATGGTTAAGTGATTTGCCCAGGAATACACAGATAAGAGGGTGTTTGAGGCTAGATTTGAATTTAGGTCTTCTTAATTTCAGGCCCAGTACTCTATCCACGATATCTATTTCAGTTTATAGGGTCTTAATAAATATTTGTTGACTGAACACACTTTATTGTTCTTTGGACCTTCATCAAATCTGTATGTTTTATCACTGGAGGTCAATCAGTCAATAAGTACTTTGTTAAGCATCTACTGTTTGGGGCTATAGAGAGGCAAAAAATAGCCCCTGTCCTCAAAAAATTAATAATCTAAAATGGGAGAGCAAGCAAACAACCACAGCACAATCAAACTAGATGCAGGCTATTTGAAATAATAAGCAGAGGGAAGGTACTGGATGAATTGGAAATGAGAAAGTCTCCCTATAGGGGCTAGGATTTCAGTTGGGACCTAGGATATATAGCTTATGATTGTTTGAGTTAGAGCCTCATAGTCCATAGGAGCTTATTTTATGCTATTCAACAAGAATATATTAAGAACTTGTTGTGTATCAGTAATAATCATAGAAAATAAAAAGAAACTGTCACTACACTCAAGGAACATCATGCTCATGGAGGATGGGTGGGATTTGGTCTGCAAAAGCCCTTCATCTGAATTTCTCTGATACTTCTAGTCCAGCATTGACATATTTGTTACTTTAGTCCCTTACTCTGAAATGACTGAAGAGTGGTAAAAGGTTGAGTTAGAGAAGAAGGTTTCAAGCCAATAATAGTGACCCACTTCCCTTTAATTCTCCAGGCAGCACCATGTAGCTCTGGGACTTCCGAAGACCTTTTCCAGAGATAGGATAGCAGGGTCTTAAACTTACCAAGACAAGTTCAAGTCAGGGCCTCAGGCTGCTTCTTCTGTTTTGTGTTCCTTTGTCTGATTGTATGTGATGAGAAATTGATTCTGGATTTGGACATTTCTAACCTTGGAAGCAGACTTGTGAGTTTTGGAGGTCAGAAGATCCCAAGTTCTGGCTATATTGCAGAAGGCACTCTCTTTATACCTACGATAGCACTTTTTGGAAGAGGAGATCATCCCTGACAGCCTAAAGTTAAGCCTTAGCCTTTCTTGCCAGAGACATGGAATTGGGCAGAATTGTAGAGACAGTGAAGAGCTGGGGCAAAATATAAAATGCAGATTCAGCAATCCTACAGGCTATATCATGTCTTGATCTTTTAAGTGTCAACCTCCCAGGAGGGTATAAGAGTACTTCTATTACTCTTGAAGCTTATTGAAATGTTTCTATTAATGTGCCCTTGGGTGTCTTGTATGCATTTCTTTTATGTGGAGGAAATAAATAGCTATCCTCTTCTCTATCTCTGTGATAGATCAAATATCTTTGTGTTCCCTCTTTGGGAAGGTCTTAGATATGACTAAGTTTTAAGTAGTTTTCTTTGGAGCTCTGCTTTAGGGGCATAATGGACCAAACATTTTGAGAAAACCTCTCGACTTTTGGACAGGTAGCAATTGTTATTGTTATACATTTGGGATGGGGAGAGGAGTGAAGGTTGGGAGAGAATGTAATAGGTACAGATAAGAAAATATGAATATATATGAAGTACTATAGGATTGCTTCTTATTGTTTTAGGTTCTAAAGTTATTGTATAAGGTAAAAATAAGGGATAGTCAAAATTATCCTTCTTTTCAGATTCCTTGCATTGCTCATTAAAAAAAAAAAAACCCAAATCAGGCAGGGGAAAGGAACAGTGGAATGTTGGTGAGTAGTGTATTAGCATTGTCTCCTCTAAATTAGCTTTGTGTTCTACCCAACTTCTTTCCCTCAAACAATTGGATGCAGTGCTTAAAGTTCAGACCTATCTTGAAGTCACCAGCCAATTTACTTTACCTATAACCAAAATAAATACAGATTTTGAGGTGGTGGGGCAGAGGTGGAGCCTGGAGAACAAGGTGGTAAATGTAAGGGGTGGGTAAGGAACCATTGACCCAGAGTGGGATTATCTGTTATGACTCTGAATATGAGTAGATCGTTCATGAGAGACACCCCAACTATGGTCAATGTCCAAAGCAGGCCATTGGTAGATGGTGTCTGCAAAATCAGTGAGTCCTTGGTGCTACATTGTTATGCTATAACATATAACTGTGGTGAGCTTTTTCTTCTCAAAAAGCAGCCAGGTGATAAAAGTTCAGATCTTTTATTATCTCCAATATAGCCCGGTTAGCTTAGAGGCCTATCTCTTTGCTTGGTTCCAAGAGCTCCCTCCGAGTGTCACCAAATCCAAAGGTTCTGTCCTTCAGCCTCTGCCTCTGCTTTCTTCAGCCTCCAACCAACACAGAGATGGAATGTCTCTCTTGTCTCCTTCACTTGGGGCTTGGCTAGCTTTCTGGTGAGTCTTTCAGACCAGCTTGGTCTCAATGGGGGAAGTGCAGGAGCCCAGCCACCAACTACAGTGGTGTGAGATGAAGATGAATCTGGTTGTCCACTGAACTCTCCACTCGTAGCTTCTTCCTCTGAAAACTCTTTCTTCTGCCACCAGCAGCCAAGTGGAAAATATTCTGCCTTGCCTCGGAGAGAGGGCTTCTGGCGTAATTCCGCTGAAATCTGTCAAAGTGCTCTCTGTCTGCACCAGAGTTGCTCCTCTCCAGTCCAGCTGAACTCTCCTCTGCGACCAGCCAGCCAAGTGGAAAATATATTCTCTTTTGCCTTGCCTAGGAGAGAGGGCTTCTGGCGTAATACCGCTGAAATCTGACCGAGAGCCTCTGTCTGTTTCTTTTATCCAAGAGGGAGGAATTGTGGGATACGAGAGAGAGGGATTATGGGTTTTCTCCCATAGTGTTCTCAGGCCCAAAGAGCTTCAAGGGAGGTGTGAACTCACAAAGGTACAAAGTTTACTTTGTGAATCTGGCATACTTGTGAACTCCAATGAGTAAAGGTGTAAACACAAGCATTGTACTAATTAGTTCTACTTAGTACCTTGTTTCAGGTTCTGGCCCAAAACATCTTCTTGTAAGATTAGATCAACTCTAATTAGTTAGCAGTTTGTAAAGATTCCAACATATAACCTTATTTTTTCCTACCTCTTTCCCTTCCTCTTTTTTTTCTTTCCTCCCTCTCTCCTTCCCTCCCTTCCTTCCTTCCTTCACTCCTTCCTTCCCCTTTCTCCCTCTCTCTCTCTGTCTGTCTGTCTCTCTATGCCTCTCTGTGTGTCTCTTTCTCTCCTCCCCCTTTGTGTAGTGAATTTGCAAAAACTAGATGTCTATATACTGCAACTCCAACGTAATTTGTGGGGTGATAGAGGAGAGCATGGACAATTAGGGGGAAATCAGTAAAGATTTTATTTAGAAATTTGCACTTGAGTTGAATCCAGAGATACTAAAATGGAGATGTAGGAAGAACATCATTTCAGGTAAGAAGGACAGTTTGTGAAAAGTACAAAGAAGAAAGAGATGACCTGTATGGAGAAGAGCAAAGAACCATGTTTGTCTGGGATCCCAGAGTGGATTAGAGAAAGTAGTATGCAATCAGTCTGTAAAATTAGTTTGGAGCCAGAATGTGAAATGCTTTAAGTGCCAGAAGAATTTATAGCTTATCCTAGAGGCAATAAGAGGCAATAAAAAACCATCAAAGCTTCTTGAGCATGGGGATGATATGATTATCCCCATGCTTTAAGAACATTTGAGAATTTGGAACTTTTGTATAGGATAGATTAGAATGGGAAGAAACTAGAAGCAGCAAGATTAATTAGTGCAGGCAAGAGATGATGTGATCCTGAATTAGTCTGTTGGACATGTGAGTACAAAAAGGCAATGATTGGAAGAAATGTGGAAGAAAAACTGATAAGATTTTGGCTTTTGATTGGATAAGGAAACTGAGAGAGAAGGAAGAGTTGTAGATGATACCAAGGTTGAAAATCTGGGAAAAGAAAAATGATGCTGTCATCAAGAGAAAGGGAAGCTTAGAGGAAAGGTGGGTTTAGTCCAATACCTGCAAAAAAGCAATTAATAGTTTTTAGTCCTTTTATTCAATTGTGAAGAAAAGCTCAAAGATTTCCATTTTATATTCATATATAATTTAGATTTTTCAAATCCGTAAATATATTACTTGCCCATGTTAAAACATATCAGCCACTTTTCTGCCCACTCACAGATGCCTAATGTCTTTCTGTCATCTATCCCCGCCAGCTTAGCTCTTCACAGCCTGGAAGGATATTTTTTTGCCATACATAAAGTTGAACAATTTACTGAGCACTTCCTCATAAAAAATCTTTCTTTTAAATTTAATTTTAATTTTTACTCTTTTTTACTAATGCATTTTGTTTTTTATATTCATCTTTCTCTTTCCTTCTTCCCCAAACATGAAAGAAATTATAATTTCATCTGTGTAGGAAACTCTTGGTGAGGAATCTTCCTCCATCAATGCAAATTGTCATTTGCTCCACACTTTATAGTCTTAAACATTATATTCCCCAATAGTCCCATCCCTAAAGTGCTTTATCATAACAAAATCAAAAAATAATATGCAAACCCACTGATCACAAATTATGGCAGGTGTAATAATTTGTCCCCATAGTTCTTCACTTTTTTACAAAAGGATTAAAGTGATTCTAATTTATTATCTAGAACCACTATTAATCATTGCATTTGATCTGAGTTCTTTTGTCTTCATTTATATTATTGTATTTATGATTACATATATTGTTGTCTTGATTATGCTTCATTTTGCTTCAGGTATATAAGTTGTACCTTTGTTTTCCTTCTAGATTTCTCATATTTTTCCCAGGGCAATAATTTTTATCACATTCATATGCCACAGCTTATTTATTTTAATTATCCTTTCTTCAATTGCAGTTTACTCAGCCTTTTTAATCATTGAATTCCATTTCTTTCCATTTTTTTGCTACTGCCAAAGAAAGTACTTGTTGTGAATGTTTTGGTATAGATGTAGAACTTTCCCTTCAATTATTAGGGTATACTCCCAGAAATAAAATCTTCAGGTCAAAGTGTTTGAAGAATATAATAAATTTATTTGCATGATTCCATATTGATTTCCAGAAGAGTTGAACTAATTCACAGCTCTCCCCAGTATATCTGTTAGCATTCTTGCCTTCCCACAGTTATACCAGTACTATTTTTGTTTTTATTATTTTTGCCAACTTGCTGGTTAAGTTATGAAATCTAAAAGCTGTTTAAATTTGCTTTTCTATTCTTATTAATTGTTTTGGAATATTTTTCAAATGTTAGTTGATAGATTGATTTTTTTTCTTTTGAAAATAGTTCCTATATTTTGATCACTTACCTATTGGGGAACAACTTTCAGACTCATCAATTAGAATCATGATGTATACTATATTTCCCAGATAAGAAACTTTTTTCTGAGCTGACTGATAAAAAGATTTTCTTTTCTCCCAGTGACAGTTAACTTTCTTATTCTAGTTTATTCTGGTTTACTGATATCATTACATACAAATATTCTTCACATATTTTTTCTTATAATCTATTCTACTTATTTTTATTTGACTATTGATATGAAAGATGGTAAGATGAACTAGAGGGGGAGCTACTTGAGGCAGAAAGACCAATCATGAATCTATTGAAATAATCTGTTTTTGAGATGATGAAAGCCTGAACTAATGTGCTACCAGTAGCAGAGGAGAGAAGGAGCATATATGAAAGATGTTTAGAAGGCAAAATTATCAGGGCTTGGCAACAGATTGTATATGGGAAATGAGAGAAGTCAAGGATGATACCTAGACTGCAAACCTGGATGACTGGAAGAATGGTGATATCTTTGATAGTAATAGGAAAGTTTGGAAGACGACATAGATTTGGGGTAGGTGGGGAGGGAAGATAATGAATAATACCATTTTAAATATGTGTTTAATATTTCAACAGAACACATAATTTGAGATGTTCAATAGTCAGCTGGAGATGTGACTGTGGAGGTAAAGAAAGGTATTAGAACTAGATAAGTAAATGTGAGTATCATCATCAGAGAAATGCATAATTTGAATCCATGAGAATGATAAGACATATAAGGGAAATAAAAAAGTTCATCAGTATTTTGTTTTCTTGATTTTATGAAACACTGAGACATTGTATTTATTTGATTCTAGATATTTTTATTTATTTCTAATTCCTTATATTTATTTCTAATTTTTAATAAATCGAATAACTTTAATAATTATTGATATAATTTTGGATCCTCTTAGGCCTCTTTTATTGCTATTTTTTATTCATTTACCTTGAAATTCTTGATCTTTTGTCCCTCAAAATGAATTTTGTCATTATTTTAATCTGATTATATGAAGTAACTTCTTTGTATGTTTATTGAAATAGGCTTATAGGGTATTTGAGCAGCATTATTTAAATGTTATTTGTCCTTCTTCATCATAAATATAGAATATTTTTCTAGTCATTTGTTCTTCTCTGCATCTATATAAATCCCATGGGTCTTGATATGCCAATTCCCAGATTTTTTATAGAATAGAATTTTTATCCTTATCATTTCCTCTTGGTTTTTATTAGTATAGAAAATAAATAATATTTGTTTTATGGGTCTATTTTGTATACCTCTACTTTTATGAAACTATTAATTTTAAAAGGAAAATCAAAATCATCTTTGATAAGAGTGTTTGCATCTTCTTATCCAGTGTTTGTTTGTTTTCTTTCTCATGTCTTATTTATTTCCTTTCTCATGTCTTTTTATAGATACTATTTCTAATACCATGCCAAAAAATAATGGAGAGATGATGATACATCCATGCTTTACCCTTGAGCTCACTGGGAGAGCATCCAGTATTCCTCTAATTATGCTGGGTCTTGGCTTTAGATATATTTACCTATCATTTCTATGCAGATGACTTGTCAGATCTACTTATCCAGCCTCAATTTCTCTCAAACTCTAGTTCCACATCCCCAACTGCCTGTTAAACATTTTCCCTTTGATACCTTGTATAAGAATCAAAAATTCAACTTATCCCCAATGAATTCATTATCTTACTTCAAATCTCCCCCTCTTCAAAAGTTCTCTATTATTGTTGAGAATACCACCATCCTACTAGATACCTAAGTTTGCGATCTTGATACCATCCTTAACTCATTCTCTACCATACTCTATAGCTCATCATTTGCTAAGTCCTTTCATTTTTACCTTCATAATTGTTCCATTTTTCCTCTTAACATTGCCAACTAACATCATGTTAGATCCTTAACATCTCAAGCCTGGATCTATTGGTTGGTGGCCCTATCTCAAGTCTCTCCCTACTTCCAATTTATTCTCCACACAACTGTCAAATTGATTTTTCAAAAGTACAGATCTAATCAGCAAACTCCAGTGGCTCCCTATCATCTCTAACATCAAAATAAAAATCCTCTGATTGGCTTTCAAAATATTTCACAAATTGCCCCTTCTTTCCAGTCTTCCCACCCTTAATCCCTCTTCACTCACTCCTTCCTAGGCATTGTGCAATCTAATGGTATTGGCATTTTTGTTGTTCTTTGAATTTTACATTATATCTTTTGACTCTGGCCATTTTCACTGGCTATTTCTCATGTCTAGACTACTATCCATATCATTTTTAACTCCTAACTTCTTTCAGATTCCAAATAAAGCCTTTTTTCCTTTGACATTATCTCCAGTTTATTATACACACATATAAACATATATTCACATACATGCATAAGTATATTGCCTCCTCTATGCCTTTAAAAGTATATTGTATTAAGAATAGAGTTCCTCTGTGTATACTTGTATGCTTTTCCTGTCTTTTTCTTCCTCAGCACCATTTCTACTTCCTCTAGAAGTATATCATATATTGTTATGGTAGAATTTAAATGTCAAGGCTTTACCAACATCATTAAATTATTTGCATCTCGTCCCTCTCTTTTGTTAGTCTTCCTTCCAGTTTCTCCACTTTTGCGAATTTTTTTTTTGCCAAAAGATTAATTCATTTTTCCTTTTTTTTTAATCCCAGTAAATTTATTTATTTTAAAAATGCATTGCTTTATGAATTGTGTTGGAAGAGAAAAATAAGAACAAAAGGGAAAAATCATGGGAGAAATTAAAAAAAAAACAGAAAAAAGTAGTGAACATAGCATCTGTTGGTTTACATTCTGTCTTCTTATTTCTTTTTCTGGATGCACATGGTATATTCTGTGCAAAGTCTATTGGGATTGCTTCAGATCACCGAACTGCTGAGAACCAAGACTTTCATAATTGATCATCACACCTTCTTGATGTTATTGTGTACAGTGTATTCCTGATTCTGCTTGATTTGCTCAACACGAGTTCATGTAAATCTTTCCAGGTCTTTCTATAATCAACTTATTCATCATTTTTTTACAGAACAATAATGTTCCATTACCTTCATGTGTCACAGCTTGTTCAGCTATTCCCCAATTGATGGGCATCCACTCCTTTTCCAATTCTTTGCTACCACAAAAAGAGTTGCTACAAACATTTTTTTGCATGTGGGTCCTATTTTCCTCCTTTATGATTTCCTTGGGCTAAAGACCCAGTAATGGCACTACTGAATCAAAGGGTATGCACAGTTTTATAGCCCTTTGGGAATAGTTCCAGATTGCTCTCCACAATGGTTGGATCATTTCATGACTCCACCAACAATGCATTAGTATACCAATTTCCCACATCCCTTCCAACATTTATCATTATTTTTTCCTGTCATTTTAGCTAATCTGAGAAATGTGAGGTGGTACCTCAGAGTTGTTTTGATGTATATTTCTCTAATCAATAGTGATGTAGAGCATTATTTTCATATAACTATAAATGGCTTTAATTTTATCATTTGAAAATTATCTGTTCATATCCTTTGACCATTTATCAATTGGGGAATGACTTGTATTCTTATAAATTTGACACAGTTCTTTATATATTTTAGAAATGAGACCTTTAGGCTATCAAAATATGCATACCTTTGATCCAGCAATGTTTCTACTAGGTTTATATACCAAAGAGATCTCAAAGGAGGAAAAGGGATCTACATGTACAAAAAAATGTTTGTGGACAGCCCATTTTGTAGTGGAAAGAAACTGGAAACTGAGTTTCATCAGTTGTAGAATGGCTGAATATGTTACCATATATGAATGTTATGGAATATTATTGTTTTATATGATTTCAGAGATTCCTGGAGTGACTTACATAAACTAATGCTAAATAAAATGAACAGAACAGTAGATCATTGTACACAGCAACAACAAGATTATACAAATGATCAATTCTGATTGACCTGTCTCTTTTCAACAATGAGATAATTAAGACCAGTTCCAATGATCTTATGATGAAGTGAGCTATCTACCCCAAGAGAGAGGACTGTGGGAACTGAGTGTGGATCACAACATAGCATTTTCACTCTTTTTGTTGTTTGCCTGCATTTTATTTTCTTTTTCATTCTTTTTTTCCTTTTTGAATTGATTTTTCTTATGCAGCAAGATAATTGTGTGTGTATGTATATATATATATATACATATATATATATATGTATATATATATATATATATATGTAGGATTTAACATATATTTTTATGATATTTATCTTGTATTGGATTATGGGCCATCTAGGGGAGGGGAGAGAAGGAAGGGAAAATTGGAAAATTGTTTTGCAAGGATTAATGTTGAAAAATTATCCATGTATATGTTTTCAAAATAAAAAGCTTTAATAAAAAACAAACAAAAAAACAAATAAACAAGAAATGAGACCTTTATCAGAAACACTGGCTATAAAGATTTTTTTCCCCAACTTTTGTACTTCTTCTTCTTTTTTTTTTTTTTTTTTTTTTGCTGAGGCAATTGGGGTTAAGTGACTTGCTCAGGGTCACATAGCTAGGAAGTATTAAGTGTCTGAGGCCACATTTGAACTCAGGTCCTCCTGACTTCAGGGCTGTACTTCACTGCACCACTTAGCTGCCCCTTGTACTTCCTTTTTAATCTTGTTTCTTGTTTTGTTTGTGCAAAAAAAAATTTAATTTAAGGTAATCAAAGTTTTCCATTTTGCCTTTTTTAATGTTCTCTAGTTCTTCTTTGGTCATAAAATCTTCCCTTCTCCAAAGTCTGAAAGGTAAATTATCCCTTGTTCTTTTAATTTGTTTATGGTATCATCCTTTAAGCCCCAATCACGTATCCATTTTGACCTTATTTTGGTATGGGTTGTGAGAGGTAGTCTATACTGATTTTCTGACATATTATTTTCCAGTATTCCTAGTAACTTTTGTCAAATAATGAGTTCTTATTCCAGAAGCTGGAGTTTGGGGATTTATCAAATATTAGATTGCTATAGGTCTTGATTATTGTTTCATGTGTATCTAATTTATTACACTGATCCACCACTCTATTTCTTAGTCAGTACCAAATGGTATTGATTACTGCTGCTTTATAGTTTTAGATTTGATATTGCTAAACTACCATTCTTTGTATTTTTTTTTTTCATTAATTCCCTTGATATTCTTGACCTTTTCTTCTTCCAGATGAATTTTGTTATTATTTTTCTAAGTTCTATAAAATAATGTTTTGGCAGTTTGATTGTATGACACTGAACAAGTAGATCAATTTAAGCATTTTTTATCATATTAGCTTGACCCAGCTATGAACAATTAATATTTTTCCAATTGTTTAAAACTGATTTAATTTGTATGAGAAGTATTTTGTAATTGTGTTCATATAGTTCTTGGGTTTGTTTTGGCAGGTAGACCTCCCGGGATTTTATTTTGTCTACAGTAATTTTACATAGAATTTCTTTTTTATCTCTTGCTGATGGGCTTTATTAATAATATATAGAAATGCTGATGTTTTGTGGGTTTATTTTATATTCTGCAACTTTTGTAAAGTTATGGATTGTTTTCAGTTGTTTTTTGGATGACTTTCTAGGATTCCCTAAGTTTATTATCATGTCATCTGTAAAGAGTGATAATTTTATTTCCTCATTGCTATGCTAATCCCTTTAATTTCTTTTTTCTCTTATAGCTAAAGCCAACATTTCTAGTAGAATGTTGAATAATAGTGTTGATAATGGGCATCTTTGTTTTACCCCTGATCTTATTGGGAATGTGTCCAGCTTCTCTCCATTACAAATAATGCTTGCTGTAGGTTTTTGATAGATACTGCTTATTATTTTAATGAAAGCTCCCTTTATCCCTATGCTCTCTAGTATTAATAGAAATGGGTGCTGTATTTTGTCAAATGCTTTTTCTCTATTCTATTGAGATAATCATATGGTTTTTATTACTTTGCTTATTGATATAGACAATTATGTTAATAGTTTTCCTAATATTGAATCAGCCCTGAATTCCTGGTGTAAATCCTAGTTGGTCATACTTTATGATCATGCTGATCAGTTGCTGTAATCTCTTTGATAATATTTTATTTAAATTTTTGCATCATTATTCATTAGGTGGATTAATCTGTAGTTTTCTTTCTCTATGCCATATTTGTGTCATAGAAGGAACTTGGCAGCCCACCTTCTTTATTTATTTTTGTGAATAATTTACATAGTATTGTATTTAATTGTTCTTCTTAATGAAGGTGGCCTAGCTGTGCCAGACCTAAAACTATATTATAAAGCAGCAGTCATAAAAACCATTTGTACTGGCTAAGAAACAGAGTAGTTGATCAGTGGAATAGGTTAGGATCATGGGACAAAATAGGCAATAACTACAGCATTCTAGTGTTTGACAAACTCAAAGACTCCAGTTTTTGGGATAAGAACTCACTATTTGACAAAACTGCTGGAAAAATTAGAAATTAGTATGGAAGAAATTAGGGCACCTAACACCACATAACAAGATAAGATATAAATAGGTTCATGATTTAGACATAAATATAGATTGTCAACAAATTAGAAGAACATAGGATAGTTTACCTCTCAGATTGTGGGGAAGGCAGGAATTTGTGTCCAAAGAAGAACTGGAACTCATGAGTGAACACCAGATAGATAATTTTGATTATATTAAGTTAAAAACTTTTTGTCCTTACAAAACTAATGCAGATAAGATCAAAAGGAAAACAATAAATTGGAAAGTCATTTTTAAGGGTTCTGATAAAGGCCTCATTTATAAAATATATAGAGAATTGACTCAAATTTATAAGAATTCAAGCCATTCTCCAGTTGACAAATGGTCAAATTTATGAATATTCAATTTTCAGATGAAGAAATTGAAAGCATTTCTACTCATATGAATATATATCAGGGAAATGCAAATTAAGTCCACTCTGAGATACCACTGCATACCCCTCAGATTGGCCAAGATAATAGGAAAAAATAATGATGAATGTTGTTTGGATGGATCCAGCCATTGTGGAGAGCTTGGAGATTTGGGACAATGTTTAAAAAGTTATCAAACTATGCATATTCTTTGACCTAGCAGCGTTTCTATTGTGCCTATATTCCAAAGAGATTTTAAGGGAAGGAAAGGGACTCACACGTGCAAAAATGTTTGTGGTAGCCCTGTTCATAGTGGCAAGAAACTGGAAACTAAATGGATACCCATCAGTTGGAGAATGGCTTAATAAGTTATGGTATATGAATGTTATGGAATGTTATTGTTCTGTAAGAAACTACCAATAAGATAATTTCAGAGAGGCCTGGAGAGACTTACATGAACTGATGCTAAGTGAAGTGAGTAGAACCACAAGATCATTGTACATGGAAACATCAATATTATATGATGATCAATTCTGATGGATGTGGCTCTTTACAACAATGAGATGACTGATGCCAGTTCCAATGATCTTGTGATGAAGAGAGCCATCTACACCCAGAGAGAGTACTGTAGGAACTGAAAGTTGATCACAACATAACATTCTCACTCTTTTTGTTGCTGTTTGCTTGCATTTTGTTTTCTTACCCATTTACCTTCTTTTTTTTTGATCTGATTTCTCTTGTGCAACAAAAGAATTGTATAAATATGTTTATACATATTGGATTAAAAAAGGAATTAATTGTTCTTTAAATGTTTGGTAGAATTGTGATTCTTGATAGAATTTTGCAAATCTATCTGGTCCTGGAGATTTTTCTTAGGAGTTCATTAATTACTTGTTAAATTTCTTTCCCTAAGATGGAATTGTTTAAGTATTTTATTTCTTCTTCTGTTAACTTGGACAATATATATTTTTGAAAATATTCATACATTTTGGTTAGATTGTCAGACTTGCTGCCATAGAGTTGAGCAAAATAGTTCCTAATTATTGCTTTAATTTCTTTTTCATTGGTGGTGAATTCACCCTTTCATTTTTTAATGCTGATAATTTGTTTTTTTTTTCCTTTTTCTGATTAAATTAACTAAAGATTTATTTATTTTGTTATTTTTTCATAAACAAACTCTTAGTTTTGTTTTAGTTCAACAGTTTTCTTAATCTCTATTTTATTGATCTCTTCTTTGAGTTTCAAAATGTCTAATTTGCTATTAGATTGGGGTTTTAAATTTGTTCTTTTTCTAGGTTTTTTAATTGCATGCTTAATTTATTGATCTCTTTCTCTATTTTATTCTTGTAGCTATTTAGAGATTTAAAAAATTACCCTAAGAACTGCTTTGGCTGCATCCCATAGGTTTTGGTATGTTTTCTCATTATAGTCATTTTTAGATGAAATTATGGATTGTTTTTGTGATGTACTTTTTGATTTACTCAATTTTTTTTTAGAATTAGATTGTTTAATTTCCAATTAGTTTTTAGTCTATCTTTCCCTGGATCTTTTTAAAGTATAATTTTCATTGCATTGTGGTCTGAAAATGAGGCATTTATTATTTCTGCCTTTCTGCATTTGATTGTGAGGTATTTATATCCTAATACATTATCAATTTTTGGCTAGGTGCCATGTACTGCCAGTAAAAAAGGTGTATTCCTTTCTGTCCATATTCAATCTTTCTCCGGAGGTCTATTATATCTAGGTTTTTTTCCCTACTTTTTTTCTTGTTTATTTTGTGGTTAGATTTATCTGATTCTGAGAGGGGAAGATTGAGATCCCCCACTAGAATAGTTTTGCTGTTTATTCCTTCCTGTAACTGGTTTAAAATCTCCTCTAGGAATGTGCCAGCTCTACTACTTGATGCATATACATTTAGTAGCATTACTACTTCATTATTTACTGTACCTTTTGAAAATTTCTTTTAATAAGATCTACATTTACTTTTGCTTTATCTAGATCAGAATTGCTATGCCTGCTTTTTTTTTTTTTTTTTTTTACTTCAGCTGAAGCATAATAAATTCTGTTTGAGCCTTTTATCTTTACTCTAATGTGTCATTCTATGTCAAATGTGTTTCTTGTAAACAAAATATTATAGGATTCTCTTTTTTAATCCACTTTACTCTTTGTTTCTGTTTTATGGAAGAGTTCATCTCATTCACAGTAACAGTTGCAAGTACCCGCTCTGTATTTCCCGCCATCCTATTTTCTCCCCATATATACTTTTGTTCTCTCTTTCCACCCTATGCTGTCTTATGTTTTTTTTTTGATCATCCCACCCACTACCTTATCTCCCATCACACCTCTCCTTTCCCATAATAGTGTTTTTTTAATCCATCTATCTTATCTTCTATCAATCCTTACCTCTTTCACTTAACTTTTTCTCTAGTGTTTTTGCCCTATTTTCTATCCTGCCCCTCCCTTTTCTTTCCTCTTTCTCCTACTACTTCTTTATAAGGTTAGACAAGTTTTTACACCCAAATGAATGATTAAGTTATTCCTTCTCAGAACCCCAACTGATGAAATTAAGCTTCAGGCAATGCTCATCTTCCTTCCTCTCTCGCACCCCCCCCCTCATTTTAATAGGTCTTTTGAGCCTCGTGGTGTGAACTAATTGTCCCATTATAATTTCCCTTTCCTCTTTTTCCAGTATAGACCTTTTCCCACCCTTTAATATCTTTTTCTTTGATGTCATCACAATAGAGTCCATTCATAACCACATCCTCAGATCACGTTTTGATAGTGACTACTTCCTCCCCTAATTTAACCTCTCTTTTATTACCTTCCCCCCTTTAAATATATATATATATATTCCATTCCTATTTTCCTGCAGGGTTAAGATAAATTTCTATACCTCTATTAAATACATATGTTATTTCCTATTTGAACCAATTCTGATGAGAGTGAGATTTACTTACTAACCCTCTCTTCCCCCTCTTCCCTTCTATTCTGAAAGCTTTTACTTCCTTCTTTTTATGGCAGATAATTTGCACCATTCTACTTTTCCCTTTCCCTTTCTTTTATTACATTCCTGTCTCACCCTTTAATTTAATTATTAAAAAAAGACACTATCCTTTCATATTCAACTCACACTTGTCCCCTGTATCTATAAATACTCCTTCTAACTTCCAGAATAATAAAAAAGTTCTAATGAGTTACAATTCCATGTAGGAATGTAAACAGATAAATCTTATTAAGTACCTTATGATTTCACTTTTCTGATTGCTTCTTCACAGTCCTCAACTGAAAATCAAAATTTCCATTTAGTTCTATCATGAATTTTATCATGAATGCTTGAAAATTCTCTATTTTGTTCAATTTTTCCTTGAAGGATTATGCTCAGTTTTGCTGGGTAAGTGACTCTTGGTTGTAATCTTATCTCCATTACAATCTGGAGTGTCATTTTCCAAACACACTGGTCCTTTGATATAGAAGCTGCTAAATCTTGTGTTATCCTAACCGGGCCTCCATTATACTTGAATTGTTTCATGTTGGATGCTTGAAATATTTTCTGCTGGACGCTGGAATTTGGCTATAATATTCCTGGGGGTTTTCATTTTGGAATCTCTTTTAGGAGGTTATTGGTAGTTTTTTTTTTCAATTTCTATTTTACCCTCTGATTCTAGAATATCAGAATAATTTTTGTCGATTTATTTATTTATTTATTTTCAAAACATATGCATGGATAATTTTTCAACATTGATCCTTGCAAAATCTTGTGTTCCAAATTTTTTCCCTCCTTCCCCTCATCCCCTCCCCTATATGACAGGCAATCTATTATATGTTAAACATGTTAAATATATATGTTAAATCCAATATATGTACTCATGTTTAAATAATTATCATGCCGCACAAAAAAAATCAGTTCAAAAAGGGAAAAAATGAGAAAGAAAACAAAATGAGAGCAAACAACAACAAAAAGATTTTTGTGATCCACACTCAGTTTCCTTTCTCTTGGTTTAGATGGCTCTTTTATTACAAGATCATTGGAACTGGCGTCAATCCTCTCATTGTTGAAAAGAAACACTAGACCAATAATTTTTATATGATCTCTCCTGGACCTATTTTTAGGTCAATTATTTTTTCCATTGAAATATTTCATATTTTTTCTAATTTTTTCTCTTTGGGGGGATTTGCTTTATTGTAACTTGATTTCTCATAAAGTTATCAGCCTTCATTTACTCAGTTCTAATTTTTGAGGAATTATTTTCCTCAAGCTTCTGTACCTCCTTTCTTGTTTGAAAAATTTTGCTTTTTCAGACATTCTTTTCTCCTTAACTTTTTTTATTTCCTTTTGCGCCACTATCAACTATTTTCCTAATTATTCCTCTATCTCTCTTACTTGATTTTCAAAATCTTTTTGAGCTCTTTCATGATCTGAGTCCAATTCTTATTTTTCTTAGAGCCTTTGGATGTAGGAGATTTGACTTTGTAACCATCTTCTGAGTGTGTGTTTGATCTTCCTTGTCACCATAATAAAATTTAATGGTCAGAAACTTTTTCTGTTGTGTGCTCATTTTCTTAGCCAATCACTACACTTTTAACTCTTTGTTAAAGTAAGGATCTGTTTCTATGGTAGAGGGTGCATTGTGCCATGCTGTTTTCAGAAATGCTGCAAGGTACCTAACCACAAGGACTCTTTTCTGCCCTGGAGCTGTTAGAAGTGTTCCCATTTCTATAGCTGTAAAACCTACTGTGCTAAAAGCAATAGAGACCTGCTTTGCTGAAACCCAGCCAGGGCTGTACTGGTATGGCTTGTGCTGGGACTAAATTCTGAATCCTCATACTGGTGTTATCGACCTTTCCTGCTGACCTTTTAATTTGCCTGCAGCAGGAAAATAGTCTATTCCATATTTTGGGGTGTTCTGATGCTTAAAATTTATTTAGAGTCTTTATTTATGTGAATTTATAGTGGTTTGTGGGAGAGGTTGGGCATTTTCCTGCCTTTATTCCACCATCTTGGCTCTGCTTAGAAGCAATATTCTTAATTATAAGAATGATGATAACAATATAGTAGGTAGCATTTATATAATGCTTGCTTTGTTCCTGGTACTCTGCTAAGTGCTTTGCAAATATTATTTTGTTTGATCCTGATTAATCTGAGAGGTAGCTGATATTGTTATATCCATTTTGCTGATAAAGAAACTGGGGCAGAATGATTTGCCTAGCATCAAAATGCTAGTTAGTATCTGAGGCTGGATTTGAACTCAGATTCTCCTATCTACAAACCTAGAACTCTATATACTGAGCCACTTAATTTAATTCATTAATCTTTCCTTTTTCCATTTTGTACATAGCCATTTTCATAGATATGTGTTTTCCTCTGAGGACTATGTTGGCCAAATTCATTAAACTATGGCATTATTATCAACATTTTCTTTATAATAATTATTTGCTATTTTGGTGATTAGTGTTTTGATCCACTTAGTATTTAAGATATTCCTACACAAACTCCATTTAGATTTCTATCTTTTCTTTGGATTCCTTTATTATGGCTATTATTATATTTGACAAAGTATGTGTTTAATATTACTGTCTTTTAAAAATCATCTATTTATTACTTCTTTATGCTTTAGTACTTGATCAGTTTTTGTAATGATATGCTGTAAAGGCTGTGTGAAACATGTATATTCTTTAATATTTCAATTCAGGTTTCTATTTTTCTTTTTGTTTAGCTTTCAGCTAAAATCATTCAGTGGCAAAGGAAAAATATAAAAATCCTTTTTAATGTTTGTATTATGTCTGTATGTAGTTTTGCAATTCAGTGAATTTATTCTTTATAAGCATTAACACTTTAACAGTTTTACATATGTATTTCTGTGTATATATGACTTCATTAATTATTCTACCAATCTATCAACAAGTATATGGTAAATATCCATTATGTTCCAGGAGTACACAAAATAAGACAGAATGAGCTGATATTTTAATGGGAAAAATCAAGTACATGGGAAAATGTCTAGTTAATAAATACAAATATATACAAAATCCCAGTAAAATATGCTGTTGTTTTTGTCCTTCATTCTTGAAGAGGACCATGACATCAGGGAGGTGATGCCATGATATGCAAATGAATTGGATTTAAATGAGATAGGGCTGCCTCACTTTCTCCTCCAGGATCATCTGGGTCCAGAGGCTAAATGTAGATCAGAATGACAGGAGATGGCCTTGCATGCAATGGAAATGAATGGATATGTAAGAAAAAGTAGAATAAGAAGTCCAGGATAAGGGTGAAATTACAAATCTGGGAGAGTAGAAAGCTGCTGGTGGTTTTTATTATTTACATAGAGATAGAGAATTTTAGTAAAAAGAGAGATTTCAGAGATAAAAATCATGTGTTACATTTTAGATATCTTGAATTTCAGATATCTTTGAGACTTACTGTTTGAAATAAATGATCTGGTACTGAATGTCAGTAGAAAGATTGGGGCTGGATATATATATATATATCTTAAAGTCATCTACATAGAATTGGTAGATAAACCAATAGGAGAAATTGAAATTAATAAGTGTAATAACATGGAAAAGAAGAGCTCTAAGAAACCAGCAAAGGAGACAGAAGATTGGTTATTTAGGTGGGATGTAGATCTTTTGAAAAATGTTTTCCTGTTTATCTCTCTTGAATTATTAATTTGTTACCATTTCTGAAATAGTGATTAATATTCCTAATTTTTTGTAATTGCCTACAGTACAACAAAATTTAAATTTAGTACATCATTTTCACTGTCTCATAGTTTAAAATGAATTTCATACATACAACAAATTGTTGAGTTTTTTCTTATCCATTTTATCATTCTCTTCTATTTTATTTGAAACTTTAATCCTTTTACATTTATAATACAATAAATTTTAATTTTACAGACATCTATTTATAATAGGTAAAGCAAATGAGATGATTTTTTAAAAATTCCCTGCTCTCAAGGAGCTTACATTTTATTGGAAGAGTGCAATGTTTATGTACAGTGATACATATAAGCTAACTTAACAATGTAAGGGATACTAATAAGAAATGCAGAAAACAATTCTATGGGGGTGCCTGAAATGAGCTTTAGGGAAAGTTACCCATTTTAAGTAGCAGAAATAAGTAGGGTGAGGTTTTTAGGCATGTGGAAACATTTTATGAAAACACACAGAACTGGGGAGATGGAATGCTATGTTTAGGGGATAGCAAGTTGGCCAATTTGACTGAAACAGAGGAAATATTTATAGGAGTGATGGAAATATCTATAAAGATAAGCTAGAGTACCATACAGTAAATGATTTAAATTGATAACCTAAGAAAATTATATTTTTCTTGGGTACAGGTTCTTAATCTGAAGCATATTAATTTGCTTTAAAATATTATGATTATTATATTAATGGTTGTAAAGGGCAAAACTCTGGAGAAATATACTTAAGGCTCAGTATGATTGATTTAAACAAGGTGTTACCTCAGTGGAATTGCTAAGACAATGCTTATCTAGTTTAGCATGTGAGTTCTCTAGTTCAGTATAATTGCTCTAGTGATATAATGATTGGTTTATACTCAGTATATTGTAATAATGTAATTGTAATAGAGCATATAAAATGGGACAAACTCAGTCAGAGGCAGACTCAGAGGAGACAGAGGACTGGAGGCTGGAGCTTGAAGGTGGACTCAGAGACATTCCATGTTTCTCAGCCTCAAGGTGGCTCTCCTACTTCTCCCACTGAGACCAAGGCCAGTCTGAAGGGCCTCCAGAAAGCTAGTCCAAGCCCCAGGCAAGGAGACAGACTGTGAAGGAGACAATAAAGACTTTTGGACTTTATCTCTGGCTATTTCCGTGGTGATTACTCTGCTAAAACGAAGGCTGGTCCCAAGACCTCCAGAAAGCTAAACCAGAACCTTACAAAAAATTTGTAACCTTATGTATTTTATATTTATGCATGTAAAAATTTTATTCTGAGAAGGGGTTCATGGTTCTCACAAGATTGACAAAGGGATCTATGACCTATTTGTCACATATAAAAGATCAAAAATCTCCAGTCCTAGAAAATAATCAACTACTAAAACAGCAGTCATCAAAACCATTTGGTACTGATTAAGAAATAGAGCAATCAATTAGTGTAATAAGTCAGGTTCACAGGACAAAATAGTCAATGACGATAGTAATTTAGTGTTTAACAAACTTAAAGATTCCAGCTTTTGGGATAAGAACTCACTATTTGACAAAAACTGCTGGGAAAATTGGAAACTAGTATAGCAGAAGCTAGGCATTACCCACACCTAATACCGTATACCAAAATAAGATTGAAATGGGTTCATGATCTAGACATAGAGAGTGATATTATAAGCAAATTGGAAGAACATAAGATAGTTTACCTCTTCAATCAGTTTACCTTCTCAAGAAGAGAAAGGAATTTGTGATCAAAGAAGAATTGGAGATCATTATTGATCACAAAATAGATAATTTTGATTATATTAAATTAAAAAGTTTTTGTACAAAAACTAATGCAGACAAGATTAGAAGGGAAGCAATAAACTGGAAAATCTTTTTACATTCAAGGGTTTTGATAAAGGCCTCATTTCTAAAATATATAGAGAAATGACTAAATTTAAAAGAATTCAAACCATTCTCCAATTGATAAATGATCAAAGGATATGAACAGGCAATTTTCAGATGAAGAAATTGAAACCATTTCTAATCATATGAAAAGGTGTTCTAAATCATTATTGATCAGAGAAATGTAAGTTAAGATAACTCTGAGATACTACTACATACCTGTCAGATTGGTTAAGATGACAGGAAAAGATAATGACAAATGTTGGAGGGGATGTGGGAAAACTGGAACACTGATACATTGTTGGTGGAATTGTGAACTGATCCAACCATTCTGGAGAGCAATTTGGAACTATGCCCCAAAGAGTTATCAAACTGCATACCCTTTGATCTAGCAGTGTTGTTACTGAGCTTATATCCCAAAGAGATCTTAAAGGAAAGAAAGGGACATGTGCAAAGATGTTTGTGGCAGCCTTTTTTTTATAGCTTCAAGATATTGGAAACTGAAGGGATGCCCATCAATTGGAGAATGGCTGAATAAGTTATGGCCAGCAGGATGAATACAAAGAGGCCTGGAGAGACTTACATGAACTGATGCTGAGTGAAATGAACAGAACCAAATCATCGTACATGACAGCAGCGAGATTATAGGATGATCAATTCTAATGGGTGTGGCTCTCTTCAATGATAAGATGATTTAGACAAGTAATGATCTTGTGATGAAGAGAGCCATCTACACGTAGAGAGAAGATTGTGGGAATTGGGTGTGGGTCACAAGATAGCATTTTCATTCTTTTTGTTGTTGCTTGCTTGCATTTTGTTTTCTTTCTCTTTTTTTCTGGTTTGATTTGATTTTTCTATTGTTGCAAGATAATTGTATAAATATGAATACATATATTGGATTTAACATATATTTTTACTATGTTTGACATATTGGACTACTTGCCATCTTGGTGAGAGGATGGGGAAAGGGGAGAAAATTGGGGTTAATGTTGAAGAATTATCTATGCATATAGTTTGAAAAATAAAAAGCTTTAACAAAAAATTACAAGTTTCTCTATAAACTTCTTATTATTCAAATATATACTGAGTATGAAAACTAAGTCAAATTTATAAAATAAATAATTCCCTAATTTATATGATCAAATTATACAAACAAGCAATTTTCAGAAGAAATAAAAGCTTTTTATGGCCATATGAAAACAATGTTTAAAATCACTATTGATTAAACAGATACAAATTAAAATAGATCTAAAGTATCACCTAACAGCTATCAAAAATGACTAATGCTGGAGGAGAGGACAGAGAAATAGGTAATTAACTGCTATTATTGTAATGAACTAGACCAACCATTCTGGAAATCATTTTGGACCTATGCTTAAAGGGCTATATAACTGTACATACTCTTTGACTCAACAATACTATTACTAGATCTATATCCCAAAGAGATAAAAAGAAAGGAAAAGGACCTTTATGTGTGATGGCCGCATATTTAAAATCAGCCGGAGTCAGGAATTCAGGTTAAGGGGCAGATCTTTAATCTTTATTGAAGTGAAGAGGTGAAAAAGGATCATGATAGCAATATGGGCAGCTGTGACAGGAAGCCAGCTAGCAGAGGGAGATTTGAGCTGAAGGGCCGTCGCAATGGCAATGCAAGCAGCTGTGTCAAGACACCAGCCAGCAGTCTCTCCTTCCCCTTCCCTTCCCACTCCTTTGCCTCCACCCACCAAAAACATCATTTCCTATACAACACATCAGGACTTGCACAAAGAGTGGATGGGGGCCATTCTTTCTCCAAGCATATATATTAATAGAATATGGTCCAATTACTATTTAGCCTCACATGCTTGGGACCTCAGTGCATCAACTCAAGCCTCAGCCCATTACATTTATGTACAAAAATATTTATAGCAGTTCTTTTTGTGTTGACAAAGAGTTGGAAATCAAGAGGATGATCATTAACTGGAGAATGGCTGGATAAGTTTTGGTTGTTGTGGTGAACTATTATGCTATAAGTAATGATAAGGGAGGATTTAAAAAAGAAAAAAAACGTGGCAAGATTTACATGAACTAATGAAAAGAAAACTGAGTAGAATTAGATAATTTTACATAATAACAGTAGTGTTTTAATGATGATCAACTGTGAAAGATTTGGCTACTCTGATCAATACAATAATCCAAGACAATTCTAAAGGACTCACAATAAAATTTTTTTAAAAAACATTCTCCATCTTTATAGGGAGAACTGAAATAGAATTTTCTTACTTTATTTTTCTTGTATTTTTTAAGGATTATAAAACCCCTGGTTTAGCACTGAGGACAGTGGGATCATGCATGACCTACTTTGGGGAATAAGTTCCTTAGATTTGGGGTTTATTTTTAAGCTAAAATAATTCTTTGGAGCAGAGTTGCAGAGAGGGAAACAACATGACATGGTTTCATGCATAATGGCTCACCGGAGGAGGTATTATTCCTTCAACATAGACAAGAACCTCCTCCTCCCATTCCCATGACATAGCCCTCCTTTCTGCTGGCAGGGCCTCTGGTCACTGTGGGTATCCCCAGACTACCCCTAATATAAAGGAAGGGTGATGAGAGGAACTTCATAAATGATTATCTCTGGGATAGTTCCAGAAGAATAGATGAACAGAGCCCCTGATCATGTGGAAGATAAGCAATAGAATGTATTGCACATAAAAAAATCTAATATGGAAGTGCATTTCACATGCCTTCATAAATATAATTGATATCATATTGCTTGTTTTCTCAGTGGGTAGGTAAAGGTGTGAGAGGGAGGGAATATTTTGGAATTATAAGAAAATAATGTTAAAAATAAATGAACAAAATGAAACAAAAACAAAAACGAAAAAAGAAAAAGGATCTGTATTCAGAAAAGGGGCCTGCACTGAGCCTTGTGGGGTGTCCACAGTTAGGCATATGGATGACATCCTTGTTTAGCATCACACAAACTTGAAGGAGGAAAAAAAGGAAGTAGTGGTTGGTTATTCATGCCAAAAGCTTTAGACAACTTAAAAAGTGATGACTACTAGGAAAGGTCATCAGATTTAGCAATTAAGTAATCATGGACAAAGATAAAAATAGTTTATGTTGAGAAACTGGGATAAGGTTAGAAGCCAAGTTAGATGGGTACAGAAAAGAAAGTGGGAGATGAGAAAGGGAAGGCAAAGAATGAACTTAGATGACTTTTTTCCCCTAGGAATTGAATTTGTATTTAAAAACCAGAACTGATATAGGAGAATTGCTTGAGATCAAGGAAGGATTAGGTGAAGTCATTTTTTTTAAGGATAGGCAAGACATGGGCATGTGTTCTGATAGCAGGAGAAGAGTATTTATGGAATGATTGGGGAGTAAAGGATGGAGAAAGAGAGAGAGAGAGAGAGAGAGAGAGAGAGAGAGAGAGAGAGAGAGAGAGGGGGAGAGAAAGAGACAGAGAAAGAAAGACAGAGACAGAGAGAAAAGACAGAGACAGATACAGAGACAAAGAGAGAAGGGAAGAGAGAGAAAAGAGAGGAAGGAAAGTAGAGAATAAGGGAGAGAGGGAGGGAGAAAGAATATCAGATAAAATAATCAAAGGAATAAACGCAAATAAGAAAGGATCAGGTAGAGAGGTTTATTTGGCCAGGATCAGCATCTCCTCTTTTTCAAAAACTGGAGTAGAAAAAAGTCAAAAAAATCATCTAGAAGAGCTTTAAAATATGGTGTAGTAGAAGAGAGGGAATTTATGACAGATGGCCTTTATTGTCTCAGTAAAACAGGAGATGATGTTCTTTCCTGACAGGGAGGAGAGAGCAAGTGGTGTAGGAAGCTCGAGGAGATAAGAGAAGGTTTGAAACAGCTGCTGCGCAAGAAAAATAGGCTAGAGAATCAATCATAGAAGAATAAAAGGCTAATAATGCTCCAGTAAAGGCCCAGATGAGATTAAGTAACATAAATTTGTAGTGGACCTAGTCAGCACTGTTTTGTGACTTCCTGCAATAGAATTCTGAAGCAGAAGAGTAGGTTATGAAAATTATAAATGTATTTTTCTCCAATAAATTCTATTTTCCCTTTCTTTTAAAAATCCAATCTAATTCACTTTGCATTTATTAATCATCTAGTATGTGCAAGGCTTCTAACTAGGAATTAGAATGCTAAAAGCAAAGGACAGTCCTTGCCCTCATGTAGTTTGTATTCTATTCAGAAACATATCATTTACACATATTAGTAAATATTTTATAATTTGGAAACAAAAGGAATACAAACATCTAGAGTATTCAGGAAAAAATTCAGTTAAATTCTCTTATTTCTTGGGCTCATACTAATATAATCTTTGTAGTTTTTTTTTTTTCCCCCCCACAGATTATCTTCCCCTGTCCCTGGCTATCTTTTCCTGCCAAATTTCTTATGTTACTTTTTTTCCTTCTTTCTCTTCCTTTGTTTCTCTCTATTTCAGCACATTGTTCCTATAGATTTTCAAAAGGCATTTGACAGTGTTACATACCAAAGACTATGAATTTAAAAAACTAAGCTGCCTTGAGTGGAGGGAATGGAGTAGGGACACAGAATTCATAATGGGTTAAATACTTTGGACAGAAGCATCAAGGCTACACTCAGTTTTGCCTAACCTACTGTGAGAAACTCTCCACTGAAAAAATGACAGAATAATAGGTTATATCTGAGTCCAGCTCTTAGTCTCACCATCTCAAAGCATTACTTCTCACTACTATGGTCCAATATATTCTTTTTTTTTTTTTTTTTTTATTTATTTTTTTATTTTTTTATTTAATAATTACATTATATTTACACTCATTTCTGTTCCGATTTTTTTTTCCCCTCCCTCCCTCCACCCCCTCCCCTAGATGGCAAGCAGTCCTTTATATGTTGGATATGTTGCAGTATATCCTAGATACAATATATGTTTGCAGAACCGAACAGTTCTCTTGTTGCATAGGGAGAATTGGATTCAGAAGGTATAAATAATCCGGGAAGAGAAACAAAAATGCAGATAGTTCACATTCGTTTCCCAGTGTTCTTTCTTTGGGTGTAGCTGCTTTTGTCCGTCATTTATCAATTGAAACTCAGGTCTCTTTGTCAAAGAAATCCACTTCCATCAAAATATGTCCTCATACAATATCGTTGTCGAAGTGTATAATGATCTCCTGGTTCTGCTCATTTCACTTAGCATCAGTTCATGTAGGTCTCTCCAAGCCTCTCTGTATTCATCCTGCTGGTCATTTCTTACAGAACAATAATATTCCATAACATTCATATACCACAATTTACCCAGCCATTCTCCAATTGATGGGCATCCATTCGTTTTCCAGTTTCTAGCCACTACAAACAGGGCTGCTACAAACATTTTGGCACATACAGGTCCCTTTCCCTTCTTTAGTATTTCTTTGGGATATAAGCCCAATAGAAACACTGCTGGATCAAAGGATATGCACATTTTGATAATTTTTTGGGCATAATTCCAGATTGCTCTCCAGAATGGTTGGATTCGTTCACAACTCCACCAACAATGCATTAGTGTCCCAGTTTTCCCGCATCCCCTCCAACATTCATCATTATTTTTTCCTGTCATCTTAGCCAATCTGACAGGTGTGTAGTGGTATCTCAGAGTTGTCTTAATTTGCATTTCTCTGATCAATAATGATTTGGAACACTCTTTCATATGAGTGGTAATAGTTTCAATCTCATCCTCTGAAAATTGTCTGTTCATATCCTTTGACCATTTATCAATTGGAGAATGGCTTGATTTCTTATAAATTTGAGTCAGTTCTCTATATATTTTGGAAATGAGGCCTTTATCAGAACCTTTAACTGTGAAAATGTTTTCCCAGTTTGTCGCTTCCCTTCTAATCTTGTTTGCATTAGTTTTATTTGTACAAAGGCTTTTTAATTTGATGTAATCGAAATTTTCTATTCTGTGATCAGTAATGGTCTCTAGTTCATCTTTGGTCACAAATTTCTTTCTCCTCCACAAGTCTGAGAGATAAACTATTCTATGTTCCTCTAATTTATTTATAGTCTCGTTCTTTATGCCTAGGTCATAGACCCATTTTGATCTTATCTTGGTATATGGTGTTAAGTGTGGGTCCATGCCTAATTTCTGCCATACTAATTTCCAATTATCCCAGCAGTTTTTATCAAATAATGAATTCTTTTCCCAGAAGTTAGGGGCTTTGGGTTTGTCAAACACTAGATTGCTATAGTTGACTATTCTGTCTTGTGAGCCTAGCCTTTTCCACTGATCCACTAATCTATTTCTTAGCCAATACCAAATGGTTTTGGTGACTGCTGCTTTATAATATAATTTTAGATCAGGTACAGCTAGGCCACCTTCATTTGATTTTTTTTTCATTAATTCCCTTGAGATTCTCGACTTTTTATTGTTCCATATGAATTTTGTTGTTATTTTTTCTAGATCAATAAAATATTTTCTTGGAAGTCTGATTGGTATAGCACTAAATAAATAGCTTAGTTTAGGGAGTATTGTCATCTTTATTATGTTCGCTCGGCCGATCCAAGAGCACTTAATATTTTTCCAATTATTTAAGTCTGACTTTATTTGTGTGGAGACTTTTTTATAATTTTGCTCATATAATTCCTGACTTTCCTTTGGTAGATAGATTCCCAAATATTTTATGGTATCAACAGTTATTCTGAATGGGATTTCTCTTTGTATCTCTTGCTGTTGGGTTTTGTTGGTGATGTATAAAAATGCTGAGGATTTATGGGGATTTATTTTGTAGCCAGCTACTTTGCCAAAATTATGAATTATTTCCAATAGCTTTTTGGTAGAATCTCTGGGGTTCTCTAGGTATACCATCATATCATCTGCAAAGAGTGATAGTTTGGTTTCCTCATTGCCTACTCTAATTCCTTTTATATCTTTCTCGACTCTTATTGCCGAGGCTAGTGTTTCTAATACGATATTAAATAATAATGGTGATAGTGGGCAACCTTGCTTCACTCCAGATCTTACTGGGAAAGGTTCCAGTTTTTCCCCATTGCATATGATGCTTACTGATGGTTTTAAATATATGCTCCTGACTATTTTAAGGAAAAGTCCATTTATTCCTATGCTCTCAAGTGTTTTTATTAGGAATGGATGTTGGATTTTATCAAATGCTTTTTCTGCATCTATTGAGATGATCATGTGGTTTTTGTTTGTTTGGTTATTGATATAGTCAATTATGTTAATAGTTTTCCTAATATTGAACCAGCCCTGCATTCCTGGTATAAATCCTACTTGGTAATAGTGTATTATCCTGGTGACAATTTTCTGTAATCTTTTTGCTAATATTTTATTTAAGATTTTAGCATCAATATTCATTAGGGAGATTGGTCTATAATTTTCTTTCTCTGTTTTCAGCCTACCTGGTTTAGGTATCAGTACCATATCTGTGTCATAAAAGGAGTTTGGTAGGACTCCTTCAATCCCTATTTTTTCAAATAGTTTATATAACATTGGAGTTAATTGTTCTTTAAATGTTTGGTAGAATTCACATGTAAATCCATCTGGTCCTGGGGATTTTTTCTTAGGGAGTTGATTGATAGTTTGTTCTATTTCTTTTTCTGAGATGGGACTGTTTAGGATATTTACTTCTTCCTCTGTTAGTTTGGGCAAGCTGTATTTTTGGAGGTATTTTTCTATTTCATTTAAGTTGTCGAATTTATTGGCATAAAGTTGGGCAAAGTAACTCCTAATTATTGCTCTAATTTCCTCTTCATTAGTGGTGAGTTCTCCCTTTTCATTTTTAAGACTAACAATTTGATTTTCCTCTTTCCTTTTTTTAATCAGATTTACTAAGGGTTTGTCTATTTTGTTGGTTTTTTCATAGAACCAACTCTTAGTTTTATTAATCAATTCAATAGTTTTTTTACTTTCAATTTTATTGATCTCACCTTTTACTTTTAGAATTTCAAGTTTAGTGTTTGACTGGGGTTTTTAATTTGTTCCTTTTCTAGCATTTTTAATTGCAAACCCAATTCATTGACCTTCTCTTTCTCTATTTTATACAAATAGGCCTCTAGAGATATGAAATTTCCCCTTATTACCGCTTTGGCTGCATCCCATACATTTTGGTATGATGTCTCATTATTATCGTTTTCTTGGGTGAAGTTATTAATTATGTCTATGATTTGCTGTTTTACCCAATCATTCTTTAGTATGAGATTATTTAGTTTCCAATTATTTTTTGGTCTACTTCCCCCTGCTTTTTTGTTGAATGTAATTTTCATTGCATCGTGGTCTGAAAAGGATGCATTTACTATTTCTGCCTTACTACATTTGAGTTTGAGGTTTTTATGTCCTAATATATGGTCAATTTTTGTATAGGTTCCATGAACTGCTGAAAAGAAAGTGTATTCCTTTCTGTCTCCATTACATTTTCTCCAGAGATCTATCATATCTAGCTTTTCTAGTATTCTGTTTACCTCTTTGACTTCTTTCTTATTTATTTTCTGGTTTGATTTATCTAATTCTGAGAGTGCAAGGTTAAGATCTCCCACTATTATAGTTTTACTGTCTATTTCTTCTTGCAGCTCTCTTAGTTTCTCTTTTAAGAATTTAGATGCTACCCCACTTGGTGCATATATGTTTAATATAGATAGTGCTTCATTATCCATGCTACCCTTTAGCAAGATATAGTGTCCTTCCTTATCTCTTTTAATTAGGTCAATTTTTGCTTTAGCTTGATCTGAGATCAGGATGGCTACCCCTGCTTTTTTGACTTCACCTGAAGCATAGTAGATTTTGCTCCAACCTTTTACCTTTAACCTGCATGTATCTCCCCGCTTCAGGTGTGTTTCCTGTAAACAACATATTGTAGGATTCTGGCTTTTAATCCATTCTGCTAACCGCTTTCTCTTTATGGGGGAGTTTACCCCGTTCACGTTTATGGTTAGAATGACCAATTCTGTATTACTTGCCATCTTGTTAACCCCGGTTTATGCTTTCCTCCCTTCTTTCCCCTTTCCCCCCCTTCCAAGTATTAAGCTTGTGAGCACCCCTTGCTTCTCACAGCCCTCCCTTTTTAGTGTCCCTCCCCCCGCCTTAGAGTTCCTCCCCCTATCTTACCCCTTTCCCTCCCAGTTCCCGTATTCCCTTCCGCTTAGCTTATTCCTTCCCTTTCCACTTTTCCCTTCTCACTTTTCAATGAGATGGGAGAAGTTTCACCATAGATTGAATATGTCTTAAGATTTTTCACTTAAAGCCAATTCTGAAGGCAGTAAGATACCCACTATATTCATCCCCCTCCATTCTTTCTCTCAGATATAATAGGTTTCCTATGCCTCTTCATGAGATGTACTACCCCCACTTTACCCTTTTTCTGGTACAATGTCCTTTCCACATCAATTTCTAGAACAAGGTATACA
The DNA here is from genome assembly GCF_016432865.1 of Antechinus flavipes. Classification (NCBI taxonomy): domain Eukaryota; kingdom Metazoa; phylum Chordata; class Mammalia; order Dasyuromorphia; family Dasyuridae; genus Antechinus; species Antechinus flavipes. Next base: position 508,990,209 of record NC_067400.1, on the reverse strand, counting down.
TGTATTCTTTATACATCTATATAGTCAAAATATAGTTCCCAAGATTAATCTTTACCTTTTTAGATTTCTCTTGAGTTCTATATTTGTAGATCAAACTTTTTGTTAAGTTCTGGTTTTTTCATCAGAAATAGATGAAATTCGCTTACTTCGTTGAATGTCCATCTTCTTCCCTGGAAAAAGATGCTCATTCTCGCTGGGTAAGTTATTTTTGGTTGCATACCAAGTTCCTTAGCCTTTCGGAATATCATATTCCAGGCCCTTCGATCTTTTAATGTGGATGCTGCCAGATCCTGGGTGATCCTTATTGTGGCTCCTTGATACTTGAATTGGGTTTTTCTAGCCGCTTGCAATATTTTTTCTTTCACCTGAGGGTTCTGGCATTTGGCCACTATATTCCTTGGTGTTTTGATTTTAGGATCCCTTTCAGTGGGTGATCGATGAATCCTTTCAATGTTTATTTTTTCCTCTGTTCCTATGACTTCTGGGCAGTTCTCTTTGATAATTTCCTGGAAGACAGTGTCCAGGCTCTTTTTTTCATCATGTTTTTCTGGGAGTCCAATGATTCTCAGATTGTCTCTCCTGGATCTGTTTTCCAGGTCTGTTGTCTTCCCCAGAAGGTATTTCACATTTTTCTCCATTGTTTGATTTTTTTGGATTTGCTTGACTGATTCTTCTTGTCTCCTCGAGTCATTCAATTCCACTTGTTCAATTCTGATTTTCAGTGAAGTATTCTCTTCACTCACTTTTTTAAAATCTTTCTCTAATTGTCCAATTGAGTTCTTTTGTTCTGTGGAATTTTTTTCCATTTCGCCAATTTTCTTTTTTAGAGAGCTGTTTTCTGTTTCCAGTTCACTAATCCTATTTTTCAAGGATTTTACTTCTTTATCCACTCTCTCTTTAACTTTCTCCAGACTCTTTTCCCATTTTTCTTCTAGCTCCCTTGTGAGAGCCTTTTTAATCACTTCTATGAGGTTCATCTGTGCTGAGGAACAGCCGATCTCCTCCTTTGGGGAATCACCTGGGGACTGCCTGTTTTTAGTCTCCTCAGGATTTAGAGTCTGCTCTCTATCTGTATAGAAGCTGTCAAGGGTTAAAGTCCTCTTCAGCTTCTTGCTCATTCTGTCTATTAATCAGAGATAAACTACCAAAGAAAAACAGGAAAAAACTGGAGTCTTTCTTTGGGGGGGGGGCTGGGTGTGTTATCGAGCTTCCTCTACAGACTGCAGGTGGCAGCAGTGAGGCACTAGCAGGACTGTGCTGCGCCTGCGCTCTGAGATCCCAAAGCGTGCTGAGTCACTGAGGGGGGGGAAGGGGGGGGGGCAGTTCCTGAGAGACTCCAGCTGTTTGCGGTTGTATTCTTCAGCCCCGGTGTTTTTAGCTTCTCTGCTGGGCTGTTGACTTGCTGCCGGAGGAAATTATCCAAACCTGTAGCGAAGCTCTCCCCGCAGAAACGGCTACGATCACTCTCCACCCCCTCTCCAGTCTGCTCCCGTGCTCTCACTGCTGCTGCCCGCCGCCTGCGCCCGATCTAAAACCGCCCCAGCCCTCCAGTAAAGACAGACCTTTCTTGGCGGATCTCAAGGATGGCTTCTCTTGGTAACTATTTGTGGGTTTTTTTCAGTCAAGCATTGATTCAGAGGCTTGTAATGAAGTGGATAGTGAGAGAAAGCGCGGAGCTTATGCAACTGTGAGCCTCCTCTCCGCCATCTTAACCGGAAGAATATATTCTTTATACTAAGTATATTTCTTCCTCTTTTTCTTTTTGCCTCATCCTCTTTCCTAACATCCTACACACCCACTGTCCTTATCCTTAGGTGATTATTCCTTAATGCCGCCTAGCTTTAAAGGGCCAGATCAAGTCTAGAACGCAGGCTGTTCCTTCTCTTCAACTCTTATAGTACTGCTGGTTCCTGTTGTTTGTCTCTGGCTGTGTATGGGTAGGATTAGAAATCAAGGATTTCAGCAAAGGAGGAATACTGAGGTTGTACATTGAGGCCATATTGATGCACAGTTACTGTTGACCCCTTTAAGGACTTCAGGAGGAGGCAACTAAGTGGCTCAGTGGATAGAGAGCTTGACCTGGAGTCAAAAAGACTTGAGTTCAAATTCAGCCTCAGACACTTATTAGCTATGCAATCCTGGACAAGTCACAACCTCTTTTTGTCTTAATCTACTGGGGAAGGAAAAGGCAAACTACTCCAGTGTCTTTGCCAAGAAAACTCCATGGCCAGTATTGTCATGCTGTGGCCCACAGGGTCATGGAGAATCAAACGTGATTTAGCAACAACAAAGAGAGCCTCAGGAAATGCCCTTAGAACTGGTATTCATCTTAAATATGCTTACATATCAGCCTGAATATGAAGGAGGGAGTGGGAAGAGTGCTAATGTTTGTGCTATAGAGAGCTTAAAGATGAATTCTGAGGAGACATTAGATTTAGCAAACAGGAGATCATTATTAAAAAAAGAAGAAGAAGAAGAAGTTTCAGTTGAGCTGGGGAGGCAAAAGCTAAATTGTAAGGAGCTTAAAAGTAGGTGGAAGTGGAGGGAATGAAGGCCATGATCATAGATGATTTTTTTCCTGGGAATTTGTCTTTAAAAGATAGAAGAGATGTGAAAAAGTAAGTCTACTTTTTGAGTCAGTACAGATTGTTAAAGAATAGTAGAATGAAGGAGAATATTTCAGTGTGTTTGGGGTAGTGTTGCCTGAGAATAGGAAAAAAATTAGGTAAAAAGTAAATGCCAAAGAGAAAATTCAGGGAATATGTATGGACATACATATGGGCTAATAAAAGTGAATATAAGGTCAAGTGAGAAGCTGCCTGATCCTGATTCTGCAGTAAATTCTGGTCTGAGAGAGACTATGTATGGCAATTCGAGTCCCTTAAAATCAGGGAATATAGCTTATATTTTTCTTGAGGGTATTAAAGCAAAGTTGATATAGTAAGCTTGAAGGGAAGGAAAAGGACCATGCTTCATATTTAAGTGTTTCATCATTGAAAGAAGCCAGAACAGGATCTCACATCAATGCCTGCAACTTCCATTATATACACTTTTGTTCTACCTCAGAGACACAGAGGGATGGTAATAGTTTTGATCTCACCATCACTTCCATGTTCAAGAGATCCTATTCCTGATCTTTATAATGATATCTGTTCTCTCAATCCATTATATCTACTATGGTCTCATTTTCCTTCCTAAAATTGTAGAATAAATTGGACTTGAGCATGTGTCATGGATCTGGGCATGTATACTTTGGCGCTGGCGTGGACATGTACCCTGGTCCCTGCTACAGCATAATCAAAGTTTTCTGATTGGTCCCTGCATGATCCCAAGATTTGGGGCTGTATAAAGAGGATTGGTGATAGAATAAAGGAAAGGTTATCTACTTTGTAAACAGAAATAGCTTTTAAAAACAGTCTCTGTTGGGTTTCAGCCAATGATAGCTTTTTCTTAGCATGCCAGAGAGGAGGTAAAGGGATTCTTCCCCCCTAGTACCTTCTCCCAAGCATCTATATCAGATATATACATATGAGAACAAATACTTGTATTTATCTAGGTAAGTCTGAGAATGGATCTCCAGTCTTGGCTAGCTCTTCTTCTTAGTGGACCTTCCATGCCACTGACCCCCCATTTTCTCACTCTCATTCCCTTCCACAAAGCACAGGAGATCAGACACTGATCTTGAGAGATCAATATTTCCACTGTTGTGCTTTCCTGGAAAATTTGAGAAACTGAGCATTTTTATGTCAGAGTTGGTTGTCTAGTAGTACTCATGATGGTAGTTCTTCCTACAGCACTACTAATTCCTGGATAAGGTACAACATTGCCAGAAGAAACTGCCAAGAAGATTCTACATCTTAAGAGCCAAAGCCCATTTTCTGGCTTGTCAGGAGATTTGGATTTATGAATTGTACAGGCACTGCAGTTCAGAGATAAAAGTGAAATACATGTTTCATATTTTAAGTATTTGTTAATATACATACATGAGTCTTTTTGTGGTTGAGGGAATAAATAGCTGTCCTATATCTGATATCTACTTCTTTGATAGTGAGTATTTTTTCTAGAAAGAATTATTTTAATTCATATAATGGAGAATTCAAGCATGAGTCATATTTAACCTTTATTTAGAGATTTTCTCTAGATTTCTAAGTTGAAGACAAGATGGCAAAGAATTTTTAAAAACTCTGATTTCCTCTCATTGAGGACAGTCTCCTCCAAGGGGGAACCCGATCCATGAAAATACAGAGCTTCCATCTCATTTTTCAAAAGAGCTCCTCACTAATTTTTATGTTATATTAACCAGTTCAATTATATAGCCTCCTCAACTCTCTCATATCTTTCCTTCTTATATTACTGTCTCATAACTTGTCAAAACTCAACCTTGGATTATTCCCCCCATGTCTTTTTTTCTCCTCACATCCTGCTGAAACATGCTGGAGGAAGTCACATAATACTGACTAGACCTATTGCAGCTAGTCTCAACTATACCCTCATTGCTTCTCAGCATTCTTTTTATTCTTCCCTAATTGGTTATCAATCATATTCCCCACACCAAGTATTTTATTATTTTTCTTCTTTCTTCAAGCCTTCTATGCCACCCCATATACCCTCCTTTTCAAAAGAGAATCTTATTTTTTACTCTATTGAGAAAATAGAGGCCATCTCACTAGAATTCTCTCTTTTCTTTATTCTATACATCAAAGCTACTCAATTCCCCCCCCCACCTTCATTCTTCCTTCCTTTTATCCTTCACTGACAAAGAAATAGATTTTTCTCCTTGAGTTAAGGAAAAATCTCTTTTTTGCCTTTAAAACTATAGTTTCCCATCTCTTTTGATAATTTCCCCGTTTGGTCATTCCCTCCTTTCTCTATAATCTGTCCCCTCTCCTTATCTATTCTTTCCTTCCATTCTGCCTACAAAAATGTTCATGTCTCCTTATTCAAAAACAACTTTCACTTGACCCTTCTGTCCCTTACAACAATGGTCTCATTTCTCTTCTCCCTTTTATAGCCACACTCCTAGAAAAAGCTGACTACATTCATTGCCTCCACTTTTTCTTCTCACATTCATTTCTCAACCTTTTGCAACCCAATGTCTGACCTCACCACTCAACCAAAACTGCTCCAAGGTTATCAATGATATTTTTATTGTTAATATAACTTGGAAGTGGCAGTGGAGAGAGGGACTTTGATTCACTGGCCGACTGGAATTTCTCCTGATCCTGATTCAGAAGGAGAGTCAAACAGAACTGATTCTAGGATTTTTCTACAATAATTAGAGTTTCTCTTGGGTCATGCTAAGGCTTTCTGTGATAGAGAACAAAAGGGTCAATGTCTATACTGGGTGCTCTCTTCTGCCCTAGAATTTCTTCACTTTATAAAGATAAAGAACAGAGCAAGAGGAAGGGGATGCTGCACTAGAGCAATGGAGGCTGACCTAATTCTTACAGAGAGAAGGCACTATGACATGAACATGTGTTTTCCAGAGTCTGCCAAAGACTAGAAGCTTTAGTACCATTAGCTGGCTCAGTCTGATGTGCTAATGAGTCTGCTTTCTTTGCCTTCTTCTGTCACTGAAAGAGGCTTAATAAGTCCATTCTTTATGAGCTTCAATCATACATGGAGGAATTACTCCTCTCTAGCAGATTGGGAGGGAAAGGGAAAGGAAAGGAAGAGATACGTAGCAATGTTTACTGTTCAGATATAGGAATTATTTTAATTTAATTTCTCATATGCAAAACTGTAGTGACACATAGAGTGTGCTTTTGGGTCGGTGTTGCTAAGGGAAGAGAAACTGATTGAGCAAAATGTCTCAAGAGTAAAGGCTGAGCCAAGATGCTTATAGCAATTGCTATTTTTAAATATTACTATTTCTTTACTTAGACAAGAAATTGGGAAGTTGTAGATTGCACACAGGGCAAATGCCTTGTTTGCCACCAACCTTAATTTTGAGATGTAGTCTCCACACTGTAGGGTAAATAACTCAAGCTCCTTCCTTCCCAGCTTGGAGCACCTTCTGTTTCCTATAAGGCATATTGTAGAATGTTGAAAAGTTGACAGTCCCCATATATGTGGCCCAAGAGAATAGAACAACTCAAGTAGAGCACCACCTGCTGGCTAATTCCAATACACTTCTCTGAGGTACTCCATACCCTTAAAACTGGACTTTAATGTATGATGGCTGACTCCCTTAATAAGTAAAGAGAACAAGAGTGAGCCAAATTGAAATCATTATGACACACTGAATCCAGGGATCTTTTTTTCAGTTTTCATCCTTCTTAGCTACTTTGTATAATTTGACAGTGTTGATCATTTCCTGATTCTGTATATTCTCTCCTCTTTGTTGGTTGTTTTTGTTTGTCTGTTTTGTTTTTATAACATTGGTCTCAGTTGATTCTCTTTTTACCTTTTTGTCCTTTTGCTCTTCCTTTTCTTGATCATCTTCTATGACCCTTCCTGTAGGCTTGAATATACTCCAAACTTCTATCCTGCACTTTTTTTCATCATTTTCCTCTTTATAATTTATTATTTTATCAGTTTTCATAGGCTTAATGCTATAGAGATAAATCCCAGATCTATATAAATAAACCCTAGTTTCTTTCCTAAACTCTAATACCACTAACCAAAGATCTCTACCTTAATGTCCCATAGTTATCTCATAATCAATAATTACAACATCAAACTTATTATCCCTGCCATACCCCCTCCTCTTCCCTGTCCCCACTCTTAGCCCAGTCCTCAAAGTACTCCTCTTTCAAATTGCCTTTCTTCTGTTGCGGGCACAAAGGCACTACTACACTTTCCAACCACAGCCAATTCTTCCCTGTTTCTCTTTAGCTATATATTAGAAGTTGCCAAGCCTCAAGTCTTGTTGAGCCTACCTTCACAATGTCTCTCATTCATCTCCTTTCCAGTCACATAACCACCACCCTAATTTAGGCCTTCATCTTTTCTCCCTTAGAATATTGCAACAATCTTTTAATTGGACTTTTTAACTTCTGGTCTCTTCCTCCTCTAATTAATTCTCCCCACAGCTACCAAAATAATTCTCTTAAAGTAAGAGTGTGAGCTTGTCATTTCCATGTCCAAGAAGCTCTGTTGCCTTCCTATTGCCTCTAATATAAAATGCAGTTTCTTCTTGTCATTTAAAGCCTTTTTTTGTTTTACAATTGGCTCCAAATTACCTTTCTAAGCTAATTTCTTACTATTACACATTCTACATTCCTGCCAAATTGGCCTAATTCCAAACCTTCCCTGCTTCTGTGTGTTGGCACATGCTGACCACAATGTCTAGAATTCATTTTATTTCTTCCTTCTATCTTACAAAATCTCTAGTTTCCCTAAATTTAAGTTCAAGTTCTGCTTCCCAATGCAAGTCTTTTCTGATCCTTCAGCTTCTTGTACTCTATTTTTTCCTCTTTAAATTTTCATGGGTATTTTTATTACTTCCCCCTTCCTCAGAATGTAAGTTCCCTGAAGGTATTCCTTTTGTATTTGGGTCCCTTAGTGCCTAACATAGTGCCTCCAATATAACAGGCACGGAGTAAATGTTTGATGGATTAAAATAGATCAGAGTTCTAACAATTTAGGTATATACTCAACACTCAATAAATATCCAGTGATCAATTAATGGATGTGTTGGCTGAATATCAGTTCCCTTCTCTCAAACTCACTGGTAATAAAAACTCTCTCATCATGAAAAAAAATACCAGCAGGTACCTGTCATATCTACTCTCAAAGGCATAGACACATAGGCTCCCCCCCCAAAAAAAAAAAAAGCTGACAGTAGAAAACTAGGAAGAAATGGCAGTGTTCATTTCATTTCAGCAGCTAGTTGACACAGTGACTAGTCAGAAATGCATGAATGTGAATTCAGCTTCAATCACTTCCCAGCTGTGTGATCCCATCTATAAGTCATATAATCTCAGTTTCTTCCACTGTAAAATAAGAGATAATGATAGATCTTGCCTCATAAAGTTGTTATGAGGATCAAATGAGATAATATATGTAGAGAGCTTTGCAAACTTTAAAGTCCTATATAAATACTAGCCATTATTATAGAAAGCTGCTTTCCCAATTTCCTCAGCACAAGGCATGTGCTTCCTTGATTGAAAGCATATTTACTGTGACTACAAGTACCACATTTTCCTGGATGGTCTCAGCTGATATTTTTTTTAAAGTATACTTTTAATAAGGCTTTGAAAAAGGAATATCCTTTGTCTGATCATAGGTTCCAATTTTTTATTTGGAAAACATGGTCACCATATGTTTATTCTTCTCTCCCATGAGGGAGATTAAGAACAGGTGGACCTCTCTAGGGCCTTGTTAGAAGGGGCCCCCTCCAATAAAAGGTCATAATTTACCTTGCAATTTGTCATACAAAATAGAGGGTTGGGGCACCTCTAATCTGGCAACCTCTGGGGCAACTTACCCAAGTCAAAATAATTCTACCTATTCCCATTCATTCATAATAAATTAGATGGTTTTGTGACCTTCTGGGACAGTTTAAGTGGGTTTTGACCTCACTCTAAGGAGCCAGGTGATTTTTTTCCCCTCTAACTCTATCCTTCTCCCTATGTCCACCCCCTGATCTCTAATGTTCCTGGGAATGAGTTTGTAGTTCTGGGTCATTATTTAAACATTTCAGTTAATTTCTAACTCATCATAGGGTCCAGTAGACGAGGACCTAGCCCCTGGGGATCTAGGGATCCTCCTCCACAGGGACCTTTGTTCTTATTCTACATCTAAGGATAAGAGCTGAAGTGTGGCCTGGTTGCACAGAAGGTAATTCTGGGGTGGGAAGGAGAGGAGAAGGGAACTATGGAATCTTAGTTTGCCTAGTCATCACAGTCTTGACATTATCTTGTTCATCTTGCTGTTTTTAGTAGATCTATAGAGCAACTAGGGGGGAGAAAATATCAAAACTACTCCATTTAAAAAAAATAAGAACAATTTTTATTATAAAATGTTGGGTTTGCTTTTCTATTCTCTCTTTAATACCTCTTTTTTTGAGGATCTTCTACTATTCAGAATTAGAATGAAAAATTATAGAAAATCTAGTGTATATTTTGATTCTTCTCAAATTGTGAATTTTCATTTTTTTTCCAATGAGGAAAGGCAAAGAAACCTGTCTTATTTTTATTTTTTTGTTTGGGTTTTTGTTTTTAGCTTTAAATATTATTGTTCCCTTTCCCTCACTACATGTAAAGATTGTTTTTAATATTTATTTTTATAAGATTTTGAGTTTGTAAATTTTAAAAAATTCCCCTCTCCTTAAGATGTCAAGCAGTCTGATGTAAGTTATACATGTGTAATCATGTTAAACATATTTTCATACCAGTCACCTTGTGGAAGAAGAAATAGAAGAAAAGGGAAAAAAAGTCATAAAAAATAATAACAACAGAAATATATTTTATTATGCCTCAAGCTACATTTAGATGCCATAGTTTTATAGCATTTTCAGTCATGAATCTTGTGGAATTATCTTGGATAGTTACATTGCTGAGGAGAGCTATGCCAGCCATAGTAGATCACTGCACAATGTTCCTATTATTGTGTACAATGTTCTCTAGATTCTGCTCACTTCATTCATCATCAATTCCTATAAATCTTTCCATCTTTTTTGAAAAATTTACTTGCTCATCATTTCTTATAATACAATAAAATTCCATTACATTCATATACCATAACTTATTCAGCTATCCCATAATTGATGGGATTTTCTCAGTTTCCAATTCTTTGTCATCATAGACATATAAAATCTGCTTGTATTTATATTTGTAAATCTTTTTTTTTCCATTTTGTGATTTCTTTGGCATATAGAGCTAGTAGTGGGAGTGCTGGATCAAAGGGTATGCATAGTTTGTTTGCCCTTTAGATACAGTTCCAACTAGCTCTCCAGAATGCTTGGATCAGTTCATAGCTCCACCAATAATGAATTAGTGTCCCAGTTTTCCTCACATCTTCGCCAACATTTATCATTTTCTTTTTCTGTTGCATTAGCGAATTCAACAAATATAAAGTGGTACTTCATAGCTGTTTTAATTTGCATTTATCTAAGCAAAAGTGATTTAGAGCATTTTTTATATGACTATAGATAGTTTTAATTTCTTCATCTGAAAACTGCCTATTTATCAATTGATATATGACTTGCATCCTTATAAATTTGACTCAGTTCTCTATGTTTTTGAGAAATGGGGCCTTTATCAGAAATTTTTGCTGTATAAAAAATTATTTTTTGTCTTTTGGCTTTTCTTCTAATATTGGTTGCACTGGTTTTGTTTGTGCAACCCCTTTTTAATTTAATGTAATCAAAATTACAAAAAAAATCAATATTTCACAATATTCTTTATCTCTTCTTTGGTACTAAATTCTTCTCTTCTCCATAGATCTGACAGGCAAACTATTCCTTGCTTTCCTGATTTGCTTATGGTATCATCCTTTATGTTGAAATCAAGTATGCATTTAGACCTTCTCTTGGTATGCGATATGGATGTTGGTTTATGATTAGTTTCTGCCATTCTTTTTTTTAGTTTTCTTAGTAGTTTTTGTCAAATACTGGGTTCTTGTCCGAGAAGCTGGATGATTTGGGTTTACCAAATAGTAGCTCACTATAGTCTTTTACTACTGAGTTTCTTTTTTTTCTTTTAAAATCTTATTTAATATTTTTTTCAAATCACATGTAAAAACAATTTTCACATTATTTTAAAAAATAAAAACTTGAGTTCCAAATTCTTTCCTTCCTTCACCTCCCTCCACTGAGAAGGCAAACATTTTGACATAGGCTATACATATGTGGTCATGCTAAACACATTTTCATGGAAGTTACTGTGTAGAAGAAAACACAGACCAAAAAAACCTCAAGAAAAATAAAGTAAAAAAAAAAAAAGTATCTTTGATTTGCATTCAAGCTCTACCATTTCTTTTTCTAGTGATAAATTGTACCTTTCATTGTAAGTCCTACACAACTGTCTTGGATAATCGTTTTGCTTAGAATAACTAAGTAATTCATAGTAGATCATCATACAATATTGATGTACTGTGATGTATTGTGTACAATGTTCTCCTGGTTCTGTTCATTTCACTTTATGTCAGTTCATACACATCTTTCCATTTTTTTTTTTTGAGAGCATCCTGTTCATTATTTCTTAATGTACAGTAGTATTCCAACACAATCATGTAAGATAACTTGTTTAGCCATTTCCAAGCTGAAGGACATTCCCTCAATTTTTTTTTTCTTTGCCAACACTAAAAGAGCTGCTATAAGTATTTTTGTACACATAGGTTCTTTTCCTTTCTGTTTTTTAACTCTTTGGGTAGTGATATTGCTTGGTCAAAGGGTATACATGGTTTTATAGCCCTCAGACCATAGTTCCAAATTGCTTTTGAGAATCATTGAATTCAGCTTCACCTACAGTACATTAGTGTTTTAATTTTCCCACATCCAATCTAAAACTTTTTTTTTCAGGCATGTTAACCAATCTGACAGGTTTGAGGTAGTAGCTCAGAGTTGTTTTAAATTGTAATTATCTCATTAATAGTGATTTAGAGCATTTTTATATTGAGATAGATAGTTTAGATTACTTTATTTGAAAATTACCTGTTTATAAACCTTTCCCCCTCCATTCAAAAAATCTCTTTCAGGTCTCTCTTATGTCAGATGATTCTTTCTACATCTCCTTTTCCCCTTCTCCCAATGAATTATTCTTTCTCAACCCTTAATTTAATTTATTTTTTATAATCATACCATTATCTTCAATTTACATGTATGCTTTCTGTCTAGTATGACTGCCCTATTAATGTGAAAGTTTTTAGGAGTTATAAATATCATTTTCTCATGTAGAGATACAAACAGTTTAACCTTATTGAATCCTTTATAATTTCCCTTTTCTGTTTCCCTTTTTGTGCTTCTTTTGCATCCTGTATTTGAAAGCCAAATTTTCTTTTTTTAAAAAAATTATTATTTTTTATTATAGCTTTTTATTTAAAAACATATGCATGGGTAGTTTTTCAACACTGACCCTTGCAAAACCTTGTATTCCAACTTTTACCCACCTTTCCCTCTCCCCCTCCCCTAGATGGCAGGTAGTCCAATACATGTTAAAATATGTTAGAGTATATGTTAAATATGATATATGTATACAGTTATCTTGCTGTTCAAGAAAAATCGAATTTAAAAAGAAGGTTAAAAAAAAACCTGAAAAGGAAAACAAAAAGCAAGCAAACAATATCAGAAAGAGTGGAAATGAAAGCCATATTTTCTATTCAGCTTTGGTCTTTTCATCAGTAACATTGAAAATTTTTTATTACATTGAATGTCCATTTTTCTTCTGAAGGATTAAACTCAGGTTTGCTGGGTAAGTGATTTTTGTTTGTAATCCTATGGCCTTCCACGTCTCGCCAGCATATCATATTCCAAGGCCTCTGACCCTTTAATGTAGAGTCTATTAAATCTTGTATTATCTTGACTGTGTCTCTAAAATATTTGAATCATTTACTTTTTGGCTGCTTAAAGTCCTTGATCTAGCAGGTCTGAAATTTGGTTATAATATCCTTAGTTTTCATTTTGGAATATCTTTCAGGAAATGATTGATGAATTCTTTCAATTTTTATTTACCATCTGAATCTAGAATATCAGAGCAGTTTTTCTTGATAATTACTTGAAAGATGACTTTTTTTTTGATCATGACTTTCAGGTATTTTAATAATTTTTAAATTATCTCTCTGAGATTTAATTTGCAGGTCAGTTGTTTTCCCAATGAGATATTTCACATTTTCTTTATTTTTTCATTCGTTTGATTTTGTTTGTTTCTTGATTTCTTGTAAAGTCATTGCTTTCTCTCAGACCTGTGGAAGAGGAAGGAATTTATGACCAAAAAAGAACTAGAGATCATTATTGATCACAAAATAGAAAATTTTGATTATATCAAATTGAAAAGTTTTTGTACAACTAAAACTAGTGCAGACAAGATTAGAAGGGAAGCAATAAACTGGGAAAACATTTTTACAGTCAAAGGTTCTGATAAAGGCCTCATTTCCAAAATATATAGAGAATTGACTCTAATTTATAAGAAATCAAGCCATTCTCCAATTGATAAATGGTCAAAGGATATGAATAGACAATTCTCAGACGAAGAAATTGAAACTATTTCTAGCCATATGAAAAGATGTTCCAAGTCATTATTAATCAGAGACATGCAAATTAAGACAACTCTGAGATACCACTACATACTTGTCAGATTGGCTAGAATGACAGGGAAAGAGAATGTGGAATGCTGGAGGGAATGAGGGAAAACTGGGACACTGATACATTATTGGTGGAATTGTGAATACATCCATCCATTCTGGAGAGCAATTTGGACCTATGCTCAAAAATCTGTTAAACTGTGCATACTCTTTGACCCAGCAGTGTTACTAATGGGCTTATATCCCAAAGAGATTTTAAAGAAGGGAAAGGGGCTTGTATGTGCAAAAATGTTTGTGGCAGCTCTCTTTGTAGTGGCCAGAAACTGGAAACTGAGTGGATGCTCATCAATTGGAGAATGGCTGAATAAATTGTGGTATATGAATATTATGGAATATTATTTTTTCTGTAAGAAATGACCAGCAGGATGATGTCAAAAAGGCCTGGAGAGACTTACATGAACTGATGCTGAGTGAAATGAGCAGGACCAGAAGTTCATTATATACTTCAACAATACTGTATGATGATCAATTCTGATGGACATGGCCCTCTTCAACAATGAAGATGAACCAAATCAGCAGTAATGAACTGAACCAGCTATACCCAGAGAAAGAACTCTGGGAGATGACTATGAACCACTACATAGAATTCCAAATCCCTCTATTTTTGTCTGCCTGCATTTTTAATTTCCTTCACAGGCTAATTGTACACTACTTCAAAGTCCGACTCTTTTTATACAGCAAATTAACTGTTTGGACATGTATCCATATATTGTATTTAACTTATACTTTAACATATTTAACATGTGCTGGTCAACCTGCCATCTGGAGGAAGGGATGGGGGCAAGGAGGGAAAAAGTTGGAACAAAAGGTTTTGCAACTGTCAATGCTGAAAAATTACCTATGCATATATCTTGTAAATAAAAAGCTATAATAAAAAAAGAAGAAGAAATAAAGTATATCTTAAATACAAAAAAAAAGAGAAAATTTAACAAAAAAAAATAAAGTCATTGGTTTCTATTTGCCCAATTCTAATTTTTAAGGAACCATTTTCTTCAATGAGCTTTTACTTCCTTTTCCATTTGGCCAATTCCACTTTTTAAGGAGTTCTGCTCTTCAGTGGGTTTTTGTATATTCCAGTCTTCTTCTTCCTCCTCCTCCTCCTTATCTTCCTCCTCCTCCTCCTCCTTCTCCTTTTTCTCCTTCCTTCAGCTGAAGAATAATATATTTTGCTTAAATCGTTTCCCTTTACTCTGTGTGTGTCCCTCTGCTTCAAACATATTTTTGGTAAAAAACATATTGTAGGTTTCTGGTTTTTAATCCATTTTGCTATCCTGCTATCTGTATCTGTTTTATGGGAGTGTTCATTCCTTTTGCATCACAGTGAATATACATAGAATTCTATTTCCCTCCATCCTCTTTCCCCCATTTATACTTTACTCTGCCTCTCCCTCTCCATCTCCCTCTTATTTTTCCTTTCCTTCTCATTTCCTCCCTCCCTCCTTCTCCCTCCCCCCCCTCTCTGTTTTACTCTGTCTCTGTCTGTCCTTATCTCTGTCTTTCTCCTTTCACACTTTCAATGTTCATCAGTGTTTTGCATTTGACTATTGCATTCTACAATCTGCTCTCCCTCCTATAAACTGCTTCCTCTTTTCTTTCCCCTTTCTCCTCCTACTTCCATATAGGGTAAGGTAAATTTCTTTGTCCATCTGAACGTGTATACTATTTACTCTTGAGCCAGATCTGATGATTTTCTTCTTTCTTTCCTTCCTTTTCTTCCTTTATTCGGCTGTTTCAGTCAAGACCAATCTTCATGACTCCATTTGGTGTTTTCTTGGCAAAGATATTAGAGTGGTTTGCCAGTTTGCTGTGCCACCTTTTCCTTTTTTTCCATAGATAGTATTTAGAGTTTGGTGTCACAGATGCATTGGCAGTTAGATTAGCAGCTATAGATAACATTGGCCAGTAAGGAATGTAGATAGACATGGAAGGCATTTGTTGGTATATGATATAAATGGCATTTGCTGATTAGTATCATGAGTGACACTGGCAGATGGGTAATATGTTTTGGCAGATAGGTGAAAAGGGTGACATGGACAGAGGTGACATAGATAACATTTGTCAATAGGTGAGATTGGCACATAGGTCATTGGCTAGTACATGACAGAATACATAGCACATTGGTGACATTTGTGGAAAGGTGACATATACAAATAAGTAACAAAAGGGACAGTTGCATCTTAGGGGATATAGGTGGCATTTATACATAAGTGACATATGTGGAATTTACAGTTATATTACATAGGTGGCAAGTGAAGATTGCTGTCACAGGTGGTATAAGTAGATAGTTCACATAAGTGAGATTAGCAGATAGGTGACAAAAGTGACATTGGCAGATCAATGACTTAGGTGGTTTTGGCAGTTTTTCTCTTAGTTTGCCTATCTGTCAAAGATTTTCATTCAATTATCCTAATCCCTGTCCATTAATACATCACTTGCAAGTCAAGACATCACTCTCCTATTGTCATTGACCTTCTTTGAGAACAAGGATAAACAACAATAATATATAACAACCTAGTCTTTAATTACTGAATGTATTGCCTCAGAGAAATTGAATCCCAGGAAAGACCTTAAGTTAAAAAAACCAAGGTCTCCCTACTGTATCTGAGGTCATCTCCAGTTGTCCTGACATGTCATACTACTGGACTGAGAGAATTCTGGAAGAGAGAGGAAGGCTGATGACTCTGGACAGCACTGCCTCCCTTAAGTTCACTTGCAAGAAAAGATATCATCGGGCCTCTCTGAGAAGGAAGGATAACCAAAAACAAACAAATATATTGTAAGAAGTGATGGAAGGGGATGATTTCAGAAAAAAAAAATAACTAGGGAGACTCACATGAATTGATAAAAGTGAAGTGAGCAGAACTAGAAGCTGTACAATTTACATAGGTAAAAACAATACTATCACAATGATCAACTGTGAAAGACTTGATAACGGATTGATACAATGATCCACCACAATTTGAAAGGACTCACAATGAAACGTATTATCCACCTCTACAGAGAAGGTTAATGAACTATGAGTGTATATTGAAACATAATTTCTTTTACTTGTTTTTTTTGTTTGTTTCTATAACATAGCTAACATGAAAATGTTTTGTGTGATTTCATATGTAAAATGGGTATCACATTTCTTGCCTTCTCAATGGAGAACAAGGACGGAAGGGAGGGAGAGAATACACAACTGAAAATAAAACTTTAGAAATAAAAAAAAAATTATCAAATCATGAACTTCCCAAAAATGAATGTAGATATATGTTAGCCATAAATAGGATGAAGCATATTAATAAAGATGAATCTTACATAATAAGAAACATAAGCAGTATCATCAGAGATTTCTAACAAAAAGGGGGTGTTAAATATCAAAACTGAGGGACAGACAATGGTAGTTCCTTTGAGAAAAACTTGACATTAACTGGAGATAATAATATTAAGAAACCTAGAGGAAGCAAGCCAGGATATTTGGTGGATCCAAAAACCCAACTCAGCATCAACAATCATTAAGCAACTACAATTTGCTAGTTTGCTAGACACTGTGGATAAAAGGCCAAAGGATAAAACTGTTTCTATTCAAAATGAGTTTAAATTCTTCTGGGAGAAATAGAGCTTGCACACATATAAGTAAATATCACATAATCTGAAGAGAGGGAAAAGGAGGGAGAGAGAAAAAGAGAGAGAGAGAGAGAAAGAGAGAGAGAGAGAGAGAGAGAGAGAGAGAGAGAGAGAGAGAGAGAGAAATGAAAAATGGAGAAGATGAGCAGTTTTCATATAGCCTGAGGTAAGTCATAAATTAAATTAGGGATTCTAAGAAAGAGAAGAAAGGAGAGAATATACTTCAGGCAAGGAAAAAAAAAGCTTCTTTCTAGACTAAAAGATAGAAGACAAAATGTTACTTCTAGGAATCAGTAGTAGTCTACTTTGCTTGGAACACAAACCCTACAAAAGAGAATAATTCAGTCAACATTTATAAACTGATAATACACTGTGCTAAGTGCTATGGATACAAAATAAGGGGGAAAAAACCATTGCTCTTGCCCTTAGTGAGCTCACATTCTGATCAGGAGATAACATGCAAGTAATTCAGTTCAATTTAATAAAAATTCATTGTTTACTATATGCCAGGCACTGCTATGCATATACAAGATAAATAATGTAAATAGAAGGTGGTCTTAGAAAAGACACTAGCAATGAGGGTGACCTAGAAAGGTCCCTGCAGAGGATAGGGTTTGAGTTGAGTCTTGAAATAAAACATGGAGGTCAGGAGATAGAGGTGAGGAAGAACAGTACAGGAGAAAGCCAGTGAAAAGGCCTGATAGTGTGTGCAAAGAACAACAAAAAGACCACTATCATTCAATCATCTGATGCTTGAAGGAAATTCTCATTCTGCCTTTTGTCTATTAAGAAGTGGGTGACATAAAATAATTATCATTAATCCTCAAGAATCCTGGTTAGGTATATTGATAAAAGTTCATCACAATAGTATGTATTTTTTTTTTTGTTACCAATACCTGAAAGTTCATCATATATCCATTTTTTTTTCAAACAGGATAATATTTGACTTTGCTGGATTAGTGATTCTTGGATGCAATAGAAATTGCTTTGATCTTTGAAATATAATGTTCTAAGACTTACAGTCTTTGAATGCAGAGACTTTTAGGTCTTGTGAAATTCTAGTTGTTTTTCCACAATATTTAAACTGATTTTATTTTCCTTTTTCTTTCTTTTTATCTTTTTCTCTTTTTTTTTTCTTTTTTGCAACTAATAGTTTCTCCTTTGATCTGAGATTTTTGAAACTTGGCTATGGCATTCCTGTAAGTTTTCTAGGATCTTTTTTAGGTAGTAATTAGTGGTTCTTTCTATTTCTACTTTATGTACTTGTTCTAGAACTTCAGGGCAATTTTCCTTAATAATTTCTTATAATATTGTATCCAGATTCTTTTTTTTTCCAGGTAGTTTGACAATTTTTATATTGTCTATATTCTATTTGTTCTCTAAATCAGTTGTTTCTCTAATGAAATGTTTCAGATTCTCTTTTGTCTTACCTAGTTTTATTATATCTTGGTGTTTTTATAAAGTCATTCTATTCCATTTGCCTAAATCTAGTTTTCATGGAGTTATTTTCTTCCTTAAGATTTTGTATTTCCATTTCCAATTGGTTAACTTTTTTCATAATTTTCTATATTGCTTTAATTTTTCTATTTTCCCCTAATTTTCTGTTATTTGATTTTTGAATTCCTTTTTATTTTATCCCTTAAAAATCTGTATATCTTTTTTCAATTGGTTAAATTTTATCTCATAATTTTCTTTAATTGCTTTGATAGTGGTATCTTGGTACTTGTTGTTGGTTCCAGAAGGCATGAAGAATATCCAGTGAATTTTCCCTAGAAGGAATACATCTCTAGAACATAGCCTAAACATTCCTCTCCACCCATTCCCAAAGTGGGCAGGTGGAACTTCTAGTTGTAGAGAAAAAAACCACTCCAGACCAGAGCAGCTGGGATGCTCCCCTCAACCTAATTCACTTTCTGAAAGGAACCATAATCTTTATATTCTTCCCCCCCCTACCCCATGTCATCCAAACATCCTTGGGGAAAGTGGGCTTTGATGTGGAAGTGAAAATTATGGTCCTGCAACTGCCACTGCCTAAGGTTCTAGTCACTGTGCCCAGAGAGTGGGACTGCCTGGGGTCCTGCTTTATCCACTATTGCCACTTCCACTGGGGCTCTCGCAACTGCTGCTTACACTGCTCCTTCTCCAACAGCTGCTGAATACACCATCTGCTTGGTTCCCCTTCCAGTACTACTATTTTTGGAACCCGGAGACTATATACTGTTTAAACTACCCTGAAACCTGCCCACCACAGCACACAATCTCAACATAGTGGGTGGTGAGGAACTACTCACAGCTGGGGACAAAGCATTGGCTTTGAAGGCTGGCTGGTATGCCTATACTCCTATTGCTCTACCAAGACAAGAACCAAGTGTAATGAATGCCAAGCCACTGTTAAGTGCTAAAGCATTTTTTTCCTCATTGAAATGCATCAATTACCAAATTCAATTAGTTTTTAAATGGATGAGTGTTGAAATACCAGTGTATTTTTTTCCCTAATTTTTCCTTGTTCTTTCTTATTTGATTTTTGAATACCTTTTTGTTTTCTTCTTTATAATTTTTCTAATTGGTTAAATTTATTTTCATAATTTTCTTGAATTTCTTTTGTTTTTCCCTAATTTTTTCTCATCATCTTTTGTAAATTCCTTTTTAAGTTCTTCTAAGATTTTTTTTTTGAGCTTGTGACCACTTGACATTAATCTTTAAGGTAGGAGTGACTTTTTTTTTTTTAACCTCACTATTTTCCTTTGGATATTAACCCAGATCTTTTACCCAAAAGTAGCTATCAATAGTTAGGTTATTTTTCCTCTGCTCCCTCATTTTTTTAACAGCTTGATATTATTATTGTTTTAATTATAAGTTGTAGATAATGTTGCCAAATGCCTCAGATCCTACTATCTGTTGCCTTCTGAATTTTATCCGGGAGTTCAAACTCAAAGACTCCTCTCTTTTTCCCCTAAGCTCTAGCCACATCGTCCCAGCAAATGTTCTTGTTTCCTGTGTGTTGCACTGACTAGCCTTACATTCTTTTCTCCTGTCCCACAGCCACTGCTAAGGCTCAAGGCTCAAACAGCAGGAGGTCCTTCAGTCTTCGCTCACTTAGCCCCTACTTTTCTTTAGATGAAAGTTTGTGAAGTAAAAGTTCCTGAGGTGAATTTTCTCTCAGGGACCACTATTTTTAGATTTTGTGAAGTCAGTTTAGAGGTGTTTACACTTCATTCAGATCAAACCTCGGCCCCTGGAGTGTTCTCTGAGGTTCTCTCAAGATATCTTAGGAGAACAAATGTTTTATCCTGTTATTCTTGCTTCTTTACTTTCATTTTGTAGTGATTTTCTCTCTTTGTGGAGGAAATCTGGAGAGTCTCAAAATTTCTGACCTACTTTGCTATCTTCCTAGAATGCCCCTGGCTTATATTCTCTGCCATATGGACCAAGTACACCAAGAATGTTAATGACTTACATATTTCCTTCAAGTATTGCACAAAGTAACATAAAAGATCTCCTTATCCTGGCTATTGTAATAACAAAGAGAAATTGGAAACTTGGTCTTCTAAAGTTTACTTCTTCATAACACAGTTTCTTATGGCAAAAAGATTCTTTTCAACAGTTTAAGAAAACACTATTTAAAAGACTGCCTTCTGGAGCAACAGGCACTTTGATGCATTGGTGATGAACCTGTGAATTGGTATTTCCAAAGCAAGGTATCACTTTTTCTAATTCTGTGAAAAAAATTACTAATGGTGTATGCCCTTTGACCCAGCTACACCATTGGTAAGTCTAGCCCCAAAAGAGATTTAAAAAAAAGATGAAAAGATCCTATTTATATATAAAATATTTATAGCATAGTTTTGTTATTTTTATTCTATTTTTGGTGGCAAAAACTAGAATCTAAAGGAATGTCCATCACTTGAGGAATGTCTGAATAAGTTGTAGTATATGAATGTGATAGGGCACTACTGTTCTAACAGAAATGAGGAGAAAGATAATTTCAAAAACACATGGAAAGATTTTTAAGAATTGATACTGAGGGAAGTGAGCAGAATCAGAAGAACAATTTATACTTTAACATCAGTATTATAAATTTGGAACAATTTGAAGAATTGTTATAAACTGATAAAAATGAAATGAGCAGAAACAGAACAATTTATACAATATCAATATAGTAAAGTGAAACAACTTTGAAAGCACCTCCTTAGATTGTAAGCTCATTGAGGGCAGTCTTTTGTCTCTCTCTCTTTTTTTAAATCTCCAGTACTTATCACAGTTCATAGTAGTTCCTGAACAAATATTGAATTGCTTTGAAAGTTGTGAAAACTTTGATCTTTACAGTAACCAGCCATGATTTTGAAGGACCAATGATGCGACATGTTATAATAAAAATATCAACAGTTTAAGATGCAAAATAAAGCATTTGTATTTTTTCATACAATCATAGAGATTTTGTTTGATGGAATATTTGTTACAAGAAATTAACTTTTCTTTTCTTCTCCTCCTCACATTGAAGTGGAGAGTGGGAAAGAGAGAAAATAGACTATTTTTAATATTTAAAAATAGAGAGGTGGAAGAGCAGGAAATTCGGTTGACAGAGGGCATTGCATGCACTACCAGATGAGGCCTCATTGTTTTAGTTGGTTATAAGAGACCACTCACAGAGTAGGGAGATTTTTCATATAAAAATAGAACCTATTAATAAAACTTTTTTTCAAGACTCTTTGGTATTCTCCACTGAGAATTCCTAAAGACTTGAGTTCTCATCCAATCTAATCAGGATCTTTACAGCAGTTGTCCACAAGACGTTTAGTGCGTTGGACTCCAGTAAAAGGAAAGCCAGTTTTACTCCAGAAAGAACATTTAAGGTGGATTAGCAAACACCTGGATGTTTTAGAAAAATTCATCACTCAGTATAAACATTCTATAACAAAATGACATATAAATTGATAATAGAATCCTTAACCAAAATCCCTAAGATTCCTGGAAGAGGATAAAACCAGATTTCCAGTAGCTTCACTCTGAAGTTGCTAAGGGACATAATTGATAGAATGTTGGACTTCAAGTCAAGAGAATCTGGAATTCATAATCCTGACTGCACTATTAATTAGATGTGGGGCAAGTCACTTAAGTGACTTTCAGTTTTCTTATCTGTAAATCCACAAAGTAGTTATAAGGATGAATTGTGATAATACATATAAAGCAACATTGCAAACATTAAAGCACTACATACATGCCTGCCATAATGATGATGGTGGTGGTGGTGGTGATGATCATCATAATTTTATATTCTTATTCTTATAAAATTCTTATAAAAATTCTTATTTTTGCCATTCTTATAAAAAAAAAAGTCTTATCAGCTTACACCTGTTATTTTCTAGTGTTTTGTAATGTGGGACAGAATGAATGTCCTTTTTCCATTTATCTTCAGCCAGGAATGTGGATACTAACAATTTTTATTGTCTAACTTGACAAAGTAGTTTTGTTTATTTGTTACTGGAGTTTAGGAAAAGGAGTGGAGTAAGGCATTTTCTCTAATATCCAGATCTGGCAGATGAGACTCATTGGAAAAGATTTTAATTTTTAGAAATAGAGATAGAGATTCTAGAGATATAGAGATAATAGAGATATTAAAGATATCTATCTTTAATTATAGAGATAGATATCTATCTAGAGATATAGATAATATTTAGAGATAGGCAAAAGGAAAAGGGGATGGCAGAGTATGAGGGAAATAGTGTCATAGAAGCAACAAACATGAACTTGGATAGAAATTGAGGGATAGTGGAGAAAAGAAAAATCTGTCATGCTCTGGTCCATATGGTCCACAAAGAGTTGGACTCAACTAAACAACTGAACAATAATAACAATAAAGTTGAAGATAAGATAGTATCTCAAAAGTGAGCAATTGATCCAACAAGATCCCATAATGTGACTTCACTAGAGATAGGCTAAGTTAAGTGAGGCTCTAAAACAGATACATAAGATCATAGATTTTGAGCTACAAGGACTTTAGACATCATCTAGTTGATCCCTCTCTTTTACAGATGAGGTCACTGTACCTCAGAAATGTAAAATAACATTTCTAAGGTCATGGGAAATAATAAATAAGCAAATTATAGAAGGATTTGAACTCAGATTTTTTTTTTTTTAACTCCACTGCTATTGTCATTTCCTTCAATCTTTTCTACAAATGTTCTAGGAGAGCAGATCATTCCTTGGTTCATTTCCCTTCTCAGAAGGCAACAATGACATGTTCCTAACTGGTTCCTAGGGCAGGATTTAACTATGAATCCATATTTATCTTCCTTTTTAAAGAACAGTTGTATACTTTATATTTTTAGGAATATTGTTAAGGATTCTATTCTTGTTAGATGAGTCATTTTCATGCTCCTTTTTAAATTCTATTCATACACAAATTGCATGTGTTTATTACCCTCTAAGAGGCTACGCTATTACTGAGAGTACTTAGAGTCATAGATATAAGGGTAGAAGGAATCTCAGATGATATCTAATTTAAATCCTCATTATATAGAGGAGGAAAGTGAGTTTAAGGAATTTGGAGGCAGGGGGATGATAGTTTGAATCAATTGCCCAAATATATTGTATCAAAGGCAAAATTTGAACTCAGATCTTCTTATCCCAGAGCCAGAACACTTTCCATTGTACAATGCTGTAGGCTCATTAACTCTAAGGTTTAGCAGGGTTTCTAATGCAGCCTCCACAAAAAGAATAAGTGAGCAATGTTTCTCCCTGTTCTTGTTTATTATTTTATTTTCATTTTTTTCCCACTAGGAGAAAAGATAGAATAAAAAAACTTGTAATACAGGTGCCTTAAAATCCCATCTGTCCTGTTTGAGCTAGTCAGATTATATAATATATAATTCTCAGTTTTTCTGAAAGCAGAACTCAGTGTATTCAGTGTATTTTGTATTTTAAACTCTCTGCCATATCTGAGGGCCAGTGTTTCCCATCTTTAAGGAATGAATCAGCTTTGAATGAAAAAAATTATTTGGCTGCCTTTTTGAATAGAGAATCAAGTCCACATGTCTTTTTTGGACCCATTATTGTTCAGATTAGAGCTATGAGAGTGTGAGCTATTAGAGCTATGAGAGGTGAGTCCAAATCTTCCTCCTCCATTCCAAAAATGTAATATTAATAGTAATAACTAATGTTTCATATATCTTTAAGATTTACAAAGTGCTGTATGTAAAGTATCTTATACCTTCACAATAATCCTGAGAGTTGGGAGCTATTTTTCCCCATTTTCTGGATAAAAAAAATTGAGGCAAACAGAAGTTAAATGACTTGCTCAGGCTCACACAGCTAGTAAGGGCTTGAGGATAGATTTTAAGTTAGGTCTTCTTAATTCAAAATCCAACATTCTCCAACTATGACACATGAAGAAGGGAACTGATTATTAGCTGAGTTGCAAAGATTGGCTTGGGGCAAGCTAGATAGCAAAGATAGATTTTCCTGGGCTCTTCTGAAGGTTATCTTGTTCATCTCTTAGGTTTATAGAGCACATCAAAGAGGGAATCTTGTTGTTAGCACAAAGCCTGCAATTTTTCTTGGTTTTCTTATTGTTGCTGAGTCATATCTGAGTCTTTGTAACCCAACTTGTGGTTTTCTTGGCAGAGATACTGTAGTGGTTTCCTTCTCCAGTTCATTTTACAGATGAGGAAACTGAGGCAAACAAGGTTAAGTACTTTGCCTAAGGACACATAGCTATTAAATGACTGAAGTTGGATTTGAACTTACTATAATAAGAACTCAAATAAGAACTCAAAAGAGCTTCATGTAGAAAACTGAAAGGTGCTACCCCTACTATTTAACCAAAATTCCTATTATTCATTTATGTTTTATGGCATTCTATCTTCACAGAAGTGGAGAGCAGATGGGTATGGTCTGTGGATATCTAAGGGTCATTAAGAAAAATAATAATTAACTTTGTATAATGTTTTTGAGAGGCAGTCAATTGATAGATAACTGGCCTCACAGATGGACAAGCTGAATGAAAGTACTTCCCCTGACATACTGACTGAGTAACTCTGAGCTTAACCTCATGATTTTGACAATTAGTATGAACTGTATAAGTTGTGGAAAAGATGCTGGCCCTGAATTGGAGAAGGGAATTCCTTATGGGGAAGTCCTTCTACTAATGAAATCCCACCCAGGTCCAGTCTCTAATCTTCTTATCTATACTTTGAAGCTTAGGATGGGAAATCTACTAGAAAACTAATTGACATTTCCATTAGAAAGACTGACTTTTCATTGAAGGGTGTCTTCTTCCATTGCCCTCAGGATTAGCTCTGAGCTTAGGTAAATAGGTTACTGTCTGCATGATATAATTTCAGAAACTCTAAAGTTTTTCTCTGGACTATCTGGACCCCCTCTCCATCCCCTGCAGCCTGACATCATGCTTTATTCTAACCTTCAAAACGACCCCCTTTCAATTAAGGCATTGGGTTTCCAGAACACTGCCAAGAATATGGAGATCAAATTTTACAGAGTCAGCATTCAAACCCAAGTCCAACTCCTCTGCTCTTAATGTAGCACTCTGTGCTAAGTTAAAGGGCCTTAATGCTCTTCGGGGGCAAAACTCTGGAGTCACTTTCCCCTGAAAATACTCCTTAGCGCTCAATTCCTTTTCTATGTGAATTGGGATCTCCTAGTTTTTGAAGTTCAGGTATCGACACAGGAGAAAAGTAATCTGCAAAGGGGGTGCTACAGCCAAATCTGTGGGGAGATGGGTGTGGGTGTCTTTTTGCATTTGAGCATGTGAGTATTTGTATTTTTATAGGTGTGATGTGTATGAGCCTGTAACTATGAGTGATATGCAAATGTGTGTGCATGTAAATGCTGGGGGGGATGGGCCTCAGATTTAAAGCTAGGAGAGACTCTAGGAAAACTCTAAATGAAACATCTTGTTGTTCAGATTTTAAAAATGGAGGCCCAAAGAGGTAAAGGGACTTGCTCCGATGTCACAAGCTAATAATTATGAAAAGCAGGATTTGAATCCAGATCTTTAGTATTTTTTCCATTGTACTTTATTTAGTGTCATAAGAGCATTTGATTTGGAATAAAAGGAGCTGAGTTCAAATCCAAGATTAGCCATTTACTATTTATATAATCGTGGGCCTTCCTCAACTACAAAATGAGAGATTTGGACTAGATAATCTCTAATTTTGTTTCCAGCTCTAAAACTTCAAATCCTATATCCTCAAAGGTCCCTTCTTCCTTTAATGTTGTATGAATCAGTATTTATAAATGTATCTGTCTCTGTGTGAATTTGTATGAAGGAGGGATTTGAGCACGCTGGGCAATCCAGGAGATAGGTGGCTGCTGTATGATGAGATCCCAATTCCTCCTGTTAGGGCTGTGTATCAGAGAAGAGCTGGACTTCCAAAGTGGACCATTTGACTTTGGATGAAAAAGGTAGTAGAGAATTTGGATCAGGGGTCCTTAAATTTTTAAAATAGGGGGCCAGTTCACTGTCCCTCAGACTGTTGGAGGGTCCGACTATAGTAAAAACAAAAACTTTGTTTTGTGGGCCTTTAAATAAAGAAACTTCATAGCCCTGTGTGAGGGGGATAATCGTCCTCAGCTGCCACATCTGGCCCGCGGGCCCTAGTTTGAGGACCCCTGATTTGGATCCTTTTCCCTGTCCCAGAAACCAGCTCCCCAATATTATCCCTGCCTGTTGTTGTGAGATTGGGAGCATTTTTTATTTCCTCACCACTTCTATTAGGATCTCCCTCACCCAGGTTATTTGTAATTCTCCTTGAGCAAGAGATAGAGGGAAGGCTTAGTTCCTGGCATAGAATCTTATCCAGAATGGGTTCTTTTTTTCTTCAGAAAACATCTCTGGGGTGATCATACCTCCCTTCCTAGGGGCACCTTTGTTTACTGAGAGCTTTTCTGTTCTCCCAGAAGTATATAATGCTGAATTTCAATCCTTTATCTCTATTCTTGCTCCTGAAACTAGAAACTAAGTAGATGTCCATCAGTTGGAGAATGGCTGTACACATTATGGTATATGAATGTTATGGAATATTATTGTTCTGTAAGAAATGATCAGCAGGAGGATTTTAGAGAGACTTAAATAAACTGATGCTAAGTGAAATCAGCAGAACCATTAGATCATTATAACGACTATAGCAACATTATATGATGATCAATTCTGACAGACATGGCTTTCATCAACAGTGAAGTGATTCAGACCAGTTCCAGTAGTCTTATGATGAAGAAAGCCATCTGCATCCAGAGAGAGAACTGTGGGAACTGAATGTGGACTGCAGCATAGTATTTTTGCTCTTTTTGTTGTTGTTTGCTTGCATTTTGTTTTCTTTCTCATTTTTTCCCTTTTGGATCTGATTTTTCTTGTGCAGCATGATATTTGTGGAAACATATATAACATATATTGGATCACTTGTTAACTGGGAGAGGGGGTGGGGTGAAGGGAGGGAAAAATAGAACACAGGGTTTTGTGGGGGTGACTGTTGAACATTGTCCATGTATATATTTTGAAAATAAAAAGCTTTAATTAAAAAAATATACTTAAAAAATCTAGCCAACAGCCTTGTTACTCTTAACTACCTTCTCCTTTTCCATCTTCTTCCATCCTCCCCATTTTTGTTATTTTCTCCCATGAGATTGTTAAATTCCTCTAAGACGGGGATTTTCTTGTTTGTTTGATTTTCATCCCAAGCAGCTAAAAGTAATACCTGGCACTTAATAAGTCCTGAATACTTTATATATCTATCTAATATTTAACATAGTGCCTGACAAATAGTAGGCACTTAATAAATGTTTATTGATTGACTATCATTTATCTACCTATCTATTCATCCATCTACATCTATCTATCTGTCTCTCTGATTATCTATCTGATATACCTATCTCTTCTTTTAGGCACAATTGTCTCTACTTCCTCAGTCTCCTGCCTGTCCTGTGGCCCACATTCAAGGTTATGACTGAGATCAGTATTTCTGTTGGAATTTAAAAGGAGATATTTGGATGATTTCTAAGTAGAAAAGGAGAGGACTTTAGAGGTAGAGGATCCTAGAATATCCTCAGCCCTTCAAATCCTTGTTCCTATTCATGCCAGCTGCCCATTCACAACCCTTGTAGCTCATTAGGAGATAGTTAGCTTTCATGACTCCCCTGCCTTGGTGGTTGGCTGCTTCTGCCCCAGTTGTCAGTGTGTGTGTGTGTGTGTGTGTGTGTGTGTGTGTGTGTGTGTGTGTGTGTTGGGGAGGGGGAGTATAATGGTTTCACTCTTGCAGCTAGACCCTATAGTTGTTAAAAGTCCATAGGAATGCACTGCAGCAGGAACCCCAAATTAGCAATTCTGCTTATTCCAGTAGGGCACCAACAGGGTCAGAAATTTGCATAATGCAAATGCTGTGGTGGTTTCGATCTCCTGCAGAGACTGAATAACTTTAGCCAAAAAGTGAAGAAGAAGCCAAGAAAAAGCAGTCTGGTGTGGTGGAAAGAGCAATAGACGGGCAGCCAAGGGATTGAGATTCTAGTCCCAGTTCTGCCCCAAATGTGCTATGGGACTTTCAGTAATTCATTTCATTTCTTAGTACTCTAAATTTTGAGACGGTTGGATTAAATGGTGTCTAAGGTCCCTCCCGTACTAAAATTCCATGATTTTATGCCATCGATGGCCAGATCCTCTTGTTCTCAGCTGTTATTTGGATAAAATGAGGAAATGTGATTTTTCTGGACTCCTGAGGCAAGGAGATATAGGCTTATGGAGCCTATGATTCCACAAAACGTAAAAGCTTCCGTATGTTTGGCTTTCACAATTCTTTCTTTTCAGGGGAGGCAACCAGCTGACCTCCTGTACCCTGGATATCTCTGATCTCTCAGTCTACTAGAGAGCTCATACTGGTGTCCCTGACCTTGGGTGGGGCATCCAAGCCATGTAGTGCTGAAAAAAACATCGAGTTGAGTAATAGGTCTCCCCCATCAGAGACCATGATAGATCTGTATGCAGCTGCTCCCTGTTGGGGTGTGATTGATTCCCCCAGAGCCTGTATCCCTTTTCTTACTTATTGAACGAAGTGATGGATTTTTGACAAGATTGATTTTGACCTGAATACTGCTGAGCTAAATGAATCAACATTGTCAATTTCCCTGCCTGGCTCTGAAGAATAGCTGGGTTGATAAGGACATTTTTCTTTGGATTGAAATATTTTTTAGCAGTCCTGGCTCTCAAGCTTGTGGCCTTTCTGCACCATGCCAACTGGCCTCCCTCATGCAAGGACTGTTTCAAAGACAGTGGAGATGAATTTGTTTCCTACTTTCTTTTTGATTCAGCATTTCCCATTCTCTGAACTCATGCCCTGTTGCACTAGCCTACCCTTTCCCCCTTTCCTTCCATGTCCATTAGACATAAACAGATGGGCTCCAGCTTTCCCTGAAGTGTGTATGTTTCCTGGATGTGCAACATCATTTACTTTTGTGACCTGCAAGGAATCTTTTGTAACATTAATTATGTAATTCATGGAATTGTACATTAAAGCTAGAAGAAAATTTAGATGTTCTCTAATCTAACCCTCATTTTATATATGAGAAATCAGATGTTCACTGGGTATTCAGTGACTTGCCTAGAGATACACAGGTATTAGGTAGCAAAACCAGGATGGTACAGGAAGAGGAACTTTCAAATGAGTTATTTTTAAAAAATCATAGAATATTGGAGCTAGATGATATCTAAGAGATCATTTAGTATAGGGATGCCAAACATGCTGCCCAACAGCATCACTCCTCTCCCAGTTTCCAACAAAATTAAAATATAATTGGGAAATATTTAACCAAATAAAAATGCAATTGAACACAAGTAAAGTTACTATGTGGTTTTCTAAGTCAATATACTGGCTGCAGAGATTCTTAAAGATGGCTTGGTGCTCTCCTCATTTCTATCTGAATCTGACACCATGATCTAGTCCAATCCCTTCACTTTTTAGACATAGAAATTGATGCTTAAAGGAGTAAAGAAGTTGCACAGTCAGCTAGGGGCAGAAGCTAGGACCTAGCTTCCCAAACTTCTAAGCTCTTCCTATTGCACAATCACCATCATCCAGGCAGGTATATGCAAACATATATAGGGTAAATCTTACTGATGGTATCTCAACTCGTTCAGCTTAAATCATTCTTTTGTTAACATCAATGTCATTTCTATTTGCTCTTATCCCACACTGCCAGCATTGGCTCTGCAGGAATTCAAATGGAAGCAATTCTGAGTCAGAGATGGAGAACTGCTCTGCAGGTAATGATGTAAAACGGGTATTTTACATCAGTCCGAGAGATGATGCTGTTCACTCTCAGCATGAAAGGGGCAGCAGGGAAGTCTGGGAGCGGGGTCAGGATAGAGTAACCAGATAGCTTTATAGCTATTCGTGAGAGGGATTTTTGCAGTATAGCTTTTGTTCAAAATTTTCAGTGCCAAACACAATGCCATTTTAGACACAAATACATATCTATTCTGAAGCCAAGGAAAATTATCTTTGTATTATTTTCCTTCTATTTTGGATTATTTGTGCTACCATTTCCCCTCCACTAGTGCAGAAAATTGAGATTGGTGTGCATGCAGATGAGCCATCAGGACCCTCTCTGGGCAAGAGAGTAAGGAGACAAAGTTGAAGGCTTGCATCTTAACTTGCTGCTATATAGGGACTATCACTCCTGGATTCTCCATCTGACTCTCTAGATCAGTGGTTCTCAAAGTATGGTCTAGAGAATCCTGGGGATCTCTGAAACCCTTTTAGAGGGTCTACAGATTCAAAAATAGTTTTTATTTCCAATATGGTAAATGTCTATAAATATAATCCAGATAAACAAAAACTCTTTGGAGAGATCCTCAATAAATTTTAATAGGATAAAGACATGAAAACAAAAGTTTGAGAACCACTGCAGATCAAAGAAACATTTAGCTTCTCTGTTCTTTACATGGTCAGTGAGTCCTCTTTTCTCTAGATCCCAGCTCATACTTTCCATGTTAAAATGCAAACACTCTCTTTATAGTCACTTAAATCCTACCTATTGGCACTGACTCTGACTATAAAGTTTTCAGTAACCACCTACTCTCCTGTGATGGACATAGTTTTTTTTTTTTTTTTTTGTCTTCCTTCCTTAGAGCAGAAATATTATTAATAATTCACTTCAGGTATTCTTAATCTGGAGTTCATGGACACCCAATGGATTCATAGCTTAATTTTAGAAAATCCATAAAGTTGGATAGGAAAATAATAGGTCTTTATTTTCATTAACTACTGAGTGAAATTCGACATTTTTACTGATGATAAATGTAAACACCAAATATTATTCTGAAAAGAGAGTCAGTAGGCTTCATCAGACTGCCAAAGAGAAAGACTGATTCCAGATCTAGCCCATTCTCTTATTTTTCATGTAACAGTTTAATGCTGGCACAAGGTATCTAAGAAAGGTATGAAGCCCCTCAACTCTGGGCTTATACAAGAACCAGGTTCAGTAGTAGGGGAATCTGCATATAAAATATAAAGTCAGGCTCTCTTCTCAGGCATTTTATGCCACTCCCATCCCGGCATTTAGAGCTCCAGAGAAAATCACTTACAACCTAACTTTGGCTTGTATAGAAGGAACGGAAAGGTAGGTACTCAATGTACAATCTAGATTAGGTATAAGACACTTATAGGAAACGCATAAAACACAAAAGACTCATAAACATACATCAGTGGCTTAAAACATGAAACATTGGCCCATGAGTCCTATTGTATTCTTCTGGGAGAATGAGGCCTAAAACATTAAAAGTCAGAAAATTAGTGAGTTTGCTGAACAGCCATTTCCTCTTTACTTCAGCTCTGCACAGCACAACAGCTCCTCCAAGGCCCATATCTTCTAGCAAGCTAGGATATGACTTGGAATCATCCTCCTGTTGGTGCTCATGTTCTCCTTGGAGAAGCATTATTGAAATTGCAGGGAACACCTCCTGTCGTTTAACCAGCATGGGCTAAGGAAGCCCAGAGCTGCCAACTTCTTGTACCTGTGAGCTTGCATCCAAGGCTGGAAATACCTATCTCAGTTTTGTTCAGGAATATTCTCACAAAATTCAAGGTTTCAACCTACCATGTTTGAGTAACTACTAAAGCTGCTAGGGTATACCCATGTCATAGGATATCTAAGAGAAAGACTGACAGAATCCTTATATTTAGGACAGATGGAAAGAGAGAGCTCTCCAGGGAATTGATTCCTCCTTTTAAGATTACTATTGAGTGGGACATTCTTCCTGACTTCAGGAATCATTCTCTTCCTCTCTCACTATCTCTGTCTCTCTCACTCTTTCTCTCTGTGTGTCTCTCTGTCTCTGTCTCTGTCTTTGTCTATCTCTGTCTCTGTCTCTCTCTGTCTCTGTCTCTGTCTCTTTCTCTCCATTAAAGCTTTTTATTTTAAAAAAATATATGGATTATTTTCAACAATCACTCTTGCAATACCTTGTGTTACAATTTTTTCCCTTCCCTTCCCCACTCTAGATGGCAAGCAATACAATATATGTTAAACATGTACAATTCTTCTATACATATTTCCACAATTATCATGCTGCACAAGAAAAATCAGATCAGAAAGGAAAAAAATGAGAAAGAAAATGAAATGCAAGCAAACAACAACAAAAAGGTGAAAATACCATGTTGTGATCCACACTCAGTCCCTACAGTGCTCTCTCTGAGTACAGATGACTCTCTTCATCTCAAGACCATTGGAACTGGCCTGAACCACCTCATTGTTGAAAAGAGCCACATCTGTCAGAATTGATCATTGCATAATTGTTTTGTTGCTGTCTACAATGATCTCCTGGTTTTACTTACTTCACTTAACATCAGTTCATGTCAGTCTCTTCAGGTGTCTCTGAAATCATCCTTCAGATCTTTTCTTATAGAACAAAAACATTCCATAACATTCATATACATAACTTATTCAGCCATTCCCCAACAGATGGGCATCTGCTCAGTTTTCAGTTTCTTGCCACTACAAACAGGCCTGCCACAAACATTTTTGCATATGTGGGTCCTTTCCTTCTTTGACATCTCTTTGGGATATAAGTCCAGTGGAGACACTGTTGGATCAAAGGATATGCGCAGTTTGATAACTTTTTGAGCATAGTTCTAAACTGCTCTCCAGAATGGTTGGATCAGTTTTAACAACTCTATCAACAATGTATTAGTGTCCCAGTTTTGCTCCCTCTCCTCCGACACTTATCATTATCTTTCCCTGTCATCTTAAGCCAAACTGAGAGGTGAGTAGTGGTACCTCAGAGTTGTATTAAATTGGATTTCTATGATCCATAATGATTTCGAGCATTTTTTCATGACTATAAATGGTGAATCATTTTCTTTTATGCATCCCCCTCCATGTAGTGACCAAGGGATTGCTAAAAAAACTCTTCAGCACTGAGCACTGTGTCTCTAGAGTGGCCACACAACTCAGCTGTAACATACTCCATGGATTATGTTCTACTCCCATTTGTAGTTGCTCTTTGGTCATTTTTCAGTTGTGTCATTTCAGTCATGTCCAAGTCTTTGTGATCCTATTTAAGATTTTCTTGGAAAAGATTCTGGAATAATTTAGTATTTTTTTTTCTTCAGCTCATTTTGCCCATGAAGAAACTGAGATAAAGTTAATTGACTTGCCCAGGATCACACAATTAATATCTGAGGCCATATTTGAACTCAGGAAGATGAATCTGACTCCAGACCCATCATTCTATCCATTGAGTCATCCAGCTGCCCTTCTACCCCGAGGATATACATTTAAATCACCAAGGCCCTGAAAGCTGAAATTACTTGCCCAGTAAGTGGTAGAATCATGTTTATTCCTGCAACCTTTTCTTCATTTGTTGTCCAACCAAATTTTGGAGGCAGGATGGCATGGTGTAATTGAGAGATTCATTGGTAGAACCAGAAGTTCCAAATTTAAATCTTGGTTTTGACAGTCCCTGTGCCATAGTCTCTTTGGGCTTTGGTTTCCTTTATAGTCCTGGGATTGCTAATTGAATCCTCTATGTTTCCAAATTATGTAGTTCCTTTTGGTTTTCCAGCTTTCCAGCTTAGGTCTAGACCCATCATGTATCCTGATACTCATCCACAAACCATTACTTCTTCTATAGCAAATAATATAGAATCATTAGTATTGCTACAACTTAAATAGAATTCATTTACTCCAAGTTCCTACCATCAGACATTCAGATATTAATTTTAAGAAAGGGAGATTACTATGCACTGTCTAGTCAGGGGTAGCTTGGGTGACAGCTAAAAATTATAGAGCTGTGTGGTTCCTACAAAAAGAAAACTAACAATCCTTTTCCAGCTCAGAGACAAATTTGCCTTTTTTGGAGGGGAGACATTTGCAGATGATGAGCAGTATATGCCTGTAGAAGCAGTGGGACTGGGGAGGTGGGGGTGGGGATGATGGGCTTCAGCCAGTGCTTCCTTAGTCTCATGGACTGTTTGCCCCCTATCCATCCCCCTCCCCTTATTCAGACACCTTTGGATAAGACAGAAGGGACTCATCATTAAGATAGGGGCCCTTTGAAGAGGGGCAGTAAAGACAGCAGGGGAGGGCTGGGGGTGGGGATGGATTTACACAGCTGAGGCCCATAAATCTGCAGACCCTTCAGAAGGACAAAGCCGAAGGCAAAGGCATTGGTGACTGAAGAGCCTGTGGGACAAGGGAGAGCCCCAGGGGTTGCTGTGCCCGCTGTGTTCCAAGGAAGCAGGAGGAGGAGGTGGGACTGGGGCTGAGGTCAAAGAAGAATCAAGCTAAATGACATCTGCCCCAAAAAGGCAGGGGGGGACGAGCCAGAGCTTCCTGCTCTGGATCCTTGAGAAAAAGCCTGACTCGCACAAGGCTTTACCCGTGTGTGTGTGTGTGTGTGTGTGTGTGTGTGTGTGTGTGTTATTTTTATGGTCATTGGATCCTCCCAGATGCCAGGGAGTAACACTTCTTTTCTCTCTTTCCTCTGGTTTGTGAGGCACACAACCGCTAGTCCCTATGACCTGACCTGTCTTCCAAGGATTCACTAGTTTTCATTTCATCTAGACCTATAACAACAAGTCTTTCGAGGATGTTCACTGACTTCTTGAAGCTTATAACACTCTCTTCCTAGTCCTCTCTGAACATTTTAAGACTATTGCAAGGCTTGGATTTAGAAGATGCCAGAGGGAGGTCACTTGAAGTGTCACATAATCTTATTTATTTATTCATTCATCCATTTTCCATCCTCTCTCTTATTGTTGAAAATCAAGCCTTCCTAATAGGTTCTAGAGTTAAAGAGGGTTGCCGAGATTTTTGTATCAGTCTATCATCTTCAATAAGCAATCTAGTCTGATCTCTTCAACAGGGTGTATTTCCTCTGTTCTCAGTTCCTTCTCCTTCCTTCTTTGTGTGTGTATGTGAACCATGCAGTGGAAGGTATAGGAAGACCAGAAAGGTGGGGCAGGTTATGAAGGACTCTGATCACCAGAATATTTTGTATTTGATCCTGGAGAGAATAGGAAGTCACTTGAGTTTATTGGGTAGGGGAGTGACGTGCTTAGACCAAGTCTTTTGAAAACCACGTTGATAAATGAGAGGAGAGAAGAGATTTGTGACAGGCAGAGCAATTAACAAAGTTTTGCAATATTCCAGGCATGAGGCACTAAATAAATGTGAACATTACTCACCATAAAAATAATGTTTGTCAAAAAGTTGATTTAATATGTCACACATCCAGCTGTGCAGACAGTATTTGTTTCACCTGCACTTTTCCCTATCTTAAAAGTGCCCAGTATGGAGCATATAGTTATAGTATGGAGTTGAGGAGACTCCATTCAAATAAATAGAATCCTTACAGTAACTCTTAGTGTTGTACCATGAAGGGGACGTTTGAAAAGAGTCCTCTGGCTTTATGAAAATGTCAGGCAAGGAGGCAAGGAAAATGTCCTCAGGAGCTGGGGAGGATGAGTAAGGTAGTAAATAGTGATCACTCTGGGGAAAAATAGTGAGATGAACCTGACCTCACCTGACCTCTGGACCTCTGCTAATTGGCCACATTGCACTGCAGCCTTCCATAGACATTTGGCAAGGAAAGCTGTAAGAACTGGAGTGGATGATCATCACTGGCCATGCTGTGAGATAAAATGAATGGGATAGGGGTAAGACAATGAGTCAGCCAATAAGTCAATCAAGAATAAAACACCTACTGTGTGCCAGCCAGGGGTAAAGCACCAAGGATACAAAAGAAGCAAAAGATAATCTATGCCTTCAAAGGTGAGATGCTGTGACTGTAAGATGAGAAACTTTCCACTCCCCTCCTCCTCCTTCGTGGCTACAAACCCAAGTATTCTTGTTAATAAAGGACTTTAAGGTACACTTGTCTTGGTGATAGGAGTAAGAGGCAGATTGAGAGAAGGGAGTTAGATGAAAGTTTAGTTTAACATAAGTAATTTATTCAAGCCATAAGTAATTTATTCTGTGGCTTTCATCTTTGATATTATTCAGTCAGTGTAATCTAATCATAGAAACCAGAGCTAGAGGAGACTTCCTTTTTTTTTTTTTTTTAAACAGATACTGAAATTGAGGCCGATTTAGGTTGACTGCTGGTGCCCAATGTGACATCAACAGTAAGTAACAGAATTAAGTCTCATCACTCCTCCATCTCTCCCCTGTCTAACCTGTCCTTCACATGAGACCCAAGTATAACCAGGTTTCAAATCTGTCAGAGGTTCTCTAGTATCCTGAGAAACAATCATAGATCAGATTCTTTTGGCTTGGTTTTTAAGGCCCTTTCCCAACTGACTTCCCTTCCACATTACTAACCTTATCTTGTATTTGGCCTTTTGCAAGCTTACATTGCAGCCCAGCCAAGCTCCTGGCTGTTCCCTAAACTCAACATCCCATCTTTCACCTCTGAGTTTTTAAACCTTTCGGAGTCATTGTTTTTCATCTATTAAATGGGGTCAATAATGCTCATGATACCTACCTCACAGAGTTGTTGGGACAAAAGCATTTTGAAGCACATATAATAAGCTGATATTCATTCTGATTGGTAGGGAAGAAGACACAGGGCTCTGCTCCTGAGCTCTCAATACCAAGTCTGAAGAATTAGATTAAAGCTTGACAGTTACCAGTTTCTGTGGCTCAGACAGACCGGCTGTGGGAGCCAGAGATCTGAGCCTTGTCTTGCCCCTTAACCCCAAGCTATGTATCACTCTCATGCAGGGAGGAGTGCACATGCCCCTGTGGAACACTAGCAAATGATCTGGTGTTTGGTTCTTAAGTGAAGGTCATTTTACAGGCAGGTCATTCCCTACTATCAGATTCTGGGGGGAGTGGATTAGGGGAGGGGGAGAGGAGCAGCTAAAGCTGGGAAGGCATTAGCCCTTTCTTTACTTGCTATAATGAAAAAGTTGGGTTTGATATAAAGGCAAGATCATTTGTCTTATTTAGTGACAGACTGCTCTCTCTGGAACTGGATCTAGGCTTCTAAACCCCTCACAGGTACTTTCCCCTGGCTGTAGCTCCCTGCTTTTCCTAGGAGTGGGATGAGGGGGAAAGAACAATTATCTTTTATCTCAGTTTTTAGCTCAGGGAACTTTCTCAAAACTGCATGAAATTTCTACCATGACTTTGTTTTCTTGTTTGAAACATCAGAAAAGTTCTTAGATCTAGTCCAGGAATTTAGAATTTACTTTGGGTTTTGCTTCCTTTCGAAATAAAGAGGCTTTTAAAAATTTTTATTACTAAGCTTACAATATTGACAGAGAAAATTTCTCCCATATGTCAAAAGACCAAATGGACAGAAATAAATAAATGGAGCCTGATTCTAAAAGTCATATCCAGTTCTCCACTTCACTCCATGAACATTTAATTCACAGGATGATAAATTAAAAAGTTGAAGGGGACATTGGTGGTCATTTAATTGAACCTTCTCATTTAAAGATGAAGAAACTGAGGACTTTAAAAGTGAAGCAGCTCCCCCTCACAAGGGTGCTAACTAGAAGAAGCAGGTAAATCTAGAATCTCTGACTATGAATCTAGTTCTCTACTCCTATATGGTCCTTTTCTGAAATTCTTGAATATTGGTCACAGCATCCTTGAGAAATTTTGGATGGGTGGAAGTTAAACAACAGAGGAAACTTCCTGACTTTGAGAGAATGACTTAATAGGACCAATAAGTAAAGATGTACTCCATCTGGGGGGATCTCAATGGATAGATCACTATTCTTGCCAAATCTTTCCCAGAAAGATTGTCTGACTTCTAAGTAGGGAGCCTAGGGTAGGGAGAGATAAATAAAGTAGCTCCCAGCCTCTTTACCTTCCAAGTCAGAAGCTCCCCCTTCTTTCCTCCCCAGCAGATCTTCCAGACAGCTTCAGCACCTACTTATAACAGCCAACCACTCATGCCTACAGGTCTTATTTTATGATCAATACCTCAAATTAAACCTCAGAAAAGTGTTTTCTTTCTGACATTTTCTAGGCTTTTAAACTTAGGTCTTCTCCCTGAGACAGCTCCAAGAGCTAGATGATGGATACAATAGTTTGATATGATTGAATTCCCAACATTCTATATGCTCCTAGTTTGGGAGGTAAAAAGAGAGTTATTCTCTCAACCCCTTTTCTTTTTTCCTCAGTGAATCACACTCTCCAAGCACAGTCATCCTGGCTATTGTCAAAATTATTCAACATTATTAATTGCAGATCCTGCCTTACATCACCCTTTAGCTAATGGAGGCCATTGTTCCCGCCCCAAACTCTCCCCAATTCAATGTCTTCTCCCTTTAAATTAGGTTATCTGTGGAGTCCCTAGTCTCTGGCTCCATGGTTACTAAATCATGTTTAAATTTGTACACAGAAGTCTGGACCTCAATTAGGGTGAGACAGCTTGATCTGTGCCCTAGGCACCAACATGAAGTTGAGGACTTCATTCCTTCCCTATCTGTGCTTCTATCGATCTGCTGGAAGCTTGTCTGACTGATGCCCTCATTGGGAAAATGAGTAAGAAGGTAGGTCCTGTGAGAGCATGAGAAAAAGTAATTTTGGAGTAGCAGAGGTTTGAGGGAGAAGGAAACGCAGATAGCTCCTTTCTCTAGACACAAATGCTCAGGAGGTTGTATTCCTCCTCAAGGCACCATTCCCTGTAATGCAATTTGCCCCAAGTATTGGGCAGAATTCTCAGTTCTGCTTTGCACAAGGCTGACTGCTTCCAGCTCAGCTTTCACAGTCTGTCTCTTCCTCCTCCTCCTCCCAGTCCAGACAACAAGTCTCTTGTGGGGGTGGAAAGGATGGGGATGGAAGGAAGAAAGTAGTCCTTGGGGAATACCTCCCACAGGCTGGGCTGAAAGCCAGAGGTTCTGAGAAGAGTGTTCTATGGGCGGCAGGAAGCAGGAGCCCCTGAGGAGATGCCCAGATACTGTGAGCAGTGGTCCTGGATGGGAGGGGAGCAAAGCGTGACCTAACACTCCTGCCCAAGAGCC
This sequence comes from Antechinus flavipes, assembly GCF_016432865.1. Lineage (NCBI taxonomy): Eukaryota > Metazoa > Chordata > Mammalia > Dasyuromorphia > Dasyuridae > Antechinus > Antechinus flavipes. The sequence goes on along the minus strand of NC_067400.1, from coordinate 508,950,871 downwards.
ACCTATATAGGGCCTGTGTCCTGTCCCTCTTACCTACATCTGATCCTTATACCTTGGCAGCTTGAGTGTGATCGGCCACAGACACGGTGTAAGTATCCTTGGAGAGAAAAGGAGAAGTGTCCTCCAGCTGAAGATGTGCTGTCCTGAAACTGGTCAGGAAAGGGTTTCCCAGGGGTTTAGCTCCTTGGGACAAAGATTGCCTTTTGCCTTCCTATATTCCTAGATTTAACACAATTTAATAAATGCTGATCAGCTGACTGTCAATGACACAGGTAGAAGGACTCAGGAAAAAGGAATGGACATCTTCATTATAAACTGATCCTGCAAACAGCACGCAAGATGAGCTGGAGGGATAGAGATGCAGAGACATAGACACAAAGGGTATATTACACACACATTTACACATACACGCCATCTTAGCCACCAAAGAAAGTGGGTAGATTCAATGTGGCTGTCCCAAGATTGGATAACCTTGTAACTTGTACAAAGCCATGACAAGTCAGGTCAGGGAGAGCATTCCTCTGATTACTCTCTTTCTTGGTGCATTTCATAGCCTGTCCACACCTTCTTAATCACAGAGGAGGAGTACTAAGCGTCTCCCTCTGGGTCTTTTAATATTCTGCCATTATGAGGGCAACACCATGGAGGTTGATTTTATTTCATTTTTGTTTTTACACTACCTTCATTTCCTACTGTATGCCCCCTTCTCTTCCTTCCCTCACAGGTCTATATCTCACAACAAAGAACAAGGGGATAAAGACCATTCCTGTGACTTCAAAGAATGAGGAAACTTTCTTTGCCAAGGCAGAGTAGGACCTTGCTAGCACCTCTGCAACTTAGAGCAGTGGTCCTCAAAGTATAGTCCAAAGAATTGTTGGGGTCTCTGAAACTCTTTCAGAGGGTCTACAAATTCAAATTTTTTTTATTTCTAATATAGTAAATAGCTATAAATATAACCTATGTGAACAAAAACTCTTTGAACAGATCCTCGATAGTTTTTTAACAACATGAAGATACTGAGAACAGAGGTCTGACTTAGAGTATCAGATATTCTTAGAATATCAGATATAAGATAATGACTTGCCCAGGATCATACATAAAACAGTAACAGTAAGCATGTCTGTAGCCTTTAAGATTTGCAAAGTATTTTATCGAAAAATGGGAAGAAACAAGGAATTAACAAGCACCTACTATGTGCCCTCCTTTTTTTTACATATATGTACCTTACTTGAACCTCACAATAGTCCTGTGAGGAAGGTGCTATTATTATCCATATTTCCTAGATGGGGAAATTGAGGCATACAGATGTTTAACCTATTGCCTGGGATAAAACAGCTAATTTCTGAAAAAAAAATTTAAACGGACATCTTCCTAACTCTAGTTCACCCCTCTATCCAGTGTGCCATTTACCTAATCTTTGTTTTCCAGGTTCTTGTTTCTTCATTTTGCATTAGTTCCTCAATCTTTCCATATTTCTCTATGGTCATCCTATATATCATTAATTATTGTTGAATTGTTTCAATTATGCCCATCTCTTCATGACCCCATTTGGGGTTTGCTTGGCAGAAATAATGGAGTGATTTACCATTTTCTTCCCTAGGTCATTTTATATATGAGGAAACTGAGGCAAAAAAGAGTTAAGTGACTTGCCCAGGGTCATGTCTGAGATCAGATTTGAACTCAGGAAGAGAGGTCTTCTTGACTTGAGTCATTATATTCATCATGCTACCTAGCTGCCTTCATTACTTATTGAACAGTATAATTTCATTATTTTCATGTAATTCCTCATTGTTGTTGTAGCTTCTTGCCCATTTTTTTTCCTAGTCATAAATATGTCACTTGAAGAGCCATGACTAGGGCGGAATGACTGACTGGGACTTTTCCCCAGGGCACTAGAATTTAAGAGCACAAAATTGTACAGACATTCATGTAGTAGCAACAGACGCCTCTGATGACTACCTCTCCCTCCCAAACAAATGAATTTGTTTTTGTTACTGATTGTAATATGTTCATATCATGAATAACAAAGTTGATTCTATTTGCCCTGGTTGCATTTTGAGATGGTTGCCCTGGGTACCCAAATTGGCAGTTACAGCTCTGCCTACACACTGGGACCCTTGGGCTTGCTGTGATCCATGATAAAAATAAAAGACTTAATACTTTAAAAATATATGCTTTGTTGAGCTATGTAAAAATATCCTCTTTCTTGCTCTTGGCCCTTAGTCAGTAACAACTACCCAGAGAAAGAATGAGCCAGGGAAAAGGACAGTAGAGATGCCTCCCTCTCTCTCTTCTAGATGGACTTTTAGGTCCTGTCTTCTTTCCCTCTCTCTGAGTTCTGTTTTGGCTCCCACAGACGAGAGAAGCTCTCTGTCCAGCATCAGATATTTGTTGTGAAAAAAATGCTTCCTTCCAAGAAGAAAGAGGAACTTTGTAGGTATACAGAGGTAAATATTGAGTGTGATAACACTGCTAATTAGTGCCACAAAGGCCATTAGCATTAATGAGATCTATGAGGATGATTTCCTCCACAGAATCCACATCACACTCTCAGTGCTTTCCTTTCTAGCTGAAAATCCTTATAATGTTTTTTTTTTTAATTTTAAAAATAGAATCTGAATTCCCAATCAAGCCCCTCCTTCTCAACACTGGGCATCTATTTAAAACAAAAGCTGAAAAAAATCTTTACTGAGATCAGAGTTGGAGGAGGAGGCAATTTTCCCACTGATCCATCCTCCCTCTCCACTTCCTAGTCCAAATATTTGGGTTAGAAAGGTGAGAGAAAGAAAGAGGAAGAGTGTGAAAAGAGAAGGGAAGAACAGAGCAAATAGGTAGTGCAAGGGGTAGAGTACCAATACTGGAGTCAGGAGGGCCTGAGTTCAAATCTAGCTTCAGATACTTTATACTTAGTAGCAGTAAGTAAATATACATATATATGTTTTCCCCTTTTCTCTCATGGAGGTAAAAGATGGGATGGAGATCGATTTCAGTGCAGTTTCAAAGTTCTATAAAAATCAAATCCCAGTTGTTCCTCAAGATTTTATCACCTGAGATTGTAGTTCTGGCCCTTCCAGAATTGCAGATTTTACTTTGTGCCCACCAGCTGCAGATATTCGTGTTTAACCTGGAAGGACTAAAGGATGATCCATTGCCAACTGAGAGGAGAGGAAACAAAACAAGAGGAAGGGTGGAGAGGAGGGAGTTTGAAAAATGGACTAGGAAGGCAAAGAATTTCATGTCTCTAGGGATCTTGGTGGCACCAAGTTGAAAACAAAATTTTAAAAATGCTGTATATGGCAGGACACATATTTTGTTCTTTATCCAAAAATGATGAGTTTTTTCAAATTCTCAGTGGGTGAATGAATACAATGTAGGTGGTTGTGACTTTGATGGTTGTAGTTGCAATGAAAGGTCAGACAGGACAGAATCACTTAATAGGCAAAATCTGTCTTTGGTATTTATCCTCTTCCCTTTTAATATTCCACACTCACTTCCAGAAATCTCCTGTGGAAGAAGCAGCCTGGTGAGGTAGAAAGAATGCTGCTGGATCAGGATTCAAATCCTGTCTCTAACATTTAATAATTATTTGTTCTTGAATGAAACTCATATAACTGTCTTTAGTTTTCTCACCTGTAAAATGATGGGAGTTGGACTAGATGGTCTCTAATGGCCCCTTCAGCTATATATCTAGGGTCCATTCTTCAGAGGGGTAACAAGATGGTAAAGTGGACAGATTGATGACCATGAAATTAGGAAGACCTGAATTCAAATCCTCCTTCATACACTTCCTTAGCTTGTGACCTTTCGCAAGCCATTTATACCTTCTCAGACTTACTTTCCTTATCTGTAAAATGGTATAGTTGCAGCACCTGCCTTGATATAATTTCAAACTGTAATTTGTTGATGTAATATTAAAATATACATTTGGAAACCTTAAAGAGTTATATGAGCTAATTATTATAATTGTATCAAACTCAGGGACTGCCACTGTGACATCCTACAAAGGTCCATTTTTTTTTTTTATGTGAAATTCCTTGCTCAAGCGCCTTTTTTTTTCTGCTCTTGCTTCATTCACATTTACTTGCCCTATTTCCTATCCTCTCTGGTGCTGCTCTTTGCTTCCTAGAACAGCCCAGAAATCTGATAGACTAATTGGCTCTTGACCAGATGATCCCTTGAGGTCTTTGCATTCAGCAAACATTTTTAAAAAAATTTGTCAGTGTTGTACAGTGCTTTCTGCTAGGTTTTAAGAGGGATAAAAAAGATTCCCTTAATGACTTCTATAATCTAGTAAAGGGTTAGGGTTATAATGATAGGCTGAGGAAAGAGAGTGATTGAAAGTCATACTCACTAATGCTGATAATTTTCAAGTCTACTCATCCAACTCTGCTGACCTCCATTCATACATCTCTAATTATATATTGGTCATCTTGAACTGGAATCTCATCAATATCTTAAATTCAACACATCCAATGTGATACTTGTTATTTTCCTTCCAAACACTCCTTTCTTCCAAACTTTCCTATTAGTATTGAGAACCTAAGTGTCATCCTCAACTCCTCATTCTCTTACTATTCCCTTATCTAGTTTATTTTCTAGGTCTATGGACTACTTCACAACACTGATCATATATATTCCTAATCTTACATGGAGAAGGAGAGCATACTATGGGTGGGGTCCTTCACCATGAGGGTATAAAGTTACTCCAGGATTTCTTGTTTCAATGCCTCACTTGCTCCACAAATAACCCACAGAGGAAGAATCTCAGAAATATTCCCTATTAAAACAACATATAAATGAATGAGGAGCAATGGTCTTTGTATGATAACTGATTCATTCTGTGATCAATTTAAACACATTGCATCTTGCACTTTTAACTTTATTCTCTAATTATGTAATTTTGTAAATTCCATGGTTCTATAATCTTGTAATGTGTCAGTGGCCTCTAATGGATGAATTTGTTACCTGGCCCAGTAAACACATTTACATTTCAACAAGGGTCTTCTGAAGGCACAAAGGAATATATCTAAAGCAGAATTAATTCTTAGTCTTCTTTATGTCATGGACCCTTTTTCACAATTGGATGATATCTATGAACACTTTTCAAAGTATGTTGAAAAATGCTTTTTAAAATATATTTTTTAGAAGTTCATAGACCTTATATTGACACTTGATCAGTCAGACAAGAAAGCCACTGGGATCTTTTCCATTTCTAAAGTTCTGTGATCCTGTGATTTATGTGAATAGAGGTTTCAAGCAACATATCAGAACTCTTCCAAAGGACAGCTGAGTCCAGTGAAGCACAGTGTATTTGCACATTGATATGTTGCCATAATGGAAAGACTACTGGATTTGGAGTCAGGATTTAATTCCTGGCTATTCCCTTAATAGTTTGATATTAGGTAACTCACCTTTTGGGCTAGATTTTTTTATTATAGCTTTTTATTTACAAGATATGTACGTGGGCAATTTTTCAGCATTGACAATTGCAAAACCTTTTGTTCCAACTTTTCCCCTCCTTCCCCCCACCCTCTCCCCTAGATGGCAGATTGACCGATACATGTTAAATATGTTAAAGTATAAATTAAATACAATATATGTTTATATGTCCAAACAGTTATTTTGCTGTACAAAAAGAATTGGACTTTGAAATAGTGTACAATTAGCCTGTGAAGGAAATCAAAAATGCAGGCAGACAAAAATAGAGGGATTAGGAATTCTATGTAATGGTTCTAAGTCATCTCCCAGAGTTCTTTCGCTGGGTGTAGCTGCTTCAGTTCATTCCTGCTCTATTGGAACTGATTTGGTTCATCTCATTGGGCCATGTCCATCAGAATTGATCATCATATAGTATTGTTGAAGTATATAGTGATCTCCTGGTCTTGCTCATTTCACTCAGCATCAGTTCCTGTAAGTCTCTCCAGGCCTCTCTAAAATCATCTTGTTGGTCATTTCTTACAGAACAATAATATTCCATTCATATATCACAATGTATTCAGCCATTCTCCAATTGATGGGCACCCATTTAGTTTTCAGTTTCTGGCCACTACAAAAAGGGCTGCCACAAACATTCTTGTACATACAGGTCCCTTTCCCTCCTTTAATACCTCTTTGGGATATAAGCCCCAGTAGTGACACTGCTGGGTCAAAGGGTATGCACAGTTTGATAACTTTTTGAGCATAGTTCCAAATTGCTCTCCAGGATGGCTGGATGTATTCACAATTCCACCAACAATGTATCAGTGTGTCCCAGTTTTCCCACATCCCCTCCAACATTCGTCATTATCTTTCCCTGTCATTCTGAGCTACATGAATTTTTAAGGGTCCTTTGTTGTCTTTGGTTGATTCAGTCTTCATGACCTCATTTAAGCTTTTCTTGGCAAAGATACTGGAATGGTTTGCATTTTCTTCTCTAGCTCATTTTACAGATGAGGAAACTGAGGCAAACAGGTGACTTAATCAGTCTCACACAGCTGAAAAGTATCTGGGGTCATTGGTGAATTCCAGAAGATGAATCTTTCTGATTCCAGTCCTAGCAATCTATTTATGTCACCACTTTGCTGCCCCCAAATGTCCCTTACTGATGAAAATTCATTGATCAATTGAGATGGTATGCTTTAAGTGACTATTGTTTTGGCTGGGTACAAGTGAGCTACATGGAACCTTAAAGAGTCATTTCTCTTATCTGAACCAACCCCACTTAACATATCAAGGCATGGAGAACAGGAAGAATAGGTTTTGTGCATTTTTATATCAAATTAGCAACATGCAAACTACATGCAAATAAACATCTATTTTAAACAATAGCTTGGTTAATTTGGGTATTGGATTCTAGAAGGAGATAGATATTGAAGGGTTTTGAAGATGAGAGGTGGAGGTCTTTCCTGGGTAGCAGCCCCCCAAGAATTAATAATGCCCAGGACGGAGAAAGCATATTGAGGCTCACCTAAAAAACTTGGTTTGCTGGTAGCCTTTTATTACTCTAGCTAATACTATTTGATCAACTCTTTAGTAAGTGTGAAATGGGATTCTCAAATAAAGGGGGGAAAACCCATCTCTGCAATGAATAACTTAGCAGATGGAGACAATTAAATTTGAATCTCTCCTATCTCTATTTCTGATGACATAGTTTGCTTAACAATGGAGACTCGGGAGAATCTGAGAGAGATCTGTCTGTGCATCCAGTGAGATGTGAAAAAGCCGAGGGAGATTTGCTGATACCACTCATTATGATCTTGGGCTTTCCCCCTTCCCTCCTTCCCACCCACCAATCTCTTTACTGAGAACAGATGGATAAGTAGCTGTTTTAAACCTTCTTTTGGGTTGATCCCAGCACTGGGCCTGGAGTCAGGAAATCCTGTATCAAGTTACAATTTAATTTTATATAAACTTGCTAACTGCATAATTATGAGCGACTGCCTGCCTCAGTTTTGTTTTCTGTAAAATGGGGATAATAATAGCACCTATCTCCCAGCATGACTGTGAATATCAATTAAGATAATACTTATAAAAATAACTTAGCACAGTACCTGGCACATAGTAGGTGTTTAATAAATGCTCATTCTATTCCCTTTTCCTTCATCTATGAGAATCCTCCTATATCCTTAATATAAAATGGTCTATATTTGAGAGTGGGGGAAGATGAATGGTGAGAAATGAAAAGAGTTATGAGGGAGAGAGTTCAGATGCTAGAAAAAAAATTACATGAGTTACTGAGCAAAAAGGATCATCTCTGGTCTCAACTCTCATAATCCTCAGAGGTAGAAAATCAGAGCTTAGGAACTAAATGTTCATGCTTAACCCCAAAAAAGGGGCTTTTGCAAAGGAATTTCATCTAAGACACCTGGAATCACCTGTAACAAGCTATACTTTCCAGGTGGTATTTAATCATATCCTGGGCTTCCACATGGGAGAGGTGACATTATAGTGCACAGAGCCCTGGACCTAGAATTAGGAAGTTTCATCTTCCTCAGTTCAAATCCAAAATCAGACATTTACTAGCTGTGTGACCCTAGCTAAGACACTTAACCCTGTATGTCTCAGTTTCCTAACCTACAAAATGAGCTGGAGAAGGAAATGCCAAAATCACTCTGATATCTTTGCCAAGAAAACCCCAATGGAGTCATGAAGTGTCAGATACAACTAAAATGAGTGAAGAGCAACAAAATTTCCAAGTAGGACCATATTTAACTTGCCCTAGAAAAATGGTTTTGTATTCAAAAGATATCTAAGGGAAGTTCAGTCTTTCATTTTTTCATCCAGTCTAACATTTTACATTTCTTAGATTTAGGAAGTTCTTTCTGATATTCAATCTAACTCTCTTTTGAGACTTTCCTTCTTGCTCAAGTGAAGAAATAAGTTCCCCAGTGATACATTTTTGCTTATGGAATTAGAACTAATTGGTTGTGTAATTTTGGGAGCATGTCTTAATTTTTCAGGACTTTAGTTTCCTCAACTTTAAAGAAGCCATTGGATTAGATGATGGCTAAACTCTTAGTAATTTTTTGGGGAAAGGAAGTGATAAGGAAAGAAAAAAGAGAAAATCAGGATTGAGAATTGCTGGTCAACTTGCCTAGCGCCTGATGAGTCAATGTTACTTCAAGTTGAAATGCTATCCTGTTGGACAACTTTATCCTTTGTTTTCAGTAGAGATAATAATGAAAATTGATTCTTTTACTGATCCCCAGATGGGCTATTCTGTGCAAATGTGATTGGGCTTTCTCAATTTAGTGAGTAACATTCAATGTATTTAGGGGTAAATTGACTCTTCTCAGAACTAAGTCGTTGGTTAGAAAAAGCTGAACTTGCTTCAGGTGTGGCCCACAATAAGCCTCACCTTGGCTAGAGTGAGTTTTAGGGCATCCTAGGGCTGATAGGGGAGGGAAGTTCTCTGGGGGGTAGAGGAGGAGGGCAGGACAAAGGAAGACCAAGGAACAGGCCATTTCCAATTTTTGGCCCGGAAAAACTTGATGATGCAGGAACCCCAATGGCCTTGGTTTCCAAGCAACAAACGAGGCTCAAAATAGAGTCATAGAGCAGTGACAGAGAAAGGCCTCGAAGTATTCTCAAAATAGATGTTTTCCTTTATATTTGAAGGGCTGGCATATTGTTAATGGATTTGCCTATACCTGCTTGGTCCTAAGGGATAGAACCAGGAGCAAAGAGTTACAAAGAGGCAAATGTGGCATCTTGTAAAGAATGCTTTCCTAATGATTTGAACCATCCAAAAGTAGAAAAATTGCCTTAGAAATCGAAAACAGATAGCTAGATTTCCTTAAGCCCTTTCCCTACCACTATCCCCACTCCAATTATCCAGAATACAGAAAAAACAGAATACAACAGAGTACTGGATATATTGGCTTGACATACAAACAATCCTTTGCAGTGACTGAAAGTAAACAGAGCTGGACCTGCAGAAAGTCTAAAGCCAATTAATCTCAAATCAGCCATGAAGCAGACCCAAGTCATTTGGTGGTTTATGGACTCTCAAGAAACACCCCTATCTTCAAAAACTTTATGGGTTTTGGAGTCAACCTCTAGAGACCCCCATGACTTTGGTTAGGGGTTTCTCAGAATTATCTTACTTTTGAAAACAGCTCCTTACCAAGCTTTGAATTATGAAATGTTTATCACCAAGGATGCCTTCCAATTTGAGTATTTGACACCTGGGATTGCCTACTCCCAATCTTGAAGTTGGGACTTACTGATATTTCTTTTTTCCCACAGAGAAATTTCATTTTATTTTTCCAAATACATATAAAATAGTTTTCAACATACATTTTTGTAAAACTTTGTGTTCAAAGTTTTTCTCCCTCTCTTACATACCCTCCCCAAGAGAGCAAGCAATCTAATATAGGTTAAATATGTGCAATTCTTTTAAACATATTTCCATATTTTCACTTTGTACAGGAAAAGTCAGAACAAAAGAAAAGAACACATCACTCAATCTTTTTTAAGCCTGTCTTTTCCCCAAACTCTTTATCCCTTTTTGTTTTAATAGATAAGTAAACTCTTCCCATCTAATATTTGTGGATTGTCAGCATAGGTTGGCAGTCCCCATGTATTTGCTTTATTTTCCTAGTTAATAAAAAACCTTTAAGTTCACTGAAATCATCTTCCCCTAGGGAAAAGTGGGGTTTAAATCTCCAGAACTGATCTTTGCATGCTCTGGGCATCTTCCCCTTGGGAGAAAGTGATCTAAATTCCCTCAAGAGAACATTTGCCTTGGTTTACAAGAAGAAATGATTTCCCCTTACTGGATGTCTTCGATTCTTTTTCAAGGATGGGCTGAAGTAGATGGCCCCTAAGTCTTATCCAGATCTACAATTCTGTGATTTGGAACAATTTTCAAATCTCCTGGGAGCAAAGATAAAAGTAGATGTTGAATAGGATTTTTTTTTTTTTTGGTAGAGAAAAGTTCTGAAAGCAGTAGAGTCGGAATTCTGTCTACAATAGTTCCTTGAGGTGCAGAGATCACAGATTTAGAGATATAAAGGACCATATAGAAACTATTATATCCAATCCCCTAATTTTAGCGACAAGGAAACTTTGACCCAGGGAAGTTATCTTGGTCAAGATAACACAGCAAATAAATTTGAGTAGCATTTGAACCCAGATCCTCCACTACTTGCAATAATAAATCCTGTGATCTGCAAAGAAAACAAATACTGACCTGTTGGATAAGATTTCTAATATTTCTAATAGAGCAGCAGAGCACCAAATCTTCTGGATTCTCATCCCTTCTCTCTCTTTTTTGACATTAGTTATTGCTTGGAGCTTTTTTTTTTTTTTTGGCAAACAATTCCTCCTCTTTTAGGCAAAACCTCTCATTGGTGTCTCATTGAGAGTCTCAGTTTGGAGGACAGGAGAGAGGAAAATCTAGGCCTGGATGGGACTCGATTATCAGTTCTTGGGAGGAGCTAAAGTCAGAAATTTCATCCTGCCCTCAGGGCAATGTTGTCCGGGTTGCTAGCCTGTGAATTCTCCAGCCAGAGCTAAATACTATTCTCTTAATCTTGTACCCCTTAATTCTTTTAATTTTTACTTATAAAAAAAGAAAACCACAAATTAACATTAAAAAAGAAATATGTATTTCTCTCTATATATTGTTTTATACTAATAAAATGCAAAACAAACATATGCTTTTCTACAGAAGTAGAAGAAATCAAACTAACAAAAAATTTTTTACTTACTAAAGTTGGTTTTAAGTGTAATTTATACTCTAAAAGTACAGAAACTGAACTTGCTTCAGGTGGGGCCCTCAATAAGCCTCTTTTTTCTAATCTGTAAAAAGGGCATAATAATAACTAGTACTTACCTCATAGGGCTGCTGTCAAGCTCAGATAAGACAGCATGACACAAAGAATATAGTGTTTGATTCAGAATCTTAGCAGAAGGCACTTTTACTAGCCAGTTGATTCTGGACAAGTCACAATCTCTGCCTCAATTTACTCATCTATGAAATGTAGATAATAAAATGGACATATAATATCAGCTACCTCCCAAAGTGCTTGTGGGAATAAATGAGATATTTGTAAAATGTTCTGTAAAGGTTAGGTATAATTATTAAGGAATATAAAATGTTTTGCAAACCTTAAAGTTTGATATACATTCAGTAGTTTTAGTAATAATAATAATTAATAATAATATAATAACCGGGAGGTCTTACATGAAGAATGGTGCTTCCAAAATGGAATGCTCTTTTTTTAATCCAGTTTAGGCAAGGCTTTCTCAGAAGCTGTTACAGCTGCAAGGCAGGAAGCATAACTTTCATGGTACCTGTGCTTTCCATTGTGAAATTTTTCCTGAAGTTTTCTACCATGATCTCCTTTTCTACTATGGCTGCTTCCTGTGACCCCTGTCTCCTTTTTGCCATGACATAAATGTGTCATTCATGCTTTGGGTATAGGGCATAAAAGTTAGTGGTTGGAGTGAGTGCTGGATGGAAAGCAGAACAAGGTGCTAATGAAAATATATTGTCTTTTGTTTCTAAAATCATTCTCATTGTGTATCTGAATGGACATTTATTACCAGTTTCTATGGTTACAAGTAGCAAAAGATGAGGAGAAAAAAAGAAAGTCAGAAATAATTGAAAATACTACTTCCAGAATCAAAGAAAACATCAAGATAAAAGCTACTTGCAAAAAAAAAAAATAGAAGAAAAAAGGGAAAAAGGTGGAGAGAAAAGAAGAGGGAAGGGTACAGAGAAAAAAGAAAAGGTTCACTTTGCTTTGACTTCCCAAGAAAGGCAGTGTGGTATACTGGTAAGAACACTAGATTTGAAGCTAGAGAGTTCAGATTGTAGGTCTGCTTCTGGGTGACATCTGACATGTCAGTTTTCTCATCTGTCAAAGAAAGAGATTAGAGTCAATATTAAAGCTCCTTTTCAGCTCCAAATCTGGGCTTCTAGTGGCACTGTTGTAGGCTGTCAGAAGGAGAATTTAGCAGGTTCCTAAGATGCTCATCTTGGAGCAGTTCATCAGAGATTGTCTTGGCACAGGGAAGAGTCCCAGATATAGGGGTCCCTCTATCCCAGGGGAAATTTCCCTGAGGAAGGGATGGGTCACAGAGGTAATGAAATCATGTTCCTCAGTACCCTGTTCCTAGACCATGAGAGATGATAGGGCTACTAGGCCTAGGTGTTTAGGGATTCTCAGACAAGGATGCAGGGCTGAATACCAATGACCTAGTCATGTCCTACTTTGCTGGGTCCCATGGGTGGCCATGTTTGTTTTTTTCACATCCTGATAAATGGGAAATTTTTTCCATTTTCTCTGTGTCTGCCTAAATCTTCCCTGGCCAGCTGTGAAGACAACATCTCTGCATGGTTCCTTTGCAGACAGCATTTAATTTCCGATGCAGCAGGTTGAGAAAGCTCGCATAATGAGGTATAGATCTCTTTTTTTTTCTTTCCATGGCTAGATTCTATCATAAGAGTGATTTTTGTTGGGGATAGACTGGCTTCTCAGTTTGCTTACATGTTCCTCAGCTTAAGTGTGGCCTAAATCGCTATCATCTTCCTCCTTTTCTTCCTCCTCTTCCTCTTTTTCCTCTTTCTTTGTTATTACTATAACCATCAAAATAATCCACACTTATATAGTGCTTACCAAAGTCATACAAGAAGTAATAAGCTGATCTGGGATTTGAACTCAGGTCTTCATTCATTTTCAATTCCTCCAAGCCAAGCCTGAAACTTCCCTTCTCCTTTTACCTTGTCCCAAACACACTAGTTCTGTATGGAGACAGAGCCTTCCTATAGGGCTTTCTTAGTAAATTAATTTTTCATGGCTTATGAAAAACATCTTGCCAATTAGATTAAACTCAGGACTCCTTTCTTGCTGGACTGAAGGGGAGCTTGGCTCTCCAGGGAACTGTCCTCATCTTCTGGATCCTTGCCAAATGAAAGAGCAGCTTCATCTAGCTAAAAACCCAACTCAGAGAGACAAAGGCACTTAGGCAGGGACTCAGGACAGCAGCCATCTGGAATATGGGGATGGAGAAAATGTAGTGAGAGCTACCATGTACTACTCCAGAACCCTTGGGGGCCAAGTTGTAACTAGAGATTAAGGCACTCTGGCAAATTTGGTTGGGCAGAGAAGGGGGTGGTAGCCAAGGTATATCTATTCCTTTGTGTTATAAAAATAAAATGGAGACAGAAAGCATGGGAATTTAGTATTACACAAGGAAAGGTTGTGAGTCAGGTACTAGAATATTGGAAAAGAGGAAGTGTGACCTTGGGGTCCATGGGTGGTAGAATCTGGATAGGGTGGAATCAACTTTAAAGGAAGAGAACTGTTTGCTGAATGATGGTGCCAGAGAGAGGGTCTAGGAGGGATATGTTAAATTCTCCTCCTAAACCAGAAAGTAAAAGAAGGAGCAGCAGGTATTAGGACTGGCACCAAGAGGTGTTGTGCCTTCAAAAGGAATATGAATAGGTTATCAGAAGGGAAGAGGAGGAGACAAAGGAGAAGAACAAGCTTAACGTTAGGTGTTAAAGCACCTAAGACATATTAGGCATTATATGTGCTTTATAAATATTGTCATATCAGAAGAAAATATTAGAGGGGAAAAGTTGTAAGTAATAAAAGAGTGTGTTCTATGGCACAATAAAAAGGCAGGACAGAGTATTATAGGAGAGACAGGGAAATTAAGCTGGTATGCATCTTATCTGTCACTCCCCATACCACCAACTCGGGCATTCTGAATGAAGTGGGTTCTCAGTGTGCCAGGTTTATTAGGGTGGTTTCCCCTAGTTGTTGGGCTCTTGAAAGGGAAAGAACGGTCTTGGGAGCCTCAAGGATCAGCCCTTCAACCAGGAGGGAGCAAAAGGAAGGATGTCTGGGAGAATTAACATTAGTGCAATGTCTGTGTGTAGGGAAAAATTAGATCCAGACACTACCTTTCCTTTTCTAATTCCCCAGAATTAGGAGATTGTGTGGTACAGTGCTGAGAGGTCTGGCTGTGGAATCAGGGAGCCTGATTTTATATCCCAGATCCTCTTGCTTTTCCTACATGGGTGAGTCACCCTCCTTGGGCCCAAGTTTTCTCATCTATAAATAAAGTAAATTAGATTAGGTTTTAAGATTCCTTCTAATTCTGGATCCATGATCTCTTCTTTCTTCTTTCACAAATGACTCAGACTGTATGTTGACCTATTGTGACTATTTTTCACCTTAAAAGTCACTCCTGATGTTCATTCTAACTATTTCATATGAATATAAATGGTGCTAGAAAGACAAAGATTTACTCCCATCCAGGAGATTGCCTCACTGCCTTGATCACCCCACCTATCCCTGACTCAAGAGTCTTGGTGGGAGCTACAAAGCTGCAAAGACCTTTATTCCATGCTGTCCATGGGAGCTCCCTCTTTGCAGGGAATTGTGTTAAAACAAATTGTTTAGGAAACTCTTTCTCAGAACCTCAGTGAGAAGCAGGGCCATTAAAGAATCCTGTGGTTCAACTTCAAATGCCATTAAGCCCCAAGATAGATACTTCCTGCTCCCAATTCACTGAGCAGATGAGTTAACCTTCTTCTGTATATTGAAAATGATGTGACTGCCCCCACTAAGTCTGTAAGTTTTGAAATGTATTTCCAGTAGGAAGGATGAGTTTGAGTAACTCTCTCGCCTGATCCTCCATTGAAGAAGCGTCAAAATCAGACTGAAACAGAGGCTATGAATCTATATACAAGAATTTCTGAAGGCCTCCTAATGACAGTTGAAAAAGCAATACTATCTATGTCTTATTCTAGGTTTATTTATTTTCTTAAATACTTCCTAGTTACATTTTAATTTAACTGGATCTACATTTGGGAGTATTCTGACCCAAGCATGCAACCTAAACCTACAACTTTGATTCCTCTTCTCCATCTTAATAAAGCCATTAATTTTAGAGATGCTTTTCTAGGATTAGGATTACTGTATATGTCCAAGAACAAAGTGATATCTAAAGTAAAAGCTAACTCTGGTGGCTGGGAGCATTACCTACAGTGGAAGAGAGGAATAGCAGGGTAAAAGGAGAGAAATAATTTTCATTTGTATTCAAATTCTCAAACATCTCCTAAATCCTTTTAGGCTCTAATTAATCTGTAAAGATACCATAATGGAATCATTTGCAAAGATCCCAGAAAAGCTGGACTTGTTGAATTAATAATGAATATGATAAGGACTATTATGGGGCATAGTGCCAAGCATCACAGACATAGAAAAAGTGAATTTCATAAATTTGAGCAAAGAGTAGACATCATACTATGACACATAATTCTGCAAGAGAAATCAGTCCAAATGACATTTCTCAAGAATGAAATGACAGTGGGAATACTAATATCAAAAAAAAAGTCTGTATAAAAGTGTAAATGTGGCTGCACATGGAACTCATTTCCCAGCTCCAATTTTTAAAATTTCTATAGAAAAAGGGATAAAGGACAATTAACTGATTGTGGAAAAGTATTATGGTCATATAAGAATAACCTCAGTGGTATTAATGAGAAGTAGGAGGTTAGTCACTGATGCCAAAGACAACAAAAAAAAATCCCCTTTTAAAAAGCCATTTTGGAAGCAAAAGAAAGCTGAAATAAGGAGTAGGATATGCAGTTGTTCAGACTGAATGTTTTTGGATCAAGGAATGAAGTAAAACTTAATGAATTATTGTGTTTCTGCTTTTTTTCTTGACTTGTGCTTGCATTTAAAAGTTTCTACTCAGCTGTGGTCTTTTAATCAGGAATTCTTGAAAGAACTATATTCTAATAAAAGTCATTCTCTCTCTCTCTAAATTATATTGTTCTCATCCTTGCAAGGTAACTTACTTTTAGTTGCAAGTATTTTTTTTTTGTTTTGTTTTTGTCATATTGTATCCAAAATTTTCTCTTCTTAATAGGAGTTGTTACCATGTCTTGTATGATCCTGACTCTGATTTCTTAGTATTTTAACTAATCCTTGCAGTTACCCGTGGTATTTACCTTTTCCTTTGAAGTTATCTTTTCCAAAACCTTTGGTTTTTGGACATTCCAGGGCATTTTTATTTAGGGGTTTCTTTTAGTCAGCAAGTAGCTGATAGATTCCCCCCCCCCCATTTTTATTTTAATTTACATAAATCTAAGCAATTTTCAATTATGATTTCTTGAGATATGGTGTCATTATTTTTAGAAAGTTCAAAGATTTTAATTAATTATTTAACATCAAATTTTACTTTTTAATTCAACAAAAATACTTTTTAAAAAATTTTTCTCTCTTCTTCCTCTCTTTCATAAAGAAAAAAGTCCCTATTACAATACTATACATTGCAACATGTATAGTGTATTTAAACAATTTCCCTGAACTGAATTCTCTCCCCCCCAAAAAAAAGTGTCCATTTTAAATTCTGTCTCTATAGCTTGTCTAATAGGAGTTGTATAATATCTTCATGAGTCTTCTGTAATTAAAAATGGTCATTGTGTTAATCAGAGTCCTTTTCCAATGTCCTCCCACTTTTTTTCTCTCATCCAGAGTCCAACCATAGGTTATTGTCCTTCTTTTCTTTTCTTTTTGACTGAGGCAATTTAAATGACTTGCTCGGAGTCACACAGCCAGAAAGTGTTAGGTGTCTGAGACCAGATTTGAACTCAAGTACTCCTGACTTCAGGACTGGTGCTCTATGCACTATACCAATTAGCTGCCCCCTTTTTATTTTCTTTTAAATCAATTTTCAGATCAACTCTTCATAAGAATTGTATTTAGTTTAAGATTATTGTCTCCTTTAATCTACCCTGCTTTTATTCCCCCCACCTTCTCCTCTTTCCTTTGTTTCCCTGTAGAATGAAATATCTTTCTGTACTTTATTCTGTATATATGTATGTATGTGCATCCTTCCTTCCTTTGACCTGTTCATATGAGAATGAAGTTCTTGTTCCCTTACACCTTCTTCCTTACTTATGTAGAATTCTTGAGTTTTTATGAACTTGAGCATATAAATTATGAAATAATTTTATTCCTCAACCAATCCCAGGATATCTGTCAAATTGACATTTTACCCTAGAGGCAGTAGGGATCTACTGAATATTTTTGATGAAGAGAATGAGATAATTAGACTTGTGTTTTAAGAACATAAATTTGGCAGCTAGAACATTTTATCTGGACTGGCTGTTCATTGGGAGTGGGACATTGGGAAGTTTCCTGAGAGTAAGAATTGGGAAGGAGAAGAAACATCAGAGTAGGATGCCTGGGAACATTAATAAAATCACCTTCCTATGAAATCTGAACTATGACTTTTTTTTTCTTTCCATTGCCTATCACCATGTCTCTCAGATTGTATGTGCTCAATAAATGTTTCTTACATGAATGGAAAACGAATAAACAAACAAACAAAAAAAGACAAAGTATATTCCTTCTATGACCTCTGATGATGATAGTATTCTAAGGATATATATATATATATATGTATGTATTATTTTCCTATTTAAATGTGAACAATTTTTCTTTAGTCCCTCTTTATTGCTCATGTTCATCTTTTAATCTTCTTTTTGACTCCTGTGTTTGTACTTCAACATTTAACTATTATTGTCTATCTATTCTGCCCTTTATTATTAAATTCCTTAAACAGGCAATTTACAATAGATGTTTTGACTTTCTTCTCCTAGTCACTTTTTAACTCTTTACATTCTGATTTCCAACTACTTTATGCTACTGAAATTGTTCTCTCCAAAGTTACCAATGATCTCTTCCTCCCACAATGGTATTTATTTTTTAATAGAATTTTATTTTTCCAATTACATGTCAAGACAATTTGAAGCATTTTAATGTACTATTTTATTTTTTCCAAATACATGCAAAGATAGTTTTCAACATTCACGTTTGCAAAACTTTGTGTTCCAAATTATTCTCCCTCTCTTCCCTACTCCTCCCTCCCTTACAGCTAGCAATCTGAAATAAGTTAAATATGTGCAATTTTTCTAAATATATCTATATTTGTCATCCTATGCTAGAAAAATAAGATCAAAAGGGGGAAAAACATGAGAAAGAAAAAAACAAGCAAGCAACTGCAACAGCAACAAAAAGGTGAAAATACTATGCTTTGATCTACATTCAGTCTCCATAGTTCTCTCTCTGGATATGAGGGGATCTTTTCTTCACAAGACTATTGTCTTGTGAATCACCTCATTGTTGAAAAAAGCCAAGTCGAATCATCACATAATCTTGTTTTTGTTGGTACAATGTTCTCTTTGTTCTGCATACTTCACTCAGCATCAGTTCATGAAAGTCTTTCCAGGCTTTTCTGAAATCAGCCTGTTCATCATTTCTTATAGAACAATAATATTCTATTACTTTCATATACCATAACTTTTTCAGCCATCCCCCAATTGATGGATATCTACTCAATTTCCAGTTCCTTGCCACTTGTACATGTGGGTCCTTTTCCTTCTTTAATGATGTCTTTGGGATATAGGCCCAGTAGAGAAACTAATGGATCACAGGATATGCATAATTTGATCACAATTTAGGCAGAGTTCCAAATTGCTCTCCAGAATGATTGAATCAGTTCACAACTCCACCATCAATGTGTTAGTATCCAAATTTTCCCACATCCTCTCCAACATTTATCATTATATTTTCCTGTCATCTTAATCAATCTGAGAGATGTATAGTGGTGTTTCAGAGCTATCTTAATTTACATTTCTCTAACCAATAGCAATTTAGAGCATTTTTTCATCTGACTAGAAATGGTTTTAATTTCTTCATCTAAACTTTGTCTTTTCATATCACTTATCAAATGGGAAATGACATGTATTCTTATAAATTTGAGTCACTTATCTATATATTTTAGGCCTTTATCAGAAACACTAGCTGCAAAGATTTCCCCCCAGCTTTATAATAATTTTTTTAATCTTGATGTTAGCATTCATCTTTATAAGATTTTGAATTCCAAATTTTTTTTCCCTCTTTCCCCTCCCATCTTCCTAAAATGTTGGACAATTTGATATAGGTTAAACACTTGCTATCATGGAAAACATTTCCATATTAGTCACAGTTGTAAAAGAAGGATCAAAAAGAAAAAAAATACAGAAAGAAAGAAAGAAATTTAAAAAGTATACTTCAATGTGGATTAAGTCCATTAGTTCTTTATCAGGATGTGGATAGCATTTTCCTTAGTAAGCTGAGTCATTCATAATTGATTGTCACACAATGCTGTTGATATGAACTATAATGTTTTTCTGGGTCTTCTCATTTTACTTTGCATCAGTTAATACAAGTCTTTCCAGGTTTTTTTTTTTCCTGAAATCTGCTTGATTATTACTTCTTGTTGCATATATTATTCCATTATATTCATATGCCACACAGCCATTCCCTAATTCATACTCAATATTCATTATTTTGCCACCAAAAAAGGCTAGATATAAATATATTTGCACTTGTAGGTTGTTTTCTTTTTTTATCTTTTTGGAATACAGAACTAGTAGAGGTATTGCTGGATTAAAGGGTATGCACAGTTTGGTTGCCCTTTAGGCCTAGTTTCAAAGTGCTCTTCAGAATAGTTCTATTACTTTACAACTCCACCAATAATACATTTGTGTTTCAATCTTCATTTCCTCTCCAACATTTATCATTTTATTTTATTTTTGGTCATATTAATCAATCTGATAGATATGACGTAGTACCTCAGAGTTGCTCTAATTTGCATTTCTCTAATCAAAAGATTTAGAGCACTCTCTGTGTGCCTCTCTTTTTCAAAAGTGTTTCTTGTAAATGACATAATGTTGAAGTCTGGTTATTGATCTATTTTTCTATGTACTCCTGTTTTATGGAAAAGTTCATTATATTCACATTTACTAATGTGTATTTTCACATTATACTAATTGTATATTTTCCTCCATCCTATTTTTCTTCCTGTTTGTCTTCTCATTCCTTTCATCATTTCTTCCTCAACATTGTTTTGCTTCTGTCTATTGCTTTCTTTTGTCTGCCCTTTCTTCTCTTATTTCTTCTTATCCTCCTTTTACTTAATCTCCTCTAGCAGGTAAGATTGATTTATATATTAAACTGATTGTGTATATTTTTCTCCCTTGGAGACAATACTGATGAGAGTAAAATTAAGTCATTGCCCATCACCTACCCTCCCATCTTTCCCTCCACTATAATAGGTGTTCTCTTCCTCTTCATATGAAATAATTGATCCCATTCTTCTGCATTCAGCATAGTTCTCTTTCTCATCCCTTTATTATTTTTCTATATCATTCCTTCCAATTTTATCTTATATCCATATCCTCTGTGTGTATATATATATATATTCAAGCTATGTATATTGTATGTTGGAATACCTTTTGAAAATTACTAGTATCATTTCCCCATGAAGAGATGTAAACAGTATTGCTCCATTGTGTCCCTTGTTTTCTTTTTTGTTTTTAATTTTTTAAGCTTCTCTTGGGTCTTGATATTAGAAATCAATTTTAATTCAATTCTGGTCTTCTTATGAAAGCTTGAAATACTTCTAATTCATTTAATGACCATTTTTCCCCTTGAATTATTATGTGGAAAAGAGAGGGTGGAACCAAGATGGTAAAAAATAGACAGATCTTTGTCTGAGTTCTTCCTGGATTCCCTCAGCTCAATACCAGATCAAGCCTCTGAACTCGTTTTTGAGTGACAGAACAAATTTCCGGCAGAAGATATTTTGGAATAACTTCAGAAAAGGTCTGTTTTCATTAGGCATGGGGGTGGGAAGAGGACCCAGCACAGGCACAGCAGTTTGGCTATGATAAATTATCTTGATATAACTTGCTGTGATCTTTTTGATAATATTTTGTTTAAGATTTTTGTATCAATATCCATTAGGGAAATTGGTCTATAAATTTCTTTTTCTGTTTTGACCTTACCTGGTTTAGATATCAAAACCATATTGTGTCATAAAAGGAATTTGGTAGGACTTGTTTCCCTATTTTCCAAATAGTTTGTATAGTATTGGAATTAAATTGTTCTTTAAATGTTTTGTTGAATTCACATATAAATCCATCTGGCCCTGGAGATTTTTTTCTAAGGGAGTTGATTAATAGCATTATCAATTTCTTTTTCTAAAATGGGACTACTTAAGTAATTTATTTCCTCCTTTGTTAATCTGGGCAATTTATATTTTGCAAGTATTCACCTATTTCTCTTAGATTAGCAGATTTATTGGCATTCACTTGGGCAAAATAGCTCTTAATTAGTGTTCTAGTTTCCTCTTCATTGGTGGAAAGTTCATTCACCCTTTTCATTTAAGAAACAATTTGATTTTCTTCTTTCCTTTTTCTAATCAAATTAAGTAAAGATTTATTTTGCTTTTTTCCCATAAAACCAGCTCTTAATTTTGTTTATTAGTTTAATCATCTTCTTACTTTCAATTAAATTAGTCTCTCCTTTGAATATCACAATTTCTGAATTTGGTATTTAATTGAATTTTTTAATTTGTTCTTTTTCTAACTTTTTTCATTGCATGTCCCATTTATTGATCTTTTATTTATTTATTTTTCATGTAAGCATTTAGAGATATAAAACTTCCCCTAAGAATTGCTTTAGCTGTAGCTTATAAATGTTGGCATGTTGTCTCATTATTGTCATTCTCTTAGATGAAATTATTGATTGTGTTTATGATTTATTGTTTCATCCATTCATTCTTTAAAATTAGATTATTTAATTTCCAATTAATTTTTGGTGTATTATTCCCTCGCCTTTTATTACATGTAATTTTTATTGCATCATGATCTGAGAGAGATGCATTTATTATTTCTGCCTTTCTGAATTTAATTTTGCAGTTTTTATGTCCTAACACATAGTCATTTTTTTGTGTACACTCCAAGTACTACCAAGAAAAAAATATATTCCTTTTTGTCTCCATTTAATTTTCTCCAAATGTCTATCATATCCAACTTTTCTAAAATTCTATTTACCTCCGTAACTTTTTTTCTTATTTATTTTGTGTTTTGACTTATCTAGTTCTGATAGAGCAAGGTTGAGATCCCCCACTAGTAGAGTTTTGCTGTCCATTTCTTCTTGAAGCTTTCTTAACTTCTTCTATAGGAATCTGGATGGTATTCCACTTGGTGCATATGTTTACTACTTATTTCTTTTACTTAGAATTAATTTTGCTTTTGCTTGATATGAGATCAGGATAGCTACTTCTGCTTTTTTATTTCAGTTGAAGCATAATTTTATTTCAGTTGAAGCTCCAATCTTTTACTTTACTCTGTATGTATGTCTCTGCCTTAATTGTGTTTCTTATAAACAATATACTGTGGGATTCTGGCTTTTAATCCAGTCTGCCATCCACTTCTATTTTATGGGAGTATTCATCTTTTTCATATTTACAGTTAAAATTACCATCTCTGTATTTCCCACAATCTTATTTTCCCCATATTATACTCTTCTCTTTCCTTTCCCCCTTTCCCTCCTCCACAATGTTTTGCTGACCTTCCCTCAGAGTCTTCCCCTTTTACAAGCCCTCTCTCCTTTCTTATACTTTTCCCCTTCTACTTCTTTTCTCCCTTCAATTAGCTTCCCCTTTTTATTTCCCCTTTTCCTTCCTACTTCCCTGTAGAGTGAGACAAGTTTCTCTATGAAATTAAATGTCTGATATTTTCTCTTTGAGACAAATCTGATGATATTAAGGTTTACACAGTATCTTCCCTCTCCCTTCTTTCCTTTAATTCTAATAGATCTTTTTTACTTCTTCAGGAAATGTAATTTACCTCTTTTTACTTTTCCTTTTCTCTTCCTCCTTTTTTACTCTAGAGTCTTTTTTGTATCATCACAATAAAGTAAAATTATACCCACTCCCTCTAAGTATATGGTTAACAAATATACAGTTCTCAAGATCATCTTCCCATTTAGGGATATAAGCTTTTTAACTTAAAAAAATAAGGTCTTTTCTTTCCTTGTTACCTTTTTTGATTTCTCTTGTGTTCTGTATTTGAAGATCAAATTTTCTATTCAGGTCTAGTCTTTTCCTCAAACATAAATGAAATTCACCTATTTCATTGAATATCAATCTTTTCCCCTGAAAGATGCTTAATTTTTCTGGATAGTTGATTCTTGGTTGCAATCCAAGTTCATATTTCAGGTCCTTTGATCCTGTAAAGTGAAAGCTGCTTGGTTATGGGTAATTGTGATTGTGGTTCCTCCATGTTTGAATTCTTTTTTTCTGGTTGATTGCAATATTTTCTCCTCAGTCTGATAATTCTGAAATTTAGCTATGATATTCCTTGGAGTTTTCCTTTTGTGGTCTCTTTCAGGAGGTGATCAGTGAATACTTTTAATGGATATTTTACCCTCTGGTTCTAACACATCACAGCCTTTTTCCTTGAAGATTTCTTGAAAGTTGTTGCATAGACTCTTTTTCTTTTCATCATACATTTCACATAATCTATAATTCTTACTTTGTCTCTCCTGGATCTATTTTGCAGGTCAGTCTTTTTTTCCAAGAAGATATTTTACATTTTCTGGTATTTTTTCATTTTTGTTAAGTTTTTTTTTTTTCGATTGATTCTTGATGTCTCATTGACTTAATCACCTCCATGTGTTCAATTCAAATTTTTAGTGAATTATTTTCGTCAGTTAGTTCTTTTTATCTCCTTTTGCATTTGGACAATTGAACTTTTAAATGAACTTTTGTTCATTGGATTTTTTCCATTTCACAAATTCTATTTTTCATTGAGTTGGTTTCTTTTTCCATTTTCTCAAATCTATTTCATAAGGAGTTATATGCTTTTTCCATTTCACTAAATTTATTTTTTTAACGTTTTCTTTAGATAACTTCTGTTTCATTTTCCAAACTGTCCTTCAAAGTTCTCATTTCCTTTCCCCATTTTTTATTCTGTTTTTAAAGATCCTTTTTGAATTTTTCTTTTCTTTTTTCTTTTTATTTTTTAATTAATTTTTTATTATAGCTTTTTATTTACAAAACATATGCATAGGTAATTTTTCAACATTGATCCTTGCAAAATCTTGTGTTCCATCTTTTCCCCTCCTTCCCTGACCTCCTCCTCTAGATGGCAAGTAGTCCAATACATGTTAATATGTTAAATCCCATATATGTATGCATATTTATACAGTTACTTTGCTGCAGAAGAAAAATCTGATCTAGAAAGAAAGATAAAAACCTGAGAAGAAAAACAAAATGCAAGCAAACAATAACAGAAAGAGTGGAAATGCTATGTTGTGGTCCACATTCATTTCTCATAGTTCTTTCTATGGGTGTAACTGATTTTCTTCATTACTGAACAATTGGAACTGGTCTGAATCATCTCATTGTTGAAGAGAGACACCTTCAACTCTGATGGATCAAAGGGTATGCACAGTTCAATAACATTTTGAATATAGTTCCAAATTGTTCTCCAGAATGGTTGGATTCATTCACAATTCCATCAACAATGTATCAGTGTCCCAGTTTTCCCACATCCCCGCCAATATTCATCATTATCTTTTGCTATCATCTTAGCCAATCTGTGAGGTGAGTAGTGGTATCTCAGAGTTGTCTTAATTTGAATTTCTCTGATCAATAATGATTTGGAGCACCTTTTCATATGATTAGAAATAGTTTCAATTTCTTCATCTGAAAATTGTCCCTTCATATCCTTTGACAATTTATCATTTGGAGAATGGCTTGATTTCTTATAAATTAGAGTCAATTCTCTATATATTTTGGAAATGAGGCCTTTATCAGAGCCTTTGAATGTAAAAATGTTTTCCCAGTTTATCGCTTCCCTCCTAATCTTGTCTGCATTAGTTTTGTTTGTATAAAAACTTTTTAACTTAATATAACCAAAATTTTCCATTTGGTGATCAATAATGATTTCTAGTTCTTCTTTGGTCACAAATTCTTTCCTCCTTCACAAGTCTGAGAGGTAAACTATCCTATGTTCTTCTAATTTATTTATAATTTCATTCTTTATGTCTAGATCATTAGCCCATTTTGACCTTATTTTGGTATACGATATTGTGTGTGTGTCAATGCCTAGTTTCTATTATAATAATTTCCAATTTTCCAGCAGTTTTTTGTCAAATAGTGATTTCTTATCCAAAAAGCTGGGGTTTTGGAGTTTGTGAAACATGAGATTGCTATAATTATTGACTATAACTATATATTCTGTGAACTTAACCTTTTCCACTGATCAACTAGTCTATTTCTTAGCCAGTACCAAATGGTTTTGTTGACAGCTGACTTATAATATAGTTTTAGCTCTGCTACAGCTAGGCAATCTTCCTTTGATTTTTTTCATTAGTTGTCTTGAAATTCTTGACATTTTGTTCTTCCAGATTAATTTTTGTTGTTATTTTTTCTAGGTCAGTAAAATAGTTTATTGGGAGTTTGATTGTATAGCACTAAATAAATAGATTAGGTAGTATGTCATCTTTATTATATTCACTCAACTTATGCAAGAGCACTTAATATTTTTCCAATTGTTTATATATGATTTTATTTGTGTGAGAGGTATTTTGTAGTTTTGCTCATATGTTCCTGACTTTCTCTTGGCAGATAGCTTCCCAAATATTTTATACTATCAGCAATTATTTTAAATGGACTTTCTCTTTGCTAAAGTTGTAGATTATTTCTAATAGCTTTTTAGTAGATTCTCTGGGGTTTCCTAAGTATATCATCATATCATCTGCAAAGAGTGATAATTTGGTTGCCTTGTTACCTAATCTAATTCCTTTCATCTTTTCCATCTCTTATCGCCGAAGCTAGCATTTCTAATACAATATTGAGTAGTAATGGTGATAGTGGGCAACCTTGTTTCACTCCTGATCTTATTGGGAATGGTTCCAGTTTATCCCCATTACATATGATACTTACTGATGATTTTAAATAGATGCTACTGACTATTTTAAGGAAAAGTACAATTATTCCTATACTCTCTAATGTTTTTAATAGGAATGAGTGTTGGATTTTATCAAATGCGTTTTCTGCATCTATTGAAAAGATCATATGGTTTTTGTTAATTTGGTTATTGATATAGTCAATTATGCTAATAGTTTTCCTAATATTGAACCAGCCCTGCATTCCTGGTATAAATCCTACTTGGTCATGGTGTATTATCCTGGAGATGATTGTCTAATTTCTTTACTAATATTTTATTTAAGATTTTTGCATCAATATTCATTAGGGAGATTGGTCTATAATTTTCTTTCTCTGTTTTCATCCTACCTGGTTTAGGTATCAGTACCATGTCTGTGTCATAAAAGGAATTCTCTATTTTTTCAAATAGTTTATATAGTATTGGGGTTAATTGTTTTTTAAATGTTTGGTAGAATTCACATGTAAATTCATCTAGTTATGGGAATTTTTTCTTAGGGAGTTGATTAATAGCTTGTTCTATTTCTTTTTTTTTTGAAATAGGGCTATTTAAGCAATTTACTTCCTCCTCTGTTAATCTGGGAAACCTATATTGTTGTAGGTATTCATCCATTCCACTTAGGTTACCAAATTTATTGGCATAGAGTTGGGCAAAGTAACTCCTAATTATTGTGTTAATTTCCTCTTCATTGGTGGAAAGTTCTCCCTCTTCATTTTTAAGACTAACAATTTGATTTTCCTATTTCCTTTTTCTAATCAAATTTACCAAAGGTTTAGCTGTTTTGTTGGTTTTTTCATAAAACCAACTCTTAGTTTTATTTATTAATTCAATTATTTTTTACTTTCAATTTTATTAATCTCTCCTTTTATTTTTAAAATTTAAAGTTTAGTATTTGAAGGTTTTTAATTTCTTCTTTTTTCTAGCTAAAACAGTTTCTCTATTTTATGCAAGTATGCCTCTAAAGATATAAAATTTCCCCTTATTACTGCTTTGGCTGCATATCACAAATTTTGGTATATTGTCTCCTTATTATCATCCTCATGGATTAAATTATTAATTATATCTATGATTTTTTCTTTCAACCATTCATTTTTTAGGATGAGATCATTTAGTTTCCAATTACTTTTTGGGGTTACTTTTCCCCTGGCTTTTTATGAATGTAGTTTTTATTGCATTGTGATCTGAAAGAATGTATTTACTATTTCTGCCTTTCTGCAATTGATTTTGAGGTATTTATGTCCTAGTAAATGGTCATTTTTTGTATAGGTTCCATGAACTGCCAAGAAGAAAGTATACTCCTTTCTGTTTCCATTCAGTTTTCTTCAAAGATCTATCATACCTACCTTTTCTAATATTCTATTTATCTCTTTAACTTCTTTCCTATTTATTTTGTGGTTTGAGAGTTCTGAGTTCTGAGAATGCAAGGTTGAGATCTCCCACTATTATAGTTTCACTGTATATTTCTTCTTGCAACTCTCTTAACTTCTCCTTTAGGAATTTAGATGCTATACCATTTGATGTATATATGTTTAGTATTGATATTGCTTCATCATCTATCTATATGTTCATAGAGAGTACATGTATAATTTGATTTTTACTGTTATAATATAAAATAGGAACTAAAGGTGGAAAGGGGATTGTACCAGAAAAAAGGAATAGTGGAGGTTAAAAGAGGGAAATTACATCCCACAAAGAGGCACAGAAAAACTATTGTTTCTGAGAGAAAGAAGGGAGGGGGGGTGATCATTGTGTGAACCTTACTATAAGATACAGTTTTCTTCTTTATCTCTTTTAATTAGATCAATTTTTGCTTTTGTTTGATGTGAAATCAGGATGCCTACCCCTCCTTTTTTTTTTTTTACTTCACTTGAATCATAATAGATTCTGCTTTAGTCTTTTACCTTTACTCTGTATCACCCTGCTTTAAATGTGTTTCCTGTAACATATTGCAGGATTCTGGCTTTTAATCCAATCTACTATCTACCTCTGCTTTACAGGAAAGTTCACCCC
Source organism: Antechinus flavipes (assembly GCF_016432865.1). Lineage (NCBI taxonomy): Eukaryota > Metazoa > Chordata > Mammalia > Dasyuromorphia > Dasyuridae > Antechinus > Antechinus flavipes. The sequence continues at coordinate 508,922,565 of NC_067400.1, read as the reverse complement.
ATTCACATGTTTGGTTAAAACTACTAATTCTGTATTTCTTGCCATCTTATTATCCACAGATTATTCTTTTCTCTTTCCTTTTCCCCTTATCACCCTCCCCAGTATTTAACTAATGGGCATCACTTGACTCAAGCAGTCTTCCCCCTTTAGAATGCTTCCCCACCTTAAAGCCCCTTCCCCTTTCTTACAACTTTCCCCTATTATTTCTGTATTCCCTTCTATTTATCCTACCCCTTCCCTTTTTGCTTTCCCCTTCCCACTTTTCAATAGGGTGAGAAAAATTTCTCTGTAAAACAAATATGCCTAATATTTTCTCTTTGAGTCAAATCTGATGTAAGATTCACACAAGATTCACATCCCACCTTCCTTCTTTACCTTATATATTATAGGTTTCCTTTGTCTCTTTGTGAAATGTAGTTTCTCTCTTTTTATCTCCACTTTTCTCTTTTTCTGGTATAATCTCCTTTCTACCTCTAGTTCTTTTTTATATTATAACAGTAAAATCAAATTATACATGCACTCTCTATGTATGCCCAAAACAGAAATACAGTTCTCAAGAGTTCTTTTTACCTTTTTATGCATCTCTTGAGTCCTATATTTATAGGTCAAATGTTTTCTTTAGCTCTGGTTTTTCATCAGAAATAAATAGAATTCACCTGTTTCATTGAATGCCCATCTTCTTCCCTAGAAGAAAATGCACAGCTTATTGGGGTAGTTTGTTCTTGTCTGCATTCCAAGTTCCTCTGCCTTTTGGAATATCAGATTCCAGGCCCTTTGATCCTTTAATGTGGATGCTGCTAGATCCTGAATAATCCTTCTTGTGGCAATTTATATTTGGGTTTTTTTCTGGCCACTTGTAATATTTTTCCTTGGTCCAATAGTTCTGAAATTTAGCCACAAAATTCCAAGGAATTTTAATTTTGAGGTCTTTTTCAAGAGATGTTTGATGAATTCTTCCAATGGCTATTTTACTTTCCAATTCTATGACATGTAAGCAGTTCTTTTTAATGACATCTTGAAAAATAGTGTCTAGGCTCTTTTTTTCATCATGATTTTCAGGGAGTCCAGTAAACCTTGGATTATCTCTTTTAGATCTGTTTTCTAGATCTGTTGGTTTCTCAAGTAAGTATTTAACATTTTTTAAATGTTTTAATTTTTTTTTTTGGTTTTGCTTGATTGATTCTTGATGTCTCAAGTCATTCATTTCCATTTGTTCAGTTTTGATTTTTAATGAATTATTTTCTTCATTTACTTTTTTTTTTACTCCTTTTTGTATTTGTCCAACTGAGTTTTTAAATGAGTTATTTTGTTCTATAGAATTTTTTTTCCATATCACAAAAAAAATTAAGGAGTTATTTTTTTTTCCAATTCACAAATTCTATTTCCCTGGGAATTCTTTACATTTTCCATTTCACATATTCTGTTTTTCAGGGAGTTTTTTTTTCCTAATCTATCTAATCTTTAATCTATTCTAATCTAATCTATCTTTTAATGTGCCTTTTTAATATGCCTTTTCCAAATCCTCTTGCAGTGTTTTCCTTTCCTTTCCCCATTTTTCTTCTAGCCCTCTTTTAAGAATCTTTTAATTTCTTCTAGGAGAGCCTTGTGTTGTGGGGACCAAGTTATATCACCCTTTGGGGCTTCATCTGGAGACAATCCACTTTTAGTCTCCTCAGGGTTGGAAATCTGCTCTTTTCTTTTACTATAGAAACTATCTATAGTTAGAGCTTGCTTTGCCTTTTTACTCATTTTTTTTTTTTAAGTTGGTATCTGATTTTAGGGTACAGAAATTCTAAGCTTCCTTTACTGATACCCAGAAGTAGCCATGGCTGTGTTGGGATCACGCTGAGTCACTCCCAATGCAGAATGAGTGTGGCCAAGTCCCTTGAAACTTAGGCACTTTGGGGTACACTCTGCATTTGTGTTGGATGTTTTATAACTTCTCTGCTGATCTATTGGCTTGCAGTCAGGGCAGAGTAGTCCTGTGGTAGAGTCCTCCCCATGGATTCTCTGCCCTGGGGAGACTGCACCCTGCTCCCAGTCTGCTCAGTGTGAGCTGGCCTCTATGCTCTGCCTCTCTATCTCTACATAGCCTCCAACCCTGCCTGTGCCCTATCAAAACAGACCTTTTTTGGTGATCTTTGAAATTATCTTCTGCTGCACTCCCTATATTTGTGGAATCTACCAGTCATGCACTATTTTAGATCCTGAATTTTGTAATTAGTGTGAACATAGTAGGAGAGCTCAGAAAGAAGTGTGTGTCCTCTCTACCTTCTTGGCTGTATCCTTCTTTTTGAATTTTTCTGAGAGAACCTGGTAAAATAGCGACCAACTCAAATCATTCTTTGAGGCTTTATCTGAAGATGTTTTGCCTTTAGTGTCCTCAGGGATTGAGGTCTGTTTTTCTCTATCTCCATAAATACCTCTATGGTTAGAGCTCTTTTTACTTTTTGGCTCATTTGTATATATTGTGTTCTGCTTTTAGGGCAAAGGGATTGTTCTAGGCTCCTTGTACAGGTGATAGTGGCTTTATGCTGCACTGAGATAGTGCTGCTGATTTCCTTTCCATGATAGATGGGCATGGCCAAGTCCTGAATTATTCATTGGAGTTCAGGGGCTCACAACAGTAGTTGTGTTGGAGGTTTCACAGTTAGTCTGCTCATCCATTGGCTTCTGAACCAGGACTGAGTAACCAACTCTGCTGTATCTTGGCTAAGAGATTCTCAGGATATTTCCCCTATGTATGGAGGCCATGCCACTGTGGGTCCCTAACACTGCACATGTGCTTGGTCCCCTCCCCCTGTGTCCAACTGAAATAGACCCTTTCTGAAATTCTTCTTAAATATCTTCTGCTAGAAACTAATTATACTATGAATATTTATGAGTTCTGTCACTCCAAAACCATTTTGGAGGCTTGATCTGGTGTTGATCTGAGGGAAGCCAGGAAGAGCTCAGACAAATACTTGCCTATTCTCCTCCATCTTAGCTCTGCTCCCCTGAAATGCTAATTTATGGTTGTTTGGAGGTGAATATGGGAGAGTTACTGCTCACTCTGCCCTCTTGGCTCCCTGAAATCCCTAATAATAACAATGATCTCTTAATTGTCAAATCTCATAACCCTTTCTCAAGTCTCATATCTCTTGAGCAATCTTCAGCCTTTGACACTGTAAATCATACTCATTTTAATTTTCTCTTCTCCCTATCTTTTTGAAACATGACTGTTCTCCTGTTAGGTCAATTCAGTCTATCCATCTCTATGATCCCATTTGGAATTTTCTTGGTAAAGACACTATAGTTATTTTCCATTTCCTTCTCCAGCTCATTTTATAGATGAGGAATTGAGGCAAACAGGGTTAAGTGACTTCCCCAGAGTCAGATAGATAATTAATAATAATAATAATAATAATAATCTGAGGTCAGATTTGAACTCAAGTCCTCCTGAATCCAGAATCAGAGTTTTATCCACTGTACCATCTGCTTTATTTTCCTACCTATCAAATCATTCCTTTTCATTTACTTTCACTGTACCATCCAGGTCGTGCTCTCTAAGCATAGGGATCCCACAGTACTCTGTACTGGATTATCTTCTTCTCTCTCTCTGTACTACTTCATTGGTTATCTTATCAGCTCCCATGGATGTAACTATCATTTCTTTCAGGTCATTCTATCCCACCTTAATCTTTTTACTGGCTGCTGATCTTTAATTTCCAACTGCTTTTAAAATCTTGGCATACAGCCATTATCAGAAAAACTTATTGTAAAGTCCCCCCCTCCCTAGTTAGTTGTTTCCCTTTTAATGTTATTTGCATTAGTTTTGTTTGTGCAAAAACCTTTAAAATTTTTAATGTAATTAAAATTGTACATTTTATTTTATGTGATCTTCTTTCCTTGGTTTAATTATGAACTTTTCTCTTATCCATAGATACAGAAGGTAATTTTTCCCTGCTTCTTTAATTTGTTTATGATTTTGTCCTTTACATGTAAACCATGTTTCTATTTGGAGCTTTTGTTGATACGTGGTGTAAGTTGTTCTAAACCTACTTTCTATCAGACTGCTATTTCATTCTCCCATGGAGTTTTGTCAAATAATACAGTCTTATCCTCTCATTTTTTTCCTACAGAATTAATTTCAATTTTAATTATGCTGGCTTCCCTTCATGCGTTTGAGATTTCTAACTGCCTCTTTATATAGTCCTGGGTTTTGGCCTGGCTGAAGATTATAGATGTTTGTCTTTGGTTTTTTGATCATTATTTGAATTGATGTTATCATCATTTAGATAAGGGAGCATTTGGCTTCTATATGATTTTCATATTGTCATCTTAATAGGGACCCCTGTTTTTTTCTACCAATGGGAATGATCTTCAAACAAGATAAAAAAAGATTGATAAAGATTGAAATATGAAATGTATGACAAGATTGTAAGAAAGCACTAAACTTTTCCTAATTAATTCAAATTACTAGGCCCAGTTTAACAACACCATAGGGTCTTGAGTGAAGTGGTAGATGTTATTATTGATATTTAAGTGATCTTTGAAAAATTGTAAAATAAAGGAGAGATGCCATCAAACTAAAGATGACCAGATTTCTGAATTCTCAAAAAGGGGAAGAAAATAGATTCTTCAAAAAAGTCGATGTGCTTGACTCTGATTTTTAGTAAAACTCTATATTTGAAGATATTGTTAAAATGATGGTTTGTGAACTTTACAAATGGCAATAGTAAAGACTAATACTCAGCAGAACGAATGGTTTTGCTGCAGCAAAGACATTACATAGGTTATTTGAAAATAGAAAGATTTCTTTATGGCAACTCTTGACCATGTCATTGTCACTAGAAACTACAGACAAATAATCCTTAAGCAACCTAGATTTATTGAATACTTACTGAATATTTAGAAAGACACAGCCCGGAAGCTAGCAATACTTCAGAAAAGCAGTGTTTCTGAAACCACTAGATTTCATAAATTAATAAAATGACATTCTCATAAACCAAAAAACCTCAAAATATCTTTTAAAATTAAACAAATTCTAATGGAACCATGCCATCATTATAGACAGACTTGTTGCCCACAATCACCTGAATATAACATTTATATGTAAAAATATAAGTGTATCCATGACTACACATCTCCTTCATTGTCTTGATTGATACTAGAATTATCCCAAAGAAGCATCCACTGATTCTGATTTTTTCTTTCTTTCTAATACTTACTTCCTAACACTTTTATCCAAGTACAAAAAGCAGTCACTTTACTCACCTGTGCAAAATAACATAAAAGAACAATAACAGTATTATAATAATTATTCAAGGAACAATTGTTCAAGACTTTTTCTACCTGAACTTCATCAACAAAGATGAGAAAAACAAAATTAAAATAATGTTGTTATTATTGTTCCTAGAATTTTTATGAAGATGCTTCCAGGAGCTCACAGAAAATGGAGTTAGATTCCAAAACCTTTATTGAATTATGAAAAAGCAATTATTTTATGCACCTATGTTGGAATCCTTACTAACTGCTAACTAATTAGAGTTGATCTAATCTTACAAGAAGATGTTTTGGGCAGAACCTGAAACAAGGTACTAAGTAGAACTAATTAATACAAGGCTTGTGTTCACACCTTTACTCATTGGAGTTCAATGAGTTCACACCTCCCTTGAAACTCTTTGGGCCAGAGAGCACTATGGGAGAAAACCCACAATCCCTCTCTTGAGCATAAATAGAGCTTCAATGGGCGAGTCGAAGAAGTTCTTCAGAGTGAAGAAGCTACAAGTCGAGATTTCATTGGATGACTTGAAGAGTGGAGCTGGCTCTGGAGGCTGAAGAAAGCAGAGACAGAGGCTGAAGGACCAGACCTTTGGATTTGGCGACATTCGGAGAGAGCTCTTGGAACCAAGCAGAGAGATAGGCCTCTAAGCTAACCGGGCTATACTGGAGATAATAAAAGATCTGAACTTTTATCACCTGGCTGTGTTTTGAGAAGAAAAAGCTCACCACACACCTATACATTCATATGCAGAATAATGAACATAAAATAAAAATTAGTAGGATAATGACATCTCAGGACCATTTATAACAACTCCTTTAAAAAAGATGAAATGAAGAAGATTATAAATAACAATAATAATAGAATAATTTAGTGAAGACAGTGACTGAAGGTTTTAAGCTTGATCTGAAGGTTCCTTTGACCAATGGAAGATGGTAATATTGTAAATACCTTGATTTCTTCTAGGCAAGACACATTGACCATAAAGATATTAAGGAGAAGGCTGTGGCAGAATACATTAAGACACTTAAGGACATCCTGAAATCAAAGTTGAAAGGGAAGAAGGTTCTTAAAGCAATGAATACCTATGTATTGCCAGTCACCAGTTCAGCTTAATGGATAAACAGCTGTCTGGAAAACCAGAAAGATTGGAGTTCCAGTTTCACATATGCCCTTTACTGACTATGTGATCTTATGTAAGACATTTAAAATCTCACAACTCCAAGAGATCTTCCAGTATTGTGAGTTATAGGGAAGGTACTGATTTATATTGATGGAGGGAATTTCTTCACCTGATAATTCTCTATACTGTAAAATCACAAATTGAGTCCTTATTCTTATTACCAATCTAAATGTACATTTTTAATGCACCTTGTTTTGAAATTATATTTTCTTATAGTTCCTGTAACTACTCTACCAATTAGTATAGTAACTTAGTAGTCAGTAAGAGTAAAGTAGCAAAAATAGAAAATAAGAATTAAGAATGTTAAAGGGAACATAGCAGCCATTTGCCCAAAACTACCTCCTAAATTAATTAAGGTCACTTCCAGAGACAATGTGCAAAATTAGGACAAGCCAGCTAGGTCCTAATATAATGTTTTTTTCTGTTCCAATACCAGTCCCTCTGTCTGTCCACTGCCAGTAAGCTCAGCCTGACACAGATGGGAAAATCAGAGAAACATTATTCAAATAAAGAAACCCGAAAGTGACATTGATAACTGAGATTATATTGGTGTGTTAATGAGAAAATTCCAAAGTAGCCTGAATGAGTTGGGTCATTCTCCAGCCTCGGAACTCTAGAAGAAATCCTTCTCTTTAAGCACTCATCTGTCCTCCTTCCCTGGGTCCATGTTTTTTCTGAAGGTTTCTAGTTCCCATCTGCAGTAAGCAACCATGTTCTGCTCTCACTTCTCCACTGTGCCTTATCCCAATACAATCTGTCTCCCTCTTCCACCCCATCTACCTCTGTATTCTCTGTGTCTTGTTAATTCACTCATTCAATAAACATTTATTAAGCTTTTACTATGTGCCAAGCACGATGCTAAGCACTTGAGGATACAAAAAGAAACAAAAAGCAATCCTTGCTCTCAAAGAGCTTATGATTGTGATAAGGAAGACAATATTTAAATAAATATATACAGTTCAAGCTATAGGATAAATAGGAAATATTTAACAGAGGAAAGTCATTTAGAATTGAGGGGTTATGGAAGGCTTTATGTAAAAGATGGAATTTTAGTTTGGCGTTAAAAGAAGCCAAAGGAGGACAATGGTTAGAGGGAAGGATGGAGAACAATTTAGACATGGTGGGCAGTCAGAGAAAATGCCCAGAACTGAAAGGTATGTATTATTAATGGGACATTCAGGAGTCTATCCAAAGAATACATGTCAAAAAGTAGGGTATAAAAAGACTGGAAAGGTAGGAGGGGGCAAGGTTATGAAGGGTTTCAAATGCCAGACAGAGCATTTAATCTTTACTCCTGGAGGCAATGGGGAGCCAAGATAGTTTATTGACTAGAGGAGAGATCTGTACTTTAGGAAAATCACTTTTGTGGCTGAATGGAGGATGGACTGAAGTGGGGAGAGACTTGAAGCAGGCAGACCCACCAGCAGTCTAGTTCAAGAGTCCAAATAGGAGGACATCAGGGTCTGTACTCTGGTAGTACAGGGTCGGAGGAGAGAAGAGGGAGTATGGATGTTACAGATCAACAGGTCTTGCTAACAGCTGGGATGTGGGGTGAGAGGTAGTGAGAAATCCAGGATGACTCCTAACTCATGATCTTGAGAGATTGGGAAGGCTATGTTGCCTTACAATAATAGGAAATTTTAGGAATGGGGGAGAATTTAAGAGGAAAAATAATAAGTTTGTCTTTGGACATCTTGAGTTTAAGATGTCTACCAGACACAAACTTCATGATATGTGAAATGATGTTGGAGATGTGAGATTGGAGGTCATCAGAGAAATTGGGCCAAGAAATGTAGATTTGTGAATCATCAGCCTAGAGATGTTATTAAATACATGAAAGTTGCTGAGATCACCAAGTGAAATAATATATAGAGAAAAAAAACAACTATGTTTAGAGGTTGTGATCTGGAGGAGGGTCCAGCAAAGGAGGCAGAGAAGGAGTAGTCAAATAGGCAGAAGGAGAACCAGGAAAGAGATTTGTCCTGAAAAAAGAGAAGATAGTATCACAGTGTCAAAAGTCAAGGAGAATGAGGGTTTAGAAAAGGCTGCTGAATTTGCCAACTAAGAATGTATTAGTGATTCTAGAAAGAATGATTTTGATGGAATGAGAAGGTCTGAAGCCAAATTGTAAAAGAGCTAAGAAGAGAGTGAGAGATCAGAAAGCAGAGGCACTTCATGTAGACTTTTTGAGTTTAGCTACAAAGAGGAAAAATGAAATAGAATGATAGTAAGGATGAAAAGATCAAGTGAAGGTTTTGTTAGGATAAGAGGAATATGGGCATGTTTATTAATGGTTAGAAATGAGTCAGTGGAGAAGGAGAAATTGAAAATAAGTGACATTGTACCAGTCCTAAAATCAAGAGGCCCTGAGGTCAAATCTGGCCTTAGATACTTGACACTTACTAACTGTTTTGTGACCCTGAATAAGTCACTTAACCCCAGTTACATCACAAAAAAAAATTAAAGTTAAAAGTGATAATATGAGGATGACAGAAGAGGGCAATCATTTAGAGTAGATTACATGGAATGGGTTTTCTTGAACAATAGAGAGATTAGCCTTGGTAAGAAGTAAAATCACCTCATCCTGTGAAACAGGGATGAAAGAGAAGAACATGACAGAAGGCACCTGAGTGATAGAAGATGAGGAAGGTTATGTGATTGTTGTGTTACTCTCCATTTGTTGCCAGCATGCTCTTTCTTGGAGAGTATTCAAAGAAACAGCTAATCTTTACTGACACAATTTGGGATCCCATTGTGGTTGCTTTTCCTTAAGCCAAAAACCAAGGACACCCCAGCTGAGACTATTTATTCATTTGTTTTGTGAACCCACTAGGAGAAAGCAAAAGTGCTCAAGGAATCCCATTCCACCACTCATGAAAGGGCCACCTCTAATTCTTGGGTTGTAGTTATAATAAAATACATTCAAATAGACCATAACAGATTTGGAACATATCCCAACAACAATATATACAATATTAATACAATATTAATGGGGTACATCACCCTAATTATGGTGTAAGAAAGATTGATACTTTGTCGTTGATGGAGCCTTAGAAAACAAGCAAAAAGCCAAAAACAAACAAACAAAAGAACAAACAAAAAAAATAGCAGAAATATTTGAGGAACAAATAGACATCATTTCAGTGAGTGAGAGTAAAGACTGACAAAATTCTGATAGATTTGGTGAATATAATAGAAAGAGGTTTATCTATGGCAGGAGACCATGAAATAGCAAGAACCACAAGAAGTGTCAAAGAGCCTTTCCTTCAGTGATATCCCTATGAGCTTATCCAATTAAATGTCTATTCTGTCCCAGGCACTGTGTTAAGGGTTCCTATCTGCAAAAGAAAGCAGAAAATAGCTCACAGTAACTAAATATGTATTCTAATTTGTTTTTTTTTAAATAAAATAGAAGAATCCATGGTAAAAATTCATTAGAAATCACACAAGTTATCTTTGAGAAGCTTGGATTTAGTGATCAATATAGATTATGAAAAAAATTCCTATCTATCAATAAAAAAGAATGAAAGAAAATATAACAAAAAATAGCAGAAACGGCACAACACTTCATTGCAGATTGTAAAAATTTTAGTGTCTGCCAAATACTCAGAAAGATAGGAAGGACATGGTTTGTAAAAGCTGTATATCAGAAACTAGCTCTTTATTTTTATTTTAATTTTTAAGTAGATTAACAGATGACAAATTCCCACACTAAAAGTACCTCAAAATATCCTAGAAAATTCAACCAATAAACTCAACTAGAACTAGGCCATTATTTTAGACAAAATTATTACCCACAAATTTTCAAACAACATTCATTCTTAAAAATTAAAGAAAAATACTTTAATAGCTGTTTCCATATTAAATACTCATAATATTTAAACTATATAAAATGAAATGCCTTCAAAATACAGAGATGAAGCAGAAAAAACTGAGATTATGTAGACATAGTCTGCTACTAGACATCTCTTAAAGGTGCTTTCAGTGGGCTCACAGATAATTTGACACCCCAATACTATTATTGAATTACAAAGAGAAATTTTTTTATTTTCATTGCTATTGGGCACATACCATTGACTATGAAAGAACAGAATCTTGTACCAATTTCAATTCAGTTTCAATAATTTTTTACCAAGCACCCACTATCTGCCAGGCACTATGTTAAGCATTAGTGACACAAATAAGAAAAAGAAAGACAGCGCCTGTCCTCAGGAAGATTGCAATCTAATAGGAGAAGACAATATACAAAGGAAAATTTAAAATGTTTGAGAGAGAACATAATAAGCTGACCTAATGATGGTGGAATTGAATCCAGGGAATGTAGCTGGTAGAAAATGGTTGGTTTTAAAATAGAAGATTTGGGAAGTTTTTTGTTTATTTGTTTTTAGCCTTTCAGCACTCCTGAAAGAAGAGGCTACTAAGAATATTTATGGAATAAAATGAGCTTTATTTATGGAATAAAACTGAGACTCTTACATCAGCCAAAGCTAATGTAATCTCTGACATGATGAATTTCCTGATGATCAGTTTATTAGTATGGTAATGGTGTAGTCAAATCCATTTCTATCTAAACTCTATCATAAAGGATGAAAATGATATAATAATAATGACAATTATTATTTTAATTAAGAGGCAATTTGCCATTATGATCAAGAGCACTAGAATTGGCATTAGGAAGGTCTAAATTTGAATTCCACTTTAAATATTTATTAACTGTGTAACCTGAACACGTTACCTCTCAGTCTTAGTCTCTTTATCTGTAAGATGGGGATAATAACCCTAAAAACCCTACTTTTCAGGGTTATCAGTGGTCTTAAATGAGATAAAATATATAAAGTACTTTGTAAACCTTAAAGCTCTATATAAATGTTATATATATATTATTAATAATATATGTGCATGTTTTATATTTTTAAAATAATTTATATTTTTAAAATAATTTTCACACATCTTATTGTTTCTGATAATATACTATGTATAGAAATGCTCATTTTATTCCACAAATTAAAAAAAATTAAATAGCTCTGTGAATATAGTAGGGGAACTGACAGTATTTTACAAAAAAGGAAACTTAGTTACCAAGAAGTTAATGAATTCATTTGCTATCACATATCTGATCAATGAGAGATCAAAATAGGATTCAGATAATTTGATAGTCCTTCATTCTGAAGAGTATATCTGCCAAAGTCTTTTCTTTATAGCTTCCAAACTCTAGAGGCAGGTCACTAAACACCATGCTGGCCCAACCTTTTGGTATTAGTGACAGAGCTTATGACTTCAGCTCTCTCCAACCATTCGTAGTCCATATCATCATTGCATTTGGGAGCTTCTCCCTTCCAGAGTTCATTTTGGACTACCTTGCAGGGAGTGCTACTGTCAGTGGGCAAGTTGGGGCTCAAGGGAGTGGTTATGGTGTATGACCTCAGCTGCTCCTCTCCTGCTGTCTTCAGGAGCCCAGAACTACTCCATAGGCTGTAATTGAAAATCTATTAACTCTGGAAACTGGTACAGCACATAAACTTCAGCAGCCCTAGCCAGCCTGCAGTGAATGCTGCTTCCTAGTTATTCCTATAAATCACCTGAGATAGGCTGGGAACCGATCGATGGAAAAAAATTATACCACAGCATTAGATTTCATCATACACGACTTGAACTATTACTTTTCTGTCCTGTGGTATGAAGAATCATGAGAATTAATAGTCTTCCTTTTTCCCAACGATGTGTTTATGACGCAGTGTTACCTTCACTCTATTTCTTCCTTAAAGCTATCAATTAATTTTTTGGTACTTACAACTAGTCAATGGCTTCCTCAAATTGCCAAGAGCCTTCCCCTTTCCCCAAATATTGAACCTTAATGGGAGGTGTTTGGAATGATTGCTTCTCCAGATATAGGCTTTCTATTTCAGAATTCAGAATATTTCCACTTTATTGAACTCCTCCCTTTGCCATTTTCCCCTGGCGTCATCTTGATTTAGCTTTCCAAAGAATATGCCTAGAACCAGGTCCTTCTCTGTCTCTGTTATATACCAGCTCTTCTACAAGAACAGGACAAAACTTCCTTTGAAGTTGGAGTATAGCAAGTTCAAAATCAAGTTGACATTATAGCTCCTCATTCTCTCTACTTCCCCTGTTTAAAATGCTTTAATAGCAATAAAAAATTCTTTCTCCTGTCAAATGTACTTCTGATGTACATTAAGCAGTAAGTCTAATTATTGACCAGGTTATCAGTGGAGGCTATGAAACTAAAATGGAAATTTATATTGGATGATCCATTTGGGAAATCCTTGCTTCCAAGTGTCAGTGTGGAATCATCTAGAATCACAAGCAAAGGTAAGTGTAACAAAGGTTGTCCCTCGGGTATCTCTATTGGAAAAATAGTATGAGAAGCTGGTTTTTTGTAGCCCAGGGACTTGTCATTCTATCTGTGGAGATTGATGGAGTATTTTTTAGGTTTAAAATATTGTGTTACACATGGGGATTAGAAGATAAGGGAGATATAATAGAATCAGAGTTAGGAGGAACTTCTGGGGCCATTTAGCCTAATCCATACCTGAATGATAATAATAGATGAGATTTATATAGTACTTTAAGATTTCCAAAATGCTTATTAAAGCACTCATTATTTAAAAAAAACTGAGCTTCCCATAACCCTGAGATAGTTATTACTGGTATTATCTGCATTTTACAGATGAAGAATATAAGTCTAAATTAATCAATAAGTATCTACTAAGTACCTACTACATGCATTATACTAAGTGCTGGGGCTACTAAGAAAAAAGTAAAAAGATTCTTGCCTTCAAGAAGCTTATATTTTAATGAAAGAGAGATGTCTGGACTGTTTTCAGAGCAAGGTAAGTAGTCTCTGCTCAAAAATGGGGTGAAATGAATATGGATGAATGTGTAATTTTCTAGAGATGCAATATCCAGACTATTTTTATCAGTTTCCATACTTGGAATTATGCAGTAATACAATAGATATTAATGCTTAACTTTTGTGTAGCCAAATACAGATCTCAAAAGAAATGGTTGATCCGATTTATAAAGTAACCTGAAAACTGATTATCTGATTGCAGTCAAAACCAAAACGAAAAAAAATCCTGATTTTTATTTTGGGGATTGCTTGACTGTGAGTGGAGTGTGTGAAAAATAGGAAAGTATCAGAAGACTGGAAAGGGAGGAGGGGCCAGGTTACAAAGGCTTTAAATGTCAAACAGAGGAGTTTATAGTTGATACTAGAGGCAATGAGGAACCACTGGAATTTATTGAATATAAAGGTGATATGGTCAGACCTGCATTTAAGGAAAATCACTTTGGTGTCTGCGGGAATGGATTAGATGGAGGAAGTACAAAGAGGTTTAGAGACATAATACAAATAACTCACAATTATATTTATATAAGAGTTTAAAATTTGGAATGCTCTTAAAACATATTGTCTCATTTGATTCTTACAGTAAGCAATATGTGAGTTAAATACAATTAATAGCTCTATTTTACAGATCAGGAAACTGAGGCTCAGAAAATTAAAGGATTTACGCATATCACACAATAGTAAACATTAAAGTTGGAATTTTTGTTCACTACTTTCAGACTCCAAGTGCAGGAATGAAAGCTTTATACCACATGGCATCTGAACAAAAATCATTTCTGTAACATCCCCAACTAATGGGCATCTTGCCTTTTCTTGAAGACTTTTAATTAGAGGAAACCTAATTTCTCCTGTGATAGCCTCTTCCACTTTTTGTTTTTGTTAAATTGTTTTTCACTCATTGCCATTTCCTTCTCTAGCTCATTCTACAGATGAGATGTGTTTTAGACAAACACAGTTAGGAGACTTGCCCAGGATGAGTGCCTGAGGCTGTTTTCGAACTCATGATTATGAGTCTTTTTGATTTCAAACCTAGTGCTCAATCCAATTCACTGAACCACCTAGCTACCCTCTTCCACTTTTAGATAATTTCAATTGTTAGTAAGTTTTCCCTTCATATTGAACTTAAATCAGTTTTTCAATAATTTCCATCCATTTCCTTGTTGCTCTGCCTTTTGTTATCAGACAGCATAAGTCAAATCTCCTTTCTTCTGACAGCTCTTCAGATACTTGAAGACAGACATCATCTCTCCAAGATTCCATTCTCTCTTATAAACTTGGATCCTTTGAGGGACACTCCTGTTGTATAATTTTGAGGCCCTTCAATAATTTGGTCATCTTCTTATAAAAATTCTCCAATTTATTAATACCTCTTCTAAAGTATAGCAAAAACTGAAGGTTTTATGTGGTCTGATGAGGGCAAATGATAGCTTAAATGTCACTTTAATCATTCTGGACATCATGTCTTTCAATGCAGGCAATTTTTTAAGCTTTAATGTCAGTGTTGATCCATATTGATTTAGTAGTTCAATAAAACTGCAGATTCCCCCCCCCCCCGGGAATTGTTGTCAATCCATGGTTCCCCCTTCTTGTATTTGTTAAGATGATTTTTTTGAACCCTACTGCAGAATCTGTTACATTCAGTTCTTTAATTTTTACTTTATTTATAATGGCCTATTGAATTTTTTTTTCCCATTCAAACTGTCATCCACAATGCTAGCTGTCCCTCAGCTTTGTACCATCTTTGAATTTGATAGGCATGTCATTTATGTCTTTATTAGGTTATATAGAAAAATATGAAAAAGTATAGGACTAAAGATAGATCCTTGGGGCACTCTACCAGAGACTTCTCACCAGATTAACATCAAGCCATCAAAGGCTATTTTAGTTTTGATTATTCAATCAGTTCTTCACTTCCCTAAGTGATCTAGAAAACATTTGTTCATATTATTCCCAAAGACAAACAATGCAACTTTGTCAAGTGGACTTTACAAATGCTCTGCTCATAGTAAGTGCTCAATTAATCATTTGGAGTGAATTAATGAATATGAAAAAAGGACAAAAATATCATCCTTATACTTTAGAAACTTAAAATCTAGCACAATCTCAAAGACAACATGCAATAAGTAGTGACATGGTGCAGTGGATAGAGGAGTCAAGAAGACGTGAGTTCATGTTTGACCTCAAACATTTACTACCTGAGTGATCTTGGACAACTTATTTAACTTCAATTTGCCTCAGTTTATTCAACTATAAAATGAGGAGGATAATAACAGCATCTATTTCCCAGAGTCATGGTAAAGATCAGATGAGAGAATATTTATTTTAAAATTTAATTTATTTCTGGTTACATTTTCTTTCTCCAGCTCATTTTTCAAATGGAGAAACTGAGGCACACAGAGCTAAGTGACTTGCCCAGGGACACACAGCTAGTTTCTGGCTAGTAGCCAGACTTGAACCCACAAAGATGTTCTTCCTGACTCCAGACCTGACACTCTATCTACTGCATCACATAGCAAGACACTCACATATGTATGTATATGTGCATATGCATGTATGTAGATATAAATATGTGGGTATGTGAATATATACATATGCATGTAAACATATATGTATTATATATTTATGTGCATTGTATATTTATGCATACATGCATTGTGTGTATGTATTTGTGTGTATGTATATATTTATATGTGTGTATGGACATGTAAAACCACACTGTGCATACTTCTATTTATCAATTTTTTTCTCTAGAGGTAAATGGCATTTTCCTTCACAGATCTTTTAGTATTTATAATACTCAGAATAATTTATTTGTTCTTTGTTATTCTTTGAACAATATTGCTGTTACTGTATACAACATTCTCTTGGTTCTGCTCAATTAACTCTTCATTATTGCATGTAAGTCTTTCCATATTTTTTCTAAAATCAACCTGCTCATCATTTATTATAGCCCAGTGGTATTTCATCACAATCACATACCACAACTTGTTTAACCATTCTCCAAGTAATAGGCATCGGCTCAATTTCCAGTTCATTGTCACCACAGAGAGAGCTACTTTAAACCCTTTAGAACATAGAGGTTTCTTTTCCTTTTTTTCTTCATCACCTTGGGAATCAGATCTAATAGTGGTATTGCTGGGTGAAAGGGTATACGCAGTTTTATAACTCTTTGGGTATAATTCCAGATTGCTCTCCAAAATGATTGGATCAGTACACAGTTCCATCAACAGTATATTAGTGTCCCAATTTTTCATATTCTCTGCAACATTTGTCATTTTATCCTTCTATCGTTTTAGCCAATCTGACAGTATAAAATGAAATCTCAAAGTTGTGAGATCATATTTGTTAAAAAAAAAAAGCAGCATAGTCTAGTGTGTAGATTATAGTAAATATAATATAAATGCTAGATACTAAAATTAAGAGGCCATAGGTGATAGAAACTTACTTCTTATACCCCTACTGACAAGACAAACTCTTTCTCTATGGCATAACTGAATTATGAAGAGCTGAGAATTAGTTTTTATAAGACAAGTACTTAAAATATCCTTTTATCTATGAATTTATATATGCTGAAACTATTCATACAGGAATATTGTTAATGGCACTACAGCACCCCAAATCTGTCCAGGGCCAGTGCTCTGTCTATGGTGATATCATTTTGGCAATGAATAATAGATCATTTGGTGGTCTAAGTACCACTAAAGAAATAGACAATTTTACTCAGGAGAGAAAAAAGGAGAGATTTAATGAACACCATAATGCTCATGGACTACTGGAGAAATTTTTAGTTCAACATCAAGCATACAAACCCATCAAAATGTCTGCTAGAAGTTAAGAATGTAATCCATAACAATAACTCTAATGGTATGACACATCCAAGCATTCCTGAAAGAAAGATGGAAATGGATTACCAATCAATGCTTGTCCTGGTCCCAGTGGGGCCTCACAAGGAAGCATAAAAGCACAAAAGAAGAGCAGAAGATTGTTTTTTTGTTTTGTTTTGTTTTTTTACTTATCAGGAAAAGCAAAAGCAAAAAAAAAAAAAAAAAAAAAAAAAAAAAAAAAAAAAAAAAAAAAAAAACAGCCAGTGCTTTTTTTGGTTTGCTTTTAAAAAGAGAATTGCCATAGCATCATAAAATGAAAGTTGAGGGGTGCATTGGAGGTCATTTATTTAGCTCAACCTCCCCATGTCACATTAAGTAACAAGATCATTCAGTGACTTGCCCACAGCTTATAGGTGGTAAGAGGCAAAGCTAAAATTCAAACCCAAATTCTCTGACTCTGTATTCTTCTCTGGAGAAAGTTTCCCTTCCTTTGGTACATTACTTCTTTCTTGTTGTACCATAGAATCCTCATTGTGGCATTTCTTGCTGTCAGAGAAGTTCCTTGACAATGCCAGGAAAAAACCATGATGTGGTCTAAGCCTATTTATCTGTGCAAGCTTGGGAAATGGAGGCAAAATAAGATCTTCTGGATTCTAAGAATTGAAAAATAACTTGGATGGTCATTGATTTTTTTTTTAGGTTAATTCTTTCTTTTTAGAAAAAATTACTTATTGGCTTTCGATATTTACTTTTATAATATTTTGAGTTCCATTTTTCTCCCTTTCCTTTTCTTTTCCCCTCCCAAAGATGGTAATCAATCTGATATAGTTTACACAATCATATTAAACATATTTCCATATTAGTCATGTTGTGAAAGAAGAATTAGAAGAAAAGGGAGAAAGAAAAAAGCAACAAAAAAGTGAAAATCGTATGCTTTAATATGCATTCAAACTCCTTAATTCCTTTTCTTGATGTGGATAGCATTTTCCATCATGATGCTTGTGGAGTTGCATCTTAGATAATTGTATTGCTGAGAAGAGCAAAAGCTATCAAGTTGATCATCGACACAATGTTGTTAGTACTGTGTCCAATGTTTTCCTGGTTCTATCACTTCACTTAGCATCAATTTATATAAGTCTTCCCAAGTTTTTGAAGCTCACCTGATCATCATTTCTTATAGAACAATATAGTATTCTATTACAATCAAATAATACAACTTATTCAGTCATTCCCCAATTTATGTACATCAGTTTGATTTCCAATTCTTTGGTACAGCCAAGAGAGTTCATCCTTTAATTTCTAATTCTTTAATACCAGAAAGAGAGGATCATAGGGGAATCCTTTTTTTTATGATCTTTTCAGGATATGGATTTAGTAGTGGTATTGTGGGATCAAAGGATATTCACAGTTTTATATCTCTTTTCACATAGTTCCAAGTTGCTCTCCAGAACAGTTAGATCAGCTCATATTCCTCCAACAATGCATCAGTGTTCCCATTTTCCCACATCCTCTACAACATTTATCATTTTCATTTTCTGTCATATTACCTATTTTGATAGGTGTGAGGTGGTTCCTCAGTAGTATCTTTCAGAAGTCATCAGTTTTGAATCAATTGGGGGTCATTAACACCTTAACAATAACTAAATCACTTTAGGTCAATCCATTCAAATGACTTATATAATGGTATACTTTCCTGAGATATATCATTTTTCTTGCTGGAGATGTTTTAAGAAAGGTTGAATAAATCCATCTTCCATTCCAAAATGTTAGTAAAACAATCAGGTTCATCTGTAAGTGACAATATTTCTAAAAGTGTTAATGGGCATGTACCTTCCTCAAAATAATATCCTATAACTAAGCAAATTTTGTATGGGATGATTATTTAGCTAATTATCAACTTGGTGGACATTTATCGAATGCCCATTATGTGGATTGACTATGGTAGGTGGTGGAAATAAAAGGACAAAAAGTAAATAGTTCCTGCCTTCAGGAAGTTTATATAGTATTGATGAGCTTACATTCTGCTATCTTATAGGACTATATACATAATGATAACAATAATGATATATGCTAAACAATAAATATTTTGATGCAATTGAATTGAAATGACATTTTAAATTAAAGATTTTTTATTTTCAAAACATATGCATGGATAATTTTTCAGCATTAACCCTTGCAAAATCTTATTTTCCAATTTTCCCCCTTCCCCCATCCCCTTTCCCTAGAAAGCGAGTAGTCCAATATATGTTAAACATGGTAGAAATATATGTTAAATCCAATATACACATACATATTTATACAATTATCTTGTTGCACAAGAAAAATCAAACAGGAAAAAATGAGAAAGAAAATAAAATGCAAGCAAACAACAAAAAGAGTGAAAATGCTATGTTGTGATCCACACTCAGTTCCCATGATCCTCTCACCGGATGCAGATGGCTCTCTTCATCACAAGATTATTGGAACTGCTCTGAATCATTTCATTGTTGAAAAGAGCCATGTCCATCAGAACTTATCATCACATAATCTTGCTATTGCCGTGTACTATGATCTCCTGGTTATGCTCATTTCACTTAGCAACATTTCCTCTAAATTTCTCCAGTTCTCTCTGAAATCATCCTGCTGATAGTTTCTTATAGAACAATAATATTCCATAACATTTATATATCAAAACTTATTCACCCGATCTCCAACTGATGGGCATCTAGTCACTTTCCAGTTTCTTGCCTGGAATGGCCTTTTACTTGGGCCATGAGGATTTAAATAATTCAAGTACATTATATGTCATCCTACTATCTGTTGCCCAAGAGTGACTTGACAAGGGACAAAGAGGCTCATTACCAGCAGGTTGATTTCTTTGACCAAAGCAATCCATGGATCAAAATAAAATATAAAAATTCCCTGCTACTGCAGTGAGGGAGGTGTAATGGAAGAGGGTTCTAAGGATACCATCCATAAACATTATTTTAACTATGTGCCCTCTGTGTTCTAAAGAGAAGGTCTTTGTTCAATGACTCCTCTGTTTTGCATTCAGAGTTATTCACAATCTAGATCCAGCTTCCCTTACTAGCTTATTATGTATTACTCCTATTCATACACCCAGTGGTTCAGCTAAAATGGCCTTATTGCTGTTCCTTTCACATGGCACATATATTGCCCATTTCTACGCCTTTGCACAATCTGACTCCCATACCTGGAACTATTTCCTCCTCCCTTCTCCCACAATTTTCTTTAAAGCTTGATTCAAGAACCACTTTTTTCCTGAAGCCTTTTTGATCCCAGCTCCCAAATACTAGAGACCTTCCCTAATAATAATTATTTTGTAAATAATCATGTATGTGTAATGGGGTACTGATGCATGCATTAGCATATTCTACTGAGGCAAATCCCCCACCTATGTTTTGAAGGTAATGTTTTGGAGAGACTAGTGCAAGAGTAGACATTCTAGAATGGATTCTAGTCTGTTGTATGATGGAAAACTTTGCATTTGCAGAATTACAACTGGGAGATGGCATCAAGAGGCTTTAGGCTATGCTATCCTGGTGGATTTTGCTTTGGCTTGCATTCCTTCCCTGATGCAAGAGAAAATACAGTAATGGGATAGGATTTAAACCCTCTCTCTTCCCTGAGAATATGAGAACTTGATTATTTTTTTGCCGACCTTAGTATTTGTTCTTTTATTTAGTAATCTTGAGTCTCTTCCATTGAGAATATTGAAAGGTCAGGAGACTGAGCCTCTGTTACTCTAGAAGGTTGCCTCCCTGTGTGGCTTTACAGCTAACCTATCATTGATGCCCCATAGAGGATTAAGGACTAATCTTCAACATTCTAGGTCAGTGGGAGCTGAGATTCATCCAGCAATGAATTTGGTCAGATCAATATTCTGTAGAAACTGTGCTAAGTATGAGAGCCCTCTTTTCAAAGAAAATAGAATGAAGGAGAGCATGAATCTGAAGTGTTTGGGGGAAATGTTTGTACTTTTGTTCTTACCATAGCTTCAAAGTAAATATCTTTTGATAAGAGCTAATTGATGATGAGTGGTTAATGGAATTGGGAGTCTAATCATTCATTGATTGGCTAATAGAAGTGTTGGAGGTAGTAGAACACAGCTGGTAGGACCTTCAGCCAAAAACTTTAGAGAAGAGATACCGTAAAACGTCTGTATGCCCCTAGAAGCCTGAGGGGGCAATGTAGCTGGCCCATCTTGGAGAAAGTGAACCAGAAAAAAAAATGGTTAATTTACCTATGTTGGCTCTTCTGACAGAATTGGGCTTATTTGTTTTTTATTTGTATCTCTGTATTCTCAGAGCATAGTATCCAGTAGATGCTTAATAAAACCTTATAGATGGATTAATTGACCAGTAAGTGTATATGTTATTGAAGGAATTGGACCATATCAATATCAAGATTCTCACTATAATTGTAACAGTATACATCTTACAGCAAGATTTGCAAGCACTGGACTCCTATTCCTGCACCTGAAGTCTTTAATAGACATACGTGGCTACTACATGCAAGGTATTATGCTAATTTTGGGACTATAATGACAAAAAAAGGAAGTAGCCTCTGATGACTGGAACACTGCAGTTCCTAGTAGAGTGAATAAATTAATTTTTTAAAAAACTACTATAAAGCACCTACTATGTGCTAAGCACTGTAGATAGAAAAAGAAAGTAAGACATTTCCTCCTTCAAGAAGTTTACATTCTAAAGGGGGATATGTAAGAGTTTATCAAGCCAAACAGATAGAAAAATCCCATGATTATCAGCAACAAAGCAGATGGCAAGGCTTCTTTTACAATATCATTTTCTTGATAAAATCATATCAGTTTTGATATTGAACCATCTAATAGTGTCCAGGACATTGGTGACAGGCACTTTCTTTTCCAGCTCTTCAACAGTGCTGGATAAAGCACCTGCAGGAACAGTCTGCATCAATGCAGAAGATGCTAGGTGGCACAGTAAATAGAGCTCTGGGCATGGAGTCAGGAATACCTGAATTCAAATCTAGCTTCAGACATTTACTGTGTCATTTAACCTGTTTGTTTCAGTTCGTCAACTGCAAAATGGGGATAACAGCATTTATTTCATAGAATTGTTATGAGGATCAAATAAAATATTTGTGAAAGTCTTAGCATATTTCTTGGTACATAGAAGGTGCTTAATAAATGTTTATTCCCTGGAGCAGCTAGGTGGTACAGTGGATAGAGTACCAGCCCTGAAGTCAGGAGAACCTGAGTTCAAATCTGGCTTCAGACACTTAACACTTCCTGGCTGTGTGACCTTGGGTGAGTCAGTTAACCCCAATTGCCTCAGCAAAAAAAAAAAACAAAAAACACAATTAATTAATTAATAAGTGTTTATCCCCTTCCCAGGATGATGGCTGAAGATACTGGACTATTATCAGGGCTCTTGGACTCAGGATCTCGAGTTAACACCATCAGACTCTGAGGAGAGTCAGTGGTCAAAGTGGTATTGGTTAACTTACCACATTCTGCCCCTTCTTATCTTGAGACTTTTTGAAAGTGATTATTTGCATGGTCTGACTCTAATAGATTTGTGTGTGTGTGTGTGTGTGTGTGTGTGTGTGTGTGTGTGTGTGTGTGTATTTTAAGGAGGATACACAAATGAACATGTGAACATGTTTTCCCTTGACCTTTAGAATAACTAAACAAGAGTTACTGCTTGATTGAGATGGATCCTGTCTGGGATCTGAGGAAGTGAAGAGGAATCAAGTTACGCCTATTTGGACTGAGGACCTGCTTCTGCAACTGAGAGGGAGTGAAAACATTGGTGCAACAGCTTGTGGAATCCTTTGGGCACCATCTAGATGGGCCACAGGCGACACCAGAGGAGAGAGAAGGAGAGGGGATAAATATTTCTGTACCATCCACTATATCCCAGGCATTGTGCAAAGTGTTTTACAAATATTATCTCATTTGTTGATATTTGACAGAAAAATGTCAAAATCTCATAGGTTTTCCTCAAGAGATTAAAACAACAACAACAACAACAACAACAAAAAACTGGTGGAGTTGGTTTCTCAGAGAATTCAAAGACAAGAAGAATCAATCAACATAGTTTTCACAGTCTGCTGGGTCATTTTACTTTGTGTGATTCATGATGAGTACAAATGTAAATCCAAAATTAAAATTTTCCATGTAGCGTGTGTTAGTTTAAGCACAAACATCCTTTGCAGAGAGACTGAAGAACAGCAATTCTAAGAAGAACATGATGAAGTTCTCCACTTCATCTTCAACATCTTTAGCTTCTATTATCACTCACTGGTATGAAGCTCTGTAAGATGTAAAATGTATTTTGTGAAAGGATTTGCTCATGATCATCTGTAGGAAGTGGTAGGACTGGCAAATGAAGCTACTTTTTGTGTCTTCTCAAGAACTACATGTTTTCTGTATTGGTCAACCTATCATCTGGGGCAGGGGGTGGGGGAAAGGAAGAGAAAAATTGGAAAAAAGGGTTTTGCAATTGTAAATGCTGAAAAATTACCCATGCATATATCTTGTAAATAAAAAGCTATTTAAAAAAAAAATAAAATGTATTTTGCACATTATACTAAACAGATCTGAACTCCTGCTTTCTACTCAGAGGCAAGAGAAGATAATTACAATTAAAAATGCTTTAAAAGATTTAAATTTTTAAAAATATATTTTAGAATGTTTATTTTTAAAACTTAAAAAATCTAATTATTCATTAGCACATGAAACTCTAAATCTATTATGTACAATTTGTTATTCCTTTTAAACATATAATAAATTTATCATGTAAATTTCTTTTTTCTTCATTTTTTCCTTCCCTCTTCCGACCTTGTCCTTTAGATGATTCCCATTAGAAACAAATAGGTATATGTGCATATAGATACACACATGTATCTATATAAATATACATATATATTTGTATGTATATTTGTAAACTTATTCTGTACATATTTCTACTAATTAATTCTTTCTCTGGATACAGACAGCATCTTTCTTCATATATCCTTTACAGTTAATTGGATAATTGACCTATTCACTCAAAGTAGTTATTAAAACAATATTGCTTTCATTGAAACATTACAATGTTCTCTTGATTCTGCTAATTTTGCTCTTCATTACAATTTATATCAAGAAATTAAAGAAGTCAGGGTCTTATGGACAACTTAGAAAACACCCAGCTACTATTAGCTTGTTAGATTATGAGTTAAATAGATTTTTGTGAGCAGAATTGAGTCCTTGTCCACCATTTATATTATTGATTCTGTGGCAGACTATATCATCTCCATCTCCACATATGTGATTTACAAGCATATCTTTGGAACCCAGCTCCTTCGTGTAAGAGTCTGAATGAATGATGCAGCTAGGTGATAAGAATGGAGTTACTAAAATTTGAATTTGATTTCTCCCAGACTAGCTATGTGACTCTGGTTAAATCATTATCTTCTCTGAGCTTCACTTTCCCCATTTAGAAAATGAGGATAATCATAGCCTCTGTCTATCAGAATTGTTGTAAGGATCAAATGAAGTAATATATGTAAACTGCTTTGTAAGAATTGTTTTTTTTTTTATCTTAAGATACCATCAATCAATAAACATTCATTAAGCACCTACTATATTCTGGGCAGGGCAGCTAGATGGTACAATGGATAGAGTTCTAGCCTAAAGTCAGGAAGACCCAAATTCAAACCCAACCTCTCTCTATTGTTTAGTACCTATGCCATCCCAGGAAGACACTTAATTGTAATTTGCCTTAATCCACTGGAACAGGAAATAGCAAATCACTCTAGTATCCTTGAAAAGAAAACCTTCTGGACAGTATGGAGTACATGGTCATGGAAAGCTGGAGATGATTAGACAACATTATTGTAGGCACTGTTCTAAGAGCTGGGTATACAAAAAGAAACATATAGATGTTTTATTGTTGTCGGCTGTTTTTGCTATAATTGTTATAGTTATTTGTATTGCTAGAGATGGCCCAGGCACCTGAGGAATTCAGTCTAGTTAAGGAACTGAGAGTACCGCACGTGAAGCAACTTAATAGAAACAAAAGACAGTACATGATTATGTGGCAAACAGTATGGAGGGCAGGCTATTAAGTGGAATAGGAGTACTGAGAATGATTGCTCCTTCTAAACTTGGGAAGTGCAGCTACTGAAGTATGTTCACAGTAAAATAAAAATTCACTGATCTATACGAGACTAGCACACTGGAATGACTTTTTGCCCCTGAACGGGAACATAATATGAATTAAATAAGGCGTGCAAAGATATAGACCATGGTTAGAGACATGAAACATATTTTGCTGTGAATATATCTCACCTCAATATGTCATAGCCAGTGGAGATCTTCCTTGCTTTGTATTGATCTTCTAAGCTGTGACATCTATGTATTCTGTTGCAGACTCCTAGCACGGTCTTAAGAAAGCTCTATCACCTCTGTAGATCCCTGTTTCTCACCTGTCAATAGTCCAAATGTCTAAATGACCTCTAAGTTCTTTTTCTGCTTGTTATATTCTGTCATTCAGTGGCAACCAAATGACCATGTTGGTTTCTCTCTCAGAACTTTTCAGTTTAATATCTATTGTTTAATTGACACCTGAGGCTCCTCATCTTTTGGGTTATATTCTTCAGAAATGAAAGATGAACAATAATATAGGGACATAATGAGAGCTGTGACATTTTCTTCTTGTAGTTTCAGCTTCATTTTGAATCCTGTCTTCTGATATTTGACAGGGAAGAAAACGTGCAGGTCTTTTTAAAGATCTCACTCATTTAGAAATGGCAGAGCAAAATCTGACAGCTATAATAAGAGCTGAATGGAAAATGGATTTGGGACAACTTTTGGTTGAGAAGGGAAAGAAGAAAAAGAGTAGATCTTGAAACTGTAAGGAGATGTGGATGCATGCACTACCATAGGGCTATTAAAGTGTAGGAGGAAACAACCCCAAGGAGGGAAGTGGAGAAGCTGGCTTGGGAGCAGGGATTAAAGGAGAATGGGAAGGAAAATTAAGCATGGTGGTGGGAGTAGTCCAGGTAAGTGCAGTAAGAAAGGATTGTGCTGGAAAGGCTGCTCCAAGATTTTTACCACACTGATGCTGTACACCTGAGGTTTTAGCTCCACTGCAGCTCAGAATTCTTGAACTCAGGTGATCTACCAGACTCCCAAGAATCAGAAAATACAGGTGTTGTTGTTCGGCTAGAAGAGAGATTTTGTGGATATTTATCTTGTTTCTTCCAGTGGAACATAAGCTTCTTTAGGGATAAGAAAGGATTATTTCTTTTCCTTGATAAAAGTTTTAGACTGTCTCCTGGAATATTTTTGGTCTTCAAAATGCTTACTGAATTAAACCATTCTTTCCACATTTACTGTATTTCTTCTTCTATTCCCTCCAAGGACAGTCTTTTGACCTCCAAATAAAACCACCTCAACTCTATGAAGATTCAGTCAGGACCACCCAGTAGTTGAATCTCCCAAGCATGAGCATGGAAAACAAGCAGCTTGTCAAGAAAGCAACCAAAAGAGGGCTATAGAATGCTGTCTATTTGCTGTTCTCCCTCCAGTTTTTCTATAAGCTTATGGGAGGATATGGTTTAGTTGGCTCTCACATGAATTTTTCCACCTGTTTATTTTCCCCTCCATTGCCTTAGAATATTTTGTATCCATATTGGCAATATTCATGGATCAAAGAAGGAAGATAATTGAGTTAGGAGAGAGTGGCCCAAACATTGCTTCTCATATCTGTCTTGCCTGGAATATATTACATTCATGGGTTTCACAGAATGAAGAAGAGCTTGGAGGAAGCCTAAAAGTCCTCAAGTCAAAACCCCTCCTTTTATAGTTAAAGAAACTGGGATCCAACAAGTTAAGTGATTTTTCCATATTCACGCAGGTAGTAAGCTGGAATTTGAAATTAGATCCTCAAATACAATACTCTTTCTATTATACCATGCTGATAGAGCATCGGAGTTGGAGTCTGGAAAGACTAAACTTAAAGCTAACTCAGATACTTATTAGCTATGTGATGGTGGGCAAGTCATTTAACTGCTATCTGCCTCAGTGTCCTCACCTGTAAAAAGGGATTAATATTAGCACCTACTTCCCAGGATGGTTGTGAGCATCAAATGAGGTGATATTTGTGAGGTACTTTGCAAACCTTTAAGTGCTATATAAACGCTAGCTATTATTGTTACTGTTATTAATTCCCTACTTTTTAGATGAGGCAATTGGAGTGATTTCCTAGAAGCAACACAGCAAATCATGGAGCCACTGTTGGGACACAGATCCTCCAACCTTTTGATTCCACTTTCACACATGACTTCTACTGTCAGATCAGAGTCCATCTTGAAACAAAGAAAAGAGTTCCCCATGTTCAGTAGAGATTCTGCATAATTGGACTGTGATTTTTGAGTCCCCAAAAAAGTCCTTCACCCCTCAAGCAGTTTTTTTCTGCAAGGCTAAAAAATGCCTCCAATTCTGTGGGCCAGGAATTTGAGGACCCTTGCAAATCTGCACTTGTTCATGGTCCCAGGGAACATAAGAAACCAGATGTCAATGTAGTGAATGCAATTAAAAAAATGAAAAGTGCTCCCTATTTATGCTTTCCTTTCTCCTTGTTCAACTTCCAGTTATCAGAGGTTTCCTTGAGAAGACTCAGGCAGAACTGAATTACTTTTGTGACCAGAAGTTTTAAAACTTAAATGAAAAGGTAAGTGAAAGAGGATCCTATTAGCAAACCAGTTTGCTCCCTTGGTGGGCTAATTTTCATTTCAATCTTTTGTACTTAAAGCCAGTATCCTACAGATTAAAACACTTAGGGACATTGATGTAGAAGAGAGAATTCTAACAGTTTTATGCATGAATCATTTAATATGTAAGCAGGTTTCCACAGCACCTTTCCTTCAAGTAGTTCAAGGTGATGTACAAGTAACCTTCACAATGGTCCTTCAAAAAAGTGAAAGAAAATCTAAACCTTTGACTTCATTGATGTGGAAATTCATAGTGAAGAAACTTCCTCTACTGGTGCATTTCTGCAACTGTTTTACAATTCACAGTTTTAGAGGGAAAACCAGAATACTGAAAGGTTGGGATAGAAGTCTTATCTTCTTGACTTTGAGGTGGGCTATCTGCTATATTGTTTCATTTTTTTTGTAAGAAACATTTCTGAATATCAAATAGCAGACTGGTATGACAGATAGGAAATGGGGACAAGGAGGACAGATTAAAATGGAACTGGGAGAACAATTAACTTACTGTCTCTGTTGCTATCTAATGTGCCAAGAAAGATATGGTATCTAAACATTTAGGAAATTTATGTCAGAAAGTGAATGGCTGTAAACATGCAATAATCATGGTGCAATATTTTATTTTGTTTTTGCAACCATTGGCACAAATAAGTTTCATAGTCTTAGATACAGAAGAATGGGGCAGGAGGAACAGAAAAAGAAAACAATTCAACAGAGCCTCTTTTTTGTCATTATAAATCTCTTTCTATTACTGCTACCCTGCTTTTTATGGACTTTATTCTTTTTGCTATCACTATAAACAATCTACATTTTTATCATCAGAGTAGGTGGCTACCTACATGGAAAGATTCCATCCATAGACAAGAATCTGCTTTCCATTTCTGTTCAGTGAGATGTTCCTTAATGCCAAATGATGCTAACTGATAGACTATTTCTATGTAGTTGAGCTATTGCTCTAAATATGGTAGAACATCAAAGGATTATTAGGTGGCTCACCCATCTGACTCTACTTCTGGTCTTGTCTTGCATTATTTTATTTCTCAATCCCTGTCAGCCAGCTTGCTGTGTAAAGAGAGACCATATCCTGGTGATCTTAATTACTTCACCTCTGGGATTGTGCCTTAAATTCTCTATACTTTGCTTTGGTAAATGACTCATCTTACCCACTATTCCAGACAGAACTCAGCCATATTTCACATTACTCTTTGCCAGAAGTATGCTGGTAAAATTTTAACAAGTGGGTGGAGGTAGAGGGATGGTGGAAATGCATGCACGCCCTTTTAAGCTTAATCTTCATTATTAATACTCTTCTAAGTCGAGACAATCAATAAAACTATAAATCAAACTCTGGTTTGTAGTAATTGCTGATTTCTGAAATGTAAATGCTCACACTGAAAATTTAGCAACTGTCTCTGACTAGCTGGTTAGAACTCCTACGTCTATCATACTCTTGCTCCTTATTCTCTCTGGAAATCTCTCCAAAAGATTTATGATCCTCCACCCCCAAAACACACACACAAACACACACACCAAAAACTTTCTGCTTTTTGGTTCTATATCTATAATAAAAATTAATACCACCATTGCTCTTGGAAACAGTATTTCAATCTATTCCTCTTCAGCTCCACTGAGCATCCCTATAACTTTCCGAACCAAAATATCCCTCCCTACATGCAACTCCCCTATATATGTTATCTCCCCTTGTTAGAACAGTATGGACTGTTTTTGCTTTTGCATAGGTATCCCTATTGCTTAGTACATAGTAAGTGCTTAATAAATTTTTTTTCCCATTAATTCATCAATTGATGTTTTTAGATCTGTGACATCTGCACCCTGGAATAGAGAGCTGAGTGGAAAATTCAAAGTATCATGAAATAATTTCCTGCATAATCATCATCTTGGACACTGTTGTCACTAAATTTGAATATGGCCCTTTCCCTGTTCCAAGAGTGGGATGCAA
The DNA here is from genome assembly GCF_016432865.1 of Antechinus flavipes. NCBI lineage: Eukaryota > Metazoa > Chordata > Mammalia > Dasyuromorphia > Dasyuridae > Antechinus > Antechinus flavipes. The sequence goes on along the minus strand of NC_067400.1, from coordinate 508,892,730 downwards.
TATAATACAATGGCAAGAATGCTGGATAAGAAGTCAGAGAACTTGAATTTGCTTCCTGACTGCTACTTAAGATCTGTATGATCTTAATTGTGATTACACCTCCCTGAACCTCAATTTCCTCATCTATAAAATGAGACTTGGACTAGATGACCCCAGAGTTCCTTCCAGACCTAACTCTCTCAATGTAGGATGGTGTCAGGCATTCCAAAAAAGGACCCATTTTCTCTACTCTACTGGATTACTTGCTGCTACAGAAAATATTCAATATTTCAATGGGAACCCATTGTTTCATTCACACTTCTGGACAGCTATTCTCATCACCTGCTGAGTTAAATTGAGTTAAAATATATCTATTTACTGTTGAATGTCTCCCAGTGATGAAGATATACGGAGAGGGCCAACTAGGACCTCAGATAGTACCTCTGCAGTTATATTTCTATCACCAGGACAACTGAGTTATTTTCTTTCCACAATGTAGTTATGTCAACAACTCCATGACTACCTCCTTACAAAACTCCTTTGCTAATTATGATTTTCCCCAACACTTCTGTCTTCCAGTGATATTTCATGTATTTATATTCATAGGCAATTAATACCTGGTAAAGGCAAATGGAGACCAATCTGGCAGATCTAAAAGTAGGATTTGGTGGTAAATGATTAATAATCCTACTTTTTGGGGAGGGAAGTGCCTTTAAGTTTAATCTATATTATCAAGATTAGATAATGAACAAAATGATGAATCAAACCCTGGTTTTTATTGATTGCCAAATTATGAATTGTAAATGCTCACACTAAAAATTTAACAATTTGCTCCCTTAAAAGCCCTGAGCTGGTTCAAACATAATACCCTAGTTTATAGAGTATTCTAAGTAACTTACAAAGAGGCTGCTTATATTTGTCAGGCAAGTAAACATGAATTTGCTAAGTACCTACTGTCTGCCAGACATTATGCTAAACACTGATGATACAAAGAAAGAAAGAAAAATTCTCTATCCTCTAATGGGAGGGAGTGGCAATATGTAAATAAAATATAGACAGGATAAATTGGAGATTATAAACAAAAGGAAGTCATTAAGATACCAGAAAAATTCTTTAAAATTCGAGATTTGTGTGATTCTCTTTATGGATCCTTTGTCTAATCACCACTCAAGAACTGGAAGATTGTGGTAATAGAATTCTTTCTGATAAGCTAATTCACAAGTCTTATGGACTTCCAATTAAAGCTCTTGCCTCCATGAAAATTCCTCTATAAGTCATTATGGGAGAAAGCTCCTAGAGCCCAATATACTATTTATTCACTCCTTAGCCAGCTTGATCCCAGTTGGTGACGGTGTTAAAGTTGATGGTTGGGAAGATTTTGATGAGTTATAAGGATAGGCAATAATGGTACCTGGAATACTGGGAAGACTGTGGTATTTTGGGAAGTTACTCAAAATATTCACTTTTGAACTCTTCAGCACCTTTGACCAATAATAACCACAAAAATCCCCAAGGATTTTGAGATACAAAATTGAATTAGTCCCCATCTATTTGACAAGATAGCCACTCATAATATTAGATAAATATTCACAACATCTCTCTCTCTTCTGTGGTAATCACTCACTAGATTCTATGAAGATACATTGGGGTGTGTGTGTGTGTGTGTGTATGTGTGTGTGTGTGTTTAAGTCAGAAGTCAGTAATAGGACTTGAACAGAATGAAGTCTGGCTTAAGCACCTCCATAGCATGAGGGTCCTAGAAGAAATTCACCAATCACAGAAGTGAGGAGGATCCTGAAAAGAAATAGTTTAGCTTGAAAAAGTCTCAAGGAAGGGTGATGTTCAAAAGGGAGGGGTCCTTAGACACAGAGAAGTTCTAGAATGGGACAGCAGAAGAGGCATGATTTCTAATAAAATTAAAAGAAAAGAAACAAACAATTTAAGTATATTCCAAAAACTTGAAATAACTTAGGCAAATAGGAGCAGAGAAAGAGAGAGTCTAAAGAAATAGACTCAAAATAAGGTAAACTAAACTGATCTTGGGAATAAAGTGCTGACTTAAAAGAGAAAGGGAGACCAAAAAAAAATAGATCAATAGCAAATAAACAAAGGGAGAAAAACACAAACCTTGAGATCAGAACTACATATTTGAATGAACTCAACACCCCAATAAAATGAGATTGACATCTGTTAAGAAAAGAAAAGCCAGCAATTTGTTGACATGAGAATAGCATCTAAAAAACAAAGATACACCCAGAATGAAAATAAGAGGCTGAAACAAAATTTACTCTGTTTCAGGTGAATGCATAAAAGCAATTGTAATCATGCTGTCAGTCAAAGTAAAATTAAAATTCACAATATCAACAGAGATAAACAATGGAAATCACTTTCCCATTACCATTCAACTATTCTCTGAGAAAGAGATCTTTCTCTTATTCCTCTCAGTCTTCTCTTTCTTCCTTCTCTTTTAATGTAAATATTTTCTATACTATTCTCTCTTCCAAAAGACATTGATTCAATATGGGAAGTCAGAGGTCTAGTTTACGGTGACTTATACCACTCTTCCAACTTAAAATCTCTTAATTCTTAAAATTTTGCTTAAATCTTTATCCCTTTGTGTATTTTTTGTTTCTTAATATTCTTTATTTTTCCTCTTTTGAACTATTGATCATATTTCCCCATACAAAAACAATAACATCCAAAATTGGGGCAATTATCTTTGATACTTAAATCTTTTCTTATTATATTTATTCTCCCCATTTTATTTACTTCTGTTTGAGGTGTTTGTAAATCAAATAATCCAGACGCACAGATTTTTATATCTATCTATTTATTTACATTTTTCCTCAGAAATGCCTCAAATGTTCTTTTGTTGAATGTCCATCATTCTTTTGTTGATGACTAGGCTCTGGTTTTCAGGAAAAGTTATTTTGTGTTGCAACCTGATCATCTTTGCTTTTTGGAATATTCTTCATTTTCTCTGATGTTTTGGAATTACAGGATGAAACCTTATTATTCAATTTAACTTTATCTTACATTACATTGAAAGGGACTATGGTTCAAACACCACCTCTGATGCTAACTTAAGGATCATAAGTCTCTCAGAATATAACAGATCAAAAGATCAGAATACCATAATGCAGTAAATAAGACACTCACTTTGTTGTGCTATTTCCTGTATCATTTGAACAATGTTTGAAAATGTCCAGAGGTGACTTCTAGAAATAATCAAGAATTGAAACTCTTAAGAGAGATTCATGCACAGTCTTATCTTCAGCATCTGTTGTTTTAACTTGTATAGAATTCACATGGTCCCTTTATGTTTTCTTTTGTTGCTCTTTTGTGAAATTTTCTTCTACTTCAGTCTTCATGTGTCCCAAATCGGTTCCCTCCTTTTGAGAAATTTTCTGCCATGTATTCCATTTTTCCTAATCAATTCTTTGTTTAGTACTTCAATTACTCATGCAAATTTACTCCTTTATGGATTTAATTTCTCTTTTGAACCATTCTGAGGTTTCTTGTTTCAAAACTTCTGGAGAGATCCAAAGAATTCTTTGTTTCAGGGGTCATCCTCAGTTTTCTTTCTTTCATATTTCCTAGTAAAATTTTAGTTTCTCTTGGTGGCTTTGTTCATTTTTCCTTCTGAATGTTAGTTAGGATCTTCTTTGATGGGTGCTAGGTTTTTATTATGATTTCAATATCTGGATATCTTGGGCATTTTTAACTTTTCTCTTTTATTCCTAGGTACACGCTCTCTGGTCCCTTCCTTTTGCTATGGCCAAAGACAATCTTTGGGAAGATTACAGGTTGGCCTCAGCTTCCTCAGAAGGAGAATATAGACTTTCCTGGCCTCTCTCTCTCCATTTGGAGGAACTGTGAGTGGGTGAGTTTTTTGCAGTACAGTTTCTAGTAGCTTTTCCCTTGGGACCATAGCTGCTTATACAGATCCATTCCCTGAGCCTTCATTCTCCCATCTCTCATTCTGACCTCTTTTTTCAATCTGTTTTTCTTTCATGTATATCATAAGTGGCTCTGTGGGTCCCTATTTTGGGCCCACAAATGGAAGATCTAGCTCATTGATCAGGAGACAGGTGGAGTGGATACTGAGTGAATGCTCTACATGTTAATTTTGTCTAATATTAATTCACTGAGTTTCTATCCTGCCTGTCTGTCTTATTTTCTCATGAGAATTTAGCTGTCTGCTATTGTTCCTGTTGTATCTATTATACACACATATCATCTGTGACATATCACTCATATGACATATTTATATTATGTATAACACATCTATGGTTAACAACATTAACATTATCTATCTGTATCTATCTTAGATCCAGATCTGTAGATTTAGATTTCTATCTATCTAGAGCCATAGAATATGATCTAGGTAGATATCGGTTGCCATTTAGTTCCACAGATCTAGATTTGGATAAACAGGAATCCAAATCCATAAATCTATATAGATCCACAAATCTAGATAAATAGCTATGTAGATCCAGATCTATAGCTCTAGACAGCTACAGTTCTAAATCTACATAGCTATCTACCTAGATTCATGATCTAAATACATTTCCATCTGTCTAGATATCTATTTTTCTATATTTATGGCTCTAGATACTTATAAATCTATCTATTTAGATCTAAACTTAGATCTATAGGTCTAGAAGTAATTAGATAGATAAATAGATAGATAGATAGACAGACAGACAGACAGCTATCGACAGATAGCTGGTTATCTTACCTACGAATAGATGATCTGGATCCTTTTTCCTTCCTAGTCTTACATATTACTTTACTTCAAGTACTCTTACAGTCTAATCATATCAGTTTTATACATGATGATGCTTCATCTCCCATCTCCACCCCTTTACAATGGCTGTCTCTCCATGCCTGAAGGTTTTCCTCTTTACTTTTGCCTCCTAAGATCTCTGATTTCCTTCCAAACTTAGTTCAAATGCTGCCATCTATGTAAAGTCTTTCTTGATTGCTGCTCTCTCATTTTCTTTCTCTTTCCATCCATCTTAAAGACATCTTGACAATCATTTTCTAAGTGCTTTGTACAGAGTTATTCATATTGTCTCCCTTTTTAAGACATAAGTTCCTTGAGTTCGGGGACCATTTTACTTTTGTCCTTGATCTCTGATACATTGTAGGGACTTAATAAATATCTATTCAATTCCAATAAACTTGTAATAAAAAGTGCCATCTACATCCAGAGAGAGAACTATGGAGAGTTCTCACAGTATCACAGTACAGTATTTCAACTTTTGTTGTTACTTGTTTGCTTTTTTTTTTTCTTTCTTTCTGTCTTGTGGTTTTTTTTTTCCTTTTTGATCTAATTTTTTTCTGCAACATGATGAATATGGAAATATGTTTAGAAAAGTTGCACATGTTTGACCTATATTGTATTATTTGCTGTTTTGGAGAGGGGGAAGGAGGAAAGAGGGAGAAAAATTTGGAACACAAGGTTTTGTAAAGGTGTATGTTAAAAAGTATATTTGCATGTATTTGGAAAAATTCAATACTAATAAATATTTTAAAAATAAAATTAAAAAATAAATCTTTATAAATAAATAAATGCTTATTAATTGACTGACTGATCACTGTTTGTCTATCACTTCTAGAACACATAGCCATTTTAGTTTTCCTCCAAGAAGTTTAGACATCACACAGGCTACATGAATGTACCAAAACTCTACATATGGTCTAAAGGCAGAAGTAACTCTTATGTGTAGGGACCGAACAGATAGATAGCTCTATGGATAATCCCAGGGGCACTGAAAATCATCATCCTGGCCTCCAAATGTTTCTTGTATCTTAATTTTATTTTATAGCCCTGTATTCAGTAATATACAAACCATTTTAGTGGATCTTCAACATTGGAAAAGCCCTGTTATTCTAAGTAGATGTTATTTTATTACTTGGCAATACTACTTGTGTTCACCATGAAAGAGCATAAAATGACCTTTGTATAATTTATCTTAAAAATGCAGGAAGGCCTTGAGTTTATGCAATTAGACTTTTATTAGCAATAGTGAAGTTCATTAGTTCCAATTTCAAATTTGTTTCTGCATATATTGCCACCCAGGAGCTTACTAAAACCACCCACCTTAAAATGGAGCTGCTATTTAGTTTTCAGCTGAATGGCAAGCATATATGCCTTTACTTTTCACCAATCAAATATGAATTGGATATGTTGGGAGTGGAGGGAAGGGAAGAACCAAAAGAAATATGCTAATGTGTTCAAGTTACTCTCATTTTCCAGTTTGACCAATTTCTCCCATTTCTTTGTTGCTGTTTGTCTTTCATTCTAGAAAAGAACCATGACATCAGAAAGGGGATGCCATGATGTGCAAATGAATTGGATTTATGTGAGGAAGGACTGGTCGAGGTCACTTGCCTCACTTTCCCCTGCAGAGCCATTCATTCACTCATTTGTTGTAGTGTTTCTGTGACAATCTTTTTTGGTGTCAGGTCTTCAGTAGACTTTTAGCCAGATAGGGAAATCCTAAGATAACTAGATTAGTTCATTGAAATTTACCCAAACTAAGCAAAGTTTGCAAGGTTATTCTGTCAGTCTCAGTTTGTCTATGTGATCCTCATTTAACTTAAAGTATTACTGATGCAGATAAGAATTCTTTCATACTGCACAAAAGCTTTTAAGGAGTCAGAATTTGACTTCCGGTTAAGATGGCGGAGAGGAGGCTCACAGTTGCATAAGCTCCGCGCTTTCTCTCACTATCCACTTCATTACAAGCCTCTGAATCAATGCTTGACTGAAAAAAACCCACAAATAGTTACCAAGAGAAGCCATCCTTGAGATCCGCCAAGAAAGGTCTGTCTTTACTGGAGGGCTGGGGCGGTTTTAGATCGGGCGCAGGCTGAGGGCAGCGGCAGTGAGAGCACGGGAGCAGAGCTGAGAGGGGGTGGGGAGTGATCGTAGCCGTCTCTGCGGGGAGAGCTTCGCTACAGGTTTGGAACCTGCAGCAAGTCAACAGCCCAGCAGAGAAGCTAAAAACACCGGGGCTGAAGAACACAACCGCAAACAGCTGGAGTCTCTCAGGACCTGGCCGCCCCCCCCTTCCCCCCCCTCAGTGACTCAGCACGCTTTGGGATCTCAGAGCGCAGGCGCAGCACAGTCCTGCTAGTGCCTCACTGCTGCCACCTGCAGTCTGTAGAGGAAGCTCGATAACACACCCAGCCCCCCCCCAAAGAAAGACTCCAGTTTTTTCTGTTTTTCTTTGGTAGTTTGTCTCTGATTAATAGACAGAATGAGCAAGAAGCTGAAGAGGACTTTAACCCTAGACAGCTTCTACACAGATAGAGAGCAGACTCTAAATCCTGAGGAGACTAAAAACAGGCAGTCCCCAGGTGATTCCCCAAAAGAGGAGATCGTCTGTTCCTCAGCACAGATGAACCTCATAGAAATGATTAAAAAGGCTCTCACAAGGGAGCTAGAAGAAAAATGGGGAAAGCAGAGTGAGGCTTGGCAAAAGGAGAAGGAAGCTTGGGAAAAGGAGAGGGAGGCTTGGCAAAAGAGCCTGGAGAAAGTTAAAGAGAGAGTGGATAAAGAAGTAAAATCCTTGAAAAATAGGATTAGTGAACTGGAAACAGAAAACAGCTCTCTAAAAAACAAAATTGGCGAAATGGAAAAAAATTCCACAGAACAAAAGAACTCAATTGGACAATTAGAGAAAGATTTTAAAAAAGTGAGTGAAGAGAATACTTCACTGAAAATCAGAATTGAACAAGTGGAATTGAATGACTCGAGGAGACAAGAAGAATCAGTCAAGCAAATCCAAAAAAATCAAACAATGGAGAAAAATGTGAAATACCTTCTGGGGAAGACAACAGACCTGGAAAACAGATCCAGGAGAGACAATCTGAGAATCATTGGACTCCCAGAAAAACATGATGAAAAAAAGAGCCTGGACACTGTCTTCCAGGAAATTATCAAAGAGAACTGCCCAGAAGTCATAGGAACAGAGGAAAAAATAAAAATTGAAAGGATTCATCGATCACCCACTGAAAGGGATCCTAAAATCAAAACACCAAGGAATATAGTGGCCAAATGCCAGAACCCTCAGATGAAAGAAAAAATATTGCAAGCGGCTAGAAAAACCCAATTCAAGTATCAAGGAGCCACAATAAGGATCACCCAGGATCTGGCAGCATCCACATTAAAAGATCGAAGGGCCTGGAATATGATATTCCGAAAGGCTAAGGAACTTGGTATGCAACCAAAAATAACTTACCCAGCGAGAATGAGCATCTTTTTCCAGGGAAGAAGATGGACATTCAACGAAGTAAGCGAATTTCATCTATTTCTGATGAAAAAACCAGAACTTAACAAAAAGTTTGATCTACAAATATAGAACTCAAGAGAAATCTAAAAAGGTAAAGATTAATCTTGGGAACTATATTTTGACTATATAGATGCATAAAGAATACATGTATACCTTGTTCTAGAAATTGATGTGGAAAGGACATTGTACCAGAAAAAGGGTAAAGTGGGGGTAGTACATCTCATGAAGAGGCATAGGAAACCTATTATATCTGAGAGAAAGAATGGAGGGGGATGAATATAGTGGGTATCTTACTGCCTTCAGAATTGGCTTTAAGTGAAAAATCTTAAGACATATTCAATCTATGGTGAAACTTCTCCCATCTCATTGAAAAGTGAGAAGGGAAAAGTGGAAAGGGAAGGAATAAGCTAAGCGGAAGGGAATACGGGAACTGGGAGGGAAAGGGGTAAGATAGGGGGAGGAACTCTAAGGCGGGGGGAGGGACACTAAAAAGGGAGGGCTGTGAGAAACAAGGGGTGCTCACAAGCTTAATACTTGGAAGGGGGGGAAAGGGGAAAGAAGGGAGGAAAGCATAAACCGGGGTTAACAAGATGGCAAGTAATACAGAATTGGTCATTCTAACCATAAATGTGAACGGGGTAAACTCCCCCATAAAGAGGAAGCGGTTAGCAGAATGGATTAAAAGCCAGAATCCTACAATATGTTGTTTACAGGAAACACACCTGAAGCGGGGAGATACATGCAGGTTAAAGGTAAAAGGTTGGAGCAAAATCTACTATGCTTCAGGTGAAGTCAAAAAAGCAGGGGTAGCCATCCTGATCTCAGATCAAGCTAAAGCAAAAATTGACATAATTAAAAGAGATAAGGAAGGACACTATATCTTGCTAAAGGGTAGCATGGATAATGAAGCACTATCTATATTAAACATATATGCACCAAGTGGGGTAGCATCTAAATTCTTAAAAGAGAAACTAAGAGAGCTGCAAGAAGAAATAGACAGTAAAACTATAATAGTGGGAGATCTTAACCTTGCACTCTCAGAATTAGATAAATCAAACCAGAAAATAAATAAGAAAGAAGTTAAAGAGGTAAACAGAATACTAGAAAAGCTAGATATGATAGATCTCTGGAGAAAATGTAATGGAGACAGAAAGGAATACACTTTCTTTTCAGCAGTTCATGGAACCTATACAAAAATTGACCATATATTAGGACATAAAAACCTCAAACTCAAATGTAGTAAGGCAGAAATAGTAAATGCATCCTTTTCAGACCACGATGCAATGAAAATTACATTCAACAAAAAAGCAGGGGGAAGTAGACCAAAAAATAATTGGAAACTAAATAATCTCATACTAAAGAATGATTGGGTAAAACAGCAAATCATAGACATAATTAATAACTTCACCCAAGAAAACGATAATAATGAGACATCATACCAAAATGTATGGGATGCAGCCAAAGCGGTAATAAGGGGAAATTTCATATCTCTAGAGGCCTATTTGTATAAAATAGAGAAAGAGAAGGTCAATGAATTGGGTTTGCAATTAAAAATGCTAGAAAAGGAACAAATTAAAAACCCCCAGTCAAACACTAAACTTGAAATTCTAAAAGTAAAAGGTGAGATCAATAAAATTGAAAGTAAAAAAACTATTGAATTGATTAATAAAACTAAGAGTTGGTTCTATGAAAAAACCAACAAAATAGACAATTTTTGTAAATCTGATTAAAAAAAGGAAAGAGGAAAATCAAATTGTTAGTCTTAAAAATGAAAAGGGAGAACTCACCACTAACGAAGAGGAAATTAGAGCAATAATTAGGAGTTACTTTGCCCAACTTTATGCCAATAAACTCGACAACTTAAATGAAATAGAAAAATACCTCCAAAAATACAGCTTGCCCAAACTAACAGAGGAAGAAGTAAATATCCTAAACAGTCCCATCTCAGAAAAAGAAATAGAACAAACTATCAATCAACTCCCTAAGAAAATGCGGGAAAACTGGGACACTAATGCATTGTTGGTGGAGTTGTGAACGAATCCAACCATTCTGGAGAGCAATCTGGAATTATGCCCAAAAAATTATCAAAATGTGCATATCCTTTGATCCAGCAGTGTTTCTATTGGGCTTATATCCCAAAGAAATACTAAAGAAGGGAAAGGGACCTGTATGTGCCAAAATGTTTGTAGCAGCCCTGTTTGTAGTGGCTAGAAACTGGAAAATGAATGGATGCCCATCAATTGGAGAATGGCTGGGTAAATTGTGGTATATGAATGTTATGGAATATTATTGTTCTGTAAGAAATGACCAGCAGGATGAATACAGAGAGGCTTGGAGAGACCTTCATGAACTGATGCTAAGTGAAATGAGCAGAACCAGGAGATCATTATACACTTCGACAACGATATTGTATGAGGACATATTTTGATGGAAGTGGATTTCTTTGACAAAGAGACCTGAGTTTCAATTGATAAATGACGGACAAAAGCAGCTACACCCAAAGAAAGAACACTGGGAAACGAATGTGAACTATCTGCATTTTTGTTTTTCTTCCCGGATTATTTATACCTTCTGAATCCAATTCTCCCTACGCAACAAGAGAACTGTTCGGTTCTGCAAACATATATTGTATCTAGGATATACTGCAACATATCCAACATATAAAGGACTGCTTGCCATCTAGGGGAGGGGGTGGAGGGAGGGAGGGGAAAAAAATCGGAACAGAAATGAGTGTCAATATAATGTAATTATTAAATAAAAAATTAAAAAAAAAAAAAAAAAAAGGAGTCAGAATTTAAGAGAACCTTCTCTGTAGGGCTCCTTTTTGATAGGCTACTATATACATCTTCTTAAAAATACACTTCCCTGAACATAACTGGGACTCTGAATTTTAGCAATGCTTATAACTATCATGTCACAAAGTTTAGGTAATTGGGGAATATCAGTTTACTTGACTAAGACTTTGAAACTTACTCCAGCTTTTTTAATCACATAGGATTTCTACTTAAGCTGTAGATGAGGGTAAAATATCCCATGACCAACTCCTTCAAAAACTACTTTTGGAAAATCTTCATTGATTTTAGGGCAAGACATGTGGATTCCTTAGGAACAGCAGCATTGACTGGTAAGACCATTTGCTAGACTTTTAAAATTCTGTTTCCTCAAAAGAGATACAATCTTTCTATCTTTGGTAGAAAGGGTAAATGTTGTACATTTAGAAAATCAGGAAATAACTCCTGAAGCGCCTCATTTTCCAAAATAAAGCTTGTAAATAGACTTCCAGACCTTATCATCACTGTTCCAAGACTTTGGGGACCCAGTTTCTAACATGTTTGGAAGAAATTTCTGTAGTTTTTATTCATTTCTTGAGTTTTTCACGCAGAGCCTGAAATTCACTCTAAATGTTTTCTACAAAATAATTCTGTCTACTCATTAGCATTTCTATCTTAAAGACCTTTTTTTTGGTTCATGAATCGTTGCAAACTACTGGTCAATCTGTCTTGATGAATATTACAAGAAGTCTTGCCAAAATTTAATTGTGCTGAGTGTAGCCTCTCTCCAGCTTGTTCTCTTCATAATGAAAAAATGGAAGGTAGACCTCTATAGCCTGGCCAGGCTGGAAAGGATAAATTGGGGGTCATCCCCACTCCTTTCTTCCAAAGGTTTCTTAACAGATTTTGCTAATAGTCTATACCAAATCCCAAAGGAAATCTCCCAATTTGATTCAGAAGAGGTCATTTCTAGACCAACTTGCCCCTGAAGAAAAGTCCCTTTCTACAACATATGGAACAAGGGATCATTCAGGCTTTGTCTGAAATCCTACTAATTTATGAAGCAGACTTGTCACTTTTAGATAGCTTTTATATAGGCACAAACTATTTTCATATTTTAAATTCAAATTTGCCTTTTTACATATTCCTCCCATAGCTCCAAATTCTGCCTTCTGGGATCAAGAAAAACTAATCTAATTCTTGTTCCATATGTCAATCATAAAATAACTTGAAGATAGTTATCATGCCCTAGTTTGAAACTTGTCTTCTCCATTCCCACTACAGGCTAAACAGTTCTTTCAAACTATTCTCATATAACATGATCTTGAAGTCCATGACTCTCCTAGTTGCCTTTTCATGAACATTCTCAAGCTTATAGCTGTCTTCCTTAAAATGTAATTTCCAGAACAGATAGTCATGTACATAGTAGACATGTACAAGATATTGCATGTCTTCTTTTTGGATGGTAAGTCATTGACAACCTCTGTTAAAATGCAAATATTATCTAGGAAGGGGCCAAGTAATGGAGTTGTTATCCACCAAGAGCAATCTTGTCTGAATTATCACAGATGAACTAAACAGTAACCCACTGAGTCTTCAGAGAATAGAACATAGGATACTCTCTCATTTGGATAGAGGGTTGTCCTGTGCAGAGGGATACAGCAGAGATCTTGGGATTCACCAAAGGGGCAGAAGAGAGGATGTGAACATATAAGAGGAGGAGCATGATTTACCAATGATCTCTCCATGTCAGAATTCAGTCCTCTTCCCAGACTTTATTGCTGGATTGCACTTTCTCCTTACCTCTGCCTCTTGGAACTCCAATTTTCTTTCAATATTCAGCTTAAATGTCCCCTGATGAATATGGTCTTTCCTGATCTCTCATCTCCCTACCCCCATAATCTTGTATATAGTCATATATGTATATATGATGGCCCAGCTTGGCACTAATAAATACTTGTAGACTTTACATATATATATTTATTTATATAAATAGATAGATAGATTCACAATACATATATAAACATGAATATGTAAGCAAACGCACATATTTGCACACATGCATATATGCATACATAAAATTTGATGATTGTCCTTTAGTATAGAATTGATCAATTTAAGTCTCTAATCAATCAATTCCAGAATAAAATATATTATTATCATCCCTAAGACAAACTATGAGTCACTCTGTTTAGCTTTCAAAGTCCTTCCTTCAATTTGTGACCAAAAAAGAACTGGTATCCATTATTGAACATCAAATAAATAATTTTGGTTATATTAAGTTGAAAACTTTTTGTGTCAACAAAACTAATGCAGACAAGATTAGAAGGGAAACAGTAAATTGGGAAAACACTTTTACACTTAAGGGTTCTGATAAAGGCCTCATTTCTAAAATATATAGAGAACTGACTCAAATTTATAAGAATTCAAGCTGTTCTCCAATTGATAATTAGCTAAAGGATATGAACAATTTTCAGATGAAGAAATTAAAACCACTTCTAGTCATATGACTATGACTAGTCTAGTAGTCTAGTAGACTGTAGTCTAATGATTCTCTAAATCACGTTGGATCAGAGAAATGCAAAGTAAAACAACTCTGGGGTACTACTAAACACTTCTCAATTGCCTAAGATGACAGGAAAAGGTAATTGACAAATGTTGGAGGGGATGTGGGAAACCTGGGACACTAATACATTATTGGTGGAGCTGTGAATGGATCCAACCATTATGGAGAGCAATCTGGGACTATACTCAAAATATTATCAAACTGCACATACCCTTTGATCCAGCAGTGCTACTACTGGGCTTATATCCCAGGGAAAGGGACCCACATGTGCAAAAATGTTTGTGGCAGCCCTTTTTGTAGTGGGACGAAACTGCAAAGTGAGTGGATGCCCATCAGTTGGAGAATGACTGAACAAATTATGTTATATGATGTTAGGGAACATTATTGTTCAGTAAGAAATGACCAGCAGGATAATTTCAGAAAAACCTGAAAACACTTACATGAACTGATGCTAAGTGAAACGAGCAGAACCAGGAGCTCAATGTACATGGAAACAAGAATATTATATGATGATCAATTCTGATGGACATTACTCTTTCCAACAATGAGATGATTCAGACCAGTTCCAATAATCTTGTCATAAAGAGAGCCATCTATACCCAGAGAGAGGACTGAGGGAATTGAGTATGGATCATAACATAGCATTTTCACTCTTTCTGTTATTGTTTGCTTGCATTTTGTTTTTTTTCTCAATTTTTTCCATCTTGATCTGATTTTTCTTGTGCAGCATGATAATGGTGTACACACACACACACACACACACATACACACACACGTGCGCGCGCGCGCACACACACACACACACATATATATTGGATTTAACATATATTTTAATATATTTAATGTATTGGATTACTTGCCATCTAGGGGAAGGAGTGGGGGAAGGAGGGGAAAATTTGAAACACGAGGTTTTGCAAGGGTCAATGTTGAAAAATTACCCATGCATATGTTTTGTAAATAAAAAGCTTTTAAAAAAATGAACCAAAAAAAAAAAGTCCTTCCTTCACAATCTGGCCCTAACTTCTTTCTAGTGTTGTTAAATATTTTCTTTATTATTTTTTGTGATCCAGCCAAAATGGCCTTTTCTTTGTGCCCCATACAAAACTCTGTGTCCCTTCTCTGCCTTTTTGGACTAGTCATCCTCACTCCTTACCCTATCACCTTAAATATGTTCCTTCTTTACCTCCAGTTCATTGAATCACTATCTTCTTGAAGATACCTCTGCATCAGACTTTCTTAAAATTTTTCTATTTACACACCTTTTTCACCCAAGATATTTTACCTGGCCCTGAGCTGATTTGGGAATCAGGAAAATGTAATATAAGTTTACTATGATGATATTTTTCCCTTATGTCCCCAGTGCCTTGTATTATAGTGCCTGGCACATAGAAGGCACTTAATGTTTGTTGATTGATTGAACAGGAAACATAACCAAACATAAAAAGGCTCATGTTTTTTTATGAGTCCTATTTCCCAAGTTGATCTTCTTTCAGAGACAAGACTTTGAAAAGGGGCTTTAATCATCCTGGGGCATTTTTGGAGCATTGCCCCATTTGGGGATGCCCAGGTCAGTTATGAGTTAACAAGGGAAGCATTAAGAAGCACTTTGAATATTTGAAAATATTCAAAATATTTGAAAAAATATTTGAATATTTGAAAGCCTTCACTATTGAGATGATGTTTTTAAAACATCAGTTACCCCTGCTTATTAAAGACACTCTGCATCTTTAACCTCTTTGGGGGGTCCTGATTCTTGTGTTGAGAATAGGGAGAAGAAGGAAAAAGAGATGAGAGGATCTCTCTGCTATGGATGGTCTAATTGTACATCAGTGACAAAACTGGTTTTTCTAGCACAGCAGCCAATGGAAACCTTTCAGGTCTTAGGCTGCAGATATTTGAGCTATCTGGTAATAGAAGTATTTTATTTCTGACTGGGGTGGGGTCTTGTTAGCATAAAACTCCCACATTTAGTCTTGGTCGGATCTATCCTAAAGGGTACCTATGAAAAAGCAGAGGTGGCTGGGATGGGGAGCACGAGAAGTATGTGATCTGAAGGAAGGGCAAGGGTATCTGAGTTCTAGTCCTGGCTCTATCACTATTGTGATCATAATCAGCCTAGTTACCTCTCCAGTCTTTAGCTTCCTCATCTGTATAATGATGGAGTAAGATCTCTGGAGTCTTTTATATCTCACATTTTCAGAACACCAGGAAGAGAAGCTTTGTTGTTGCAGGAGACATCTTAATAGCTTAAGTTGAAGTTGCTTCTGACATACTAGTTGTATGATCAGAGACAAGTTACATAATGCCAGCGTGTCCCCTAGACAACTGTAAGAAGGTGAGTTTTAGATTCTTCTCCTTGATAGAAGGAGTGGGTTTCCATACTTGGCCAGGAGAAAAGAGAAGAGAAGAGAGGGAGAGGGGAGGAAAGAAAGGAGAGAAGAGGAGAGGAGAGAGAAAAAGGAGAGAAGATGAGAAAAAGGAGAGAGCAGGGGAGGGAAGAGGAAAGATATGGAGATAAAGACAAAAGGAAAGGAAAGAAGAAGGGAGGAAAGGGGAAAGGAAGGAGAAGAGAAGAGAAGAAGAGGAGAGGAGAGGGGAGGGGAAGAGAGGGGGGAAGAGAGGTGAAGAGGGAAGAGAGGTGGAGAAGGAAAGAGAGGGGAAGAGAGGAGGGGGGGGGGAAAGGTGGAGAGGGAAGAGAGGTAGAGAGGGGAGGAGAGGGAAAGAAGGGGAAGGAAGGACAGGACAGGATACTCAGGCCCTAACTGGACCCTGGGTCTCAGGTGAAGAGCTATCAGAGAAACTTGTTCAGTTGTAGCCAGAACTTGGAACTCAAGAGTCACCTCAGATTTGGCCATAAAGTGGGCTCCGGCTCCAAGTTGCTGTGTGTATAGATGACAAATATTTATCCTCACTCGTAAAATCTTGGACAAGCCTCCTGCTGCAGACAGGTCCTCCTGGCCTTGTAAGCAGAAAGCCAGATCCGATGTTTTGCTCCTGGGCCCCTCTGGCCCAGCCCAGGGCAGACACATTTAAAATGAACCCAGCTGTGCGGTGGAATATTTGATATGACTGCAAAGGGCAGGTTCTATTTCAGTCCTATGGTGGATTTTTTTAAAGCTTCCTTTAAAAAGTTAAATTGATATGGGGCCAGCCAAGAGATTTCCAGGGACACGGAGTAGGAGGCCGGCGCATGGGGCAGAGAGGACTTTGCAATGTGATCTTCTCTGCGGGGCTCTCCCTCAGGCCTTGATCTTGGCTGACGGTTAGTGCCGGCCTTCGAGGGCTGAGCTGCTCAGTGGCTCTGGCTTAGTCTCAAGCCCCTTGCTGAGGGGAGCCTCACATGCATTTCACACTTGGCAGGAGGGGAGAGGGGGAAGGCGACGAGAGAGGAAGGGGGAGGGGGCGACAGGCAAGCAGCTATGAGCCGAAAACAAATGCCAGAATCCGTGCGGCTCCTCTAAAGGCGCTGGTGGCTGGAGGTGTCTGCCCTGTCTCCCGCAGTGGGGACGGCCCTGGGCTCCAGCTGATGGAGGAAGGTGCTGTGGGAGGGCCCTCATCTGGAGCTGTTCTGCTCAGGGCCCTGGGAGCTAAGAACATGCACGTGTGCGTGTATAGTATATCTAATATATGGCATGTGTTTGCCTGTATACACCCAAACACACATATTTCAAATGCATATAAATACTCACACAGACCCCTACATAACACAGTGGCCAGAGTGCCAGTCCTGGAGTTAGGGAAACTCATCTTCCGGAATGCAAATCTGTCCTTAGACACTTAATAGCTGTGGGCGGAAGGCAAGTCACTGAGCTCTGTGTGCCTCAGTTTCCTCATCTGTGAAATGAGCTAGCGAAGGAAATGGCAAACCAGCCCTGTATCTTTGCCAAGAAAACCCCAAATGGAGTCACAAAACATATCTCTCTCATGTTATAGTTCTCTTTGAGAAGGAAGGACAAACAATAGCAACACTGTATTATCCATATGTGTTTCCTCCGTCAAAAATGGCTAATATTCAGTCATCCTAGCTTTGTTTCTGTGAGTTGAAAGGCAGTTCCTATTTGAGTGCTCAAACACAGAATTTTGATTCAAATATCTGGTATTTTCTAGGTGTATGATCTTAACCAAGCCTTTTTACCTTGGTGGGACTGGTTACTTATCAGTAAACTGAGGAAGTTGAGTTAGACAATCTTTCAGACCTCTCTAGTTTAAAATCTAGAATTCTAATATAAATTATATATTTGTATATATGTATGTATATACATATACATATATATACTATATAAATAAATATACACATATATAAGTTTATATACACACATGAATTTATATGTATATATATATATGTAGCATTTACTATATGTCAGAAGTGTTAAATGCTTTACAATTATTATCTCATTCTACCCTCACAACAACCCTGTGAGGTAGGTGCTATTATTATTTCTATTTTACAAATGAGGAAACTGAGGCAGACAGAAGTTGAGACTTGCCTGAAGTCACATAGCTTGTGAGTGTCTGAATCTAGATTTGAATTTAGGTTTTCCTGACTTCAGGCTTGGTTTTCAGCCTATTGAGCCACCTCTTTGTCCCATATTTTTATGTATTTATATTTATATACGTACACAAATACACTTTCTTGGGAGTGATACTCTTTTAAGTCTTTCTTGTAGTTTAATCCTTGGTGCTTAATTAGATCCTCTGCTGCCTGCCCCAGAGTAGGTTTTAATAGTGGGCAAAGGAAAAGCCATATCAAATTTTACATGCAAGCAGCATCCAATGCTCCCCAGGGCAATTGATGCCCTCAGTTCAGGGGAAAGGTTGGGGGTAGCAGAGACCCTGACATTCTGAAGAGCTCCTGTTTGGGATTGGTGACTTTGAGTCAGATGAGAACAAGGAAGAACTCACCTGGTTTTGATGCCTGAGGAACAAAAGATGCTTTCACTAGTAACTTCTTTTTAAACTAATTATTCTTGCTAACTCTGCAAATCTCAGTTGGTTTTGTGTTGCTAAGGGATTGAAAATGCTGTTATCACCCCTTTAAATTTTGGCATCTTTGCAAAGTCCTGATCACTGCGTTCTAGTTACAGCTCTCCCAAGAGGCTTCCAGGCTGCTGTGGGGTAAGAAGGAGGTGCCTTGGAGTGGGACCATGACTCAGGAAACAGCGGCTGAGGGCACTGAAGATAAATCTGGACTGTTTTACAGCTCTGAACAGGGACAGGCCTGGTTGTAATGAACACATTTGTTTTTAAGAGAATAATGAGGGCCAATTTCCCAGAGCTTCAGAGAATTCTATTAGCTCCTGGCTGATCATTCTCCCCATTTCTCCATCTTATCTCCACTTCAGAGCTCAGTTAAGTGAGAACAGAGAAGAGCTTTCCATGATTTTCTAGGAAATTCGGAGACCTTGACTCCTTCACCTTTCCCCAATCAAGGCCCCTTCTCTTTGGGATGAATTAAAACCAAGTTTGATCCAAACCTTTATGTCTAGGTCTGTGGCTAAGGCAATGTCTTACTTCCTTCCATCCCCTAAGGTCTCTGAAAATAGCCTGAGAAGATAATGTAATCTCTCCCTCTTACTCACTTACATCTGTGTCTTTAGGACTGGGGAAGAATTTGGGGGACAAAGGGGTACACCATTCTTACTGGGTCTTCAGTGATTGATAGAAAAGAAAACTCATTTCTTGGGGTGTCAGCAGGTCATGAGGCTCTCCCAGATGCCACTCCCCAGACATATTTTACCAGAATCAATTTGTTATTAATGATGTTCTAAAAGCAGCAAGTTTGTGGCCAAGGGAAATCAATTGGCCAGAAATGTGACAAAAGGGGAAATACTCTGTAGAGTATGAATTATTGATGCCTTCAGTCTGAGGCGTACGGGCCCAGGGTCCTCACCTTGGAGGACATTCTCCAGTCCTAACCTATTCCCCTTTGAGCTTGTTTGAAAGGCTCCCTCATGGTGAGAAGAAATCTCTCTCAAAACCAATCTAGGTCTCTTACTGGACAGAGTGCAGGGCCAGCCAGGTCTTAGAAGCCCTATTCTTTACCTGAAAGTATCTCCAGAGATTTTTACCTTCATTTATCTCTTGGTTCTACTTTCTTAGAATCAGAGGCTGGAAATCTAGACCAGTCTTGATTGGTCTGACAGACAGTATAGTTGAGGACAATCTAGAGAGAGGACCATAAATTTGCTGTTCTCTGATCCCCTTTTTGAGGGGACTTAAAAACATTCTGAATGTCTATTTAGATTAAGAGAAATAGTATGTTTTTGTTTTTAATTGAATAAAACACTAATTCTTTTTATTTGCCAAGCATCATATCTATGATCTAAGACTTCAGCTTCAATGCTAATAAATAATGCCACAGCAGCAGCAAAACCCAGGAATACTCATTTATTCTAAGATCTGTCTTGAATAAGTCTGGAAATTAGCACAAAATTGTCCCAAAGGCCCAAATATTCTCCCTCTACCTCAGAGACTTTGGTCTCTATCACTTCACATTTCATGCTGTAGCATGTAGCTTTGTAAATAATCTTATTATCTCATATATTCTGATTCCCTTATAAAAGAATCCAAAAAAACCCAATTATGATACTCATCTCTACTTTTAACCTGCTTGTTTTCCTCTTCCCCTCCCCTTCTTCCACCTTTCTGTCTCCCTTTCCCTTCCCCTCCTTCACCCCATTTCCCCTTGTCCCTGCTGGATTTAAAAGTAGGGGAAGTTCAGTTGCTGGCTGAATCATTCAGCAAATGAATGAATGAATATGTTTCCTGTCCAAAGGATAGAATTTCTCTTGGAAATAGTCTCAAACTCTGGACCAGTCACCGGATCCACATACCATTTCATGATCCTTCAAGGGGGAAGAGGGAGCAGCTGTTACTCAGATGAAAAGCTACTAGCTGTCAGCACCTACCAAGGTTATCTAACCCTTTCCCTGCCAAGCTTTTTAGCTCAGTGCCTTCTGAAGTTTATCTCTAGCAACAGAAATGGATTTAAATAGATAGAACAAGGTATATACATGCCATTTCTTTCCATTTATCAGGAAGGGGCTTGAATTCATCACTGACCTTCAGTTTCCATAAGTTATTCTTGTCCCATCTCTTGGGAAGGGGTGGGAAAGGAAGGGGGAATCAAATCACTAAGCATTTATTAAATCCTTCTATGTTCCAGGCACTGAGCTAAGTGCTTATGTTACAAAGAAAGGCAAAAAACCAATCTCTTTATCTTTGTTCAGTCATGTCACATTCTTTGTTGCCCACTTGGAATTATCTTGGCAAAAGCACTGGGATGATTTGTCATTTCTGTCTTATTTCATGGATGAGGAAACTGAGGCAAGCTTGGTTAAGTGACTGACTCAGGATCATACAGCTGGTCAATGGCTAAGTCTATGTTTTAATTCATGAAGATGTCGTCCTGACTGCAAGCCCCGAACTCTATCTACTGGGCTACCTGGCTGTTCTCTTCTGGAGCTCAGTCTAAAAAATTCTAAGGGACAGTGTGTAGAAAATCCCATTCAGGGACAGTTTAAGAGGCAAGTGGTAGAGAAGCTAATAGGGAAGAATTAGGGGGGGAAACCTAGAAATGGGAGGAAAGGAGCTGAGAATTCTAGGATCCCGTCTTCAAGAGACAAACAAATGGGTAGGAACAAAGAGAAGGACCATGGGATTCCTGGGTAAAACAAAAGGCTTTTGTCCAGAGAGGGAGACCTCCTGGATTCAGGCCTTTTGGATGCCTTTTTGTGCTAGTCATCTTTCTGCACTTCTGATGCCCTGGTTTTGGGGCTCTCTGAAGACAGCCAAATCTCTTTCTTATTCACCTATTTAATGTTCCTGCTCCTTGAAGGCAGACCAGGGTCTGGGAATTTTCCTTCAAACGCTACCAGCTTGACTCTTGGCTTCTATCTAACTCTAACTCTGATTCTGTGACTCAAAGCAAATGAACTGCCTCAGTTTCCCCACAGAGCAGATGTTTGGAGGTGGTCCCAATCAGGGGATTACTGGGAATAGCAAGACTAGCCTCTGGAAGTTTGAATTTTAATTCTGGCCTTTTTTACTAGCTTGCAGTGGGATCTGAGGCAAGCCTCTTGGGCTCTCTAGGGCCCTGTTTCTTCAATTGCAAAGTGAAAGATGAGACTACCTGATCACCAAGGTTTCTCTCAGTCTCAACAGATCATAAGATTATCGAATTGTAGACCTGGAAGGGAATTTGGTCCAGTCTCCTCATTTTGCAGATGAGGAAACTGAGATTCAGGAAATGACTTAAATGCAAGCCCTCAATCCCAGGAAGTCTGACTTCCAAAGTTTAACCCCTTTTTACCCCTTGAGAGCCTGTGATTACAAAGCTCTCTATTATATTCTTTCTAACAATGATTCAGACAAATAAGTGATCCCAGCTCACTCCAGGATGCCCTCATTCTTATCCCAGCTGCCCCTAGATAGGGCATCATTTCTCTTTCCCACTGAGCCACCAAAGCTAATGTGTCCTGGGGTCTCAATTCCTCCCCTTCTCCCCAGCTTTGGTTGCTTCTGTAAACAATCCTGCAATTTGCCTGTAAACTAGCAAAACGACAGCTTCCCTGACACCTAAGCTCACACTCCTTTTGCTGATCTCACTGCAGCCCAGCAGCAGCCAGAGACAGACAGGATGCTCAGACCAGCTATCAGTAGATCCTATTAGGCCCCTCCTGCCTGCAAGGGCTCCTGCCTTAAATTGCTGCTATTGTGACTGGCAAAAAAGCACCAGCACAAGCAAATTCCTCAGCCAGGTATAACTCTTCCTGGTTTGGCCAAATGCTAAAAGATGGGAGAGAGCTCTGTTTTCCAGGCCACCTGATGAGAAACTGATTATATGGGAGTCCAGCTGGGGATGGGAAGGACAAAGGGAAGTAGCCCAGGGAGGGAATAAGGGGACACACTAGCACCTTCAGAAATGTGGATGTAGGAAGGCCAATAAGCATAAGGATCTTGAATATCAACTAGGAGATAGTAGCGAGGTGACATGATGCAGAGAGGGCTAGATGTAGAATCAGGAAGACAGCCTTTTCATTTGTAAAGTAGACATCCTAATAGTGCCTCCCTCAAATGAATTATAGGTGGATTTTTTAAACCTTAAAGTGCTAATAAAGTACTGGAACTAGTCCAATATTTTCATTGACAGATAAGCCAGCTGAGGCTCAGGGAAAAGAAGGGGCTTGTTGATACCCAAAGCTAGCAAGTAACAGACCTATAATTGGGAATTTCAGGTGCTCCTGCTGCCACTCAAAGGGTTATTTAAATTTGACATTTTCCAGGACAATAATATTCTCAAGGGGTCAAGAATTCTGCAGAGAGACCTCATTTTCAGTAAATGGAGCTAGTTTAGGAATCCTGTCCAATTCATGAAAATCTCTGGGAGGAAATCAAAGGAACATAGATTTAGAGGTAGAGGGAGTCTTAAAAATCATATCATTTAACTCTTAGTTCTACAGAAGAAAGAAATTAAATGTTTACTATAATCTAGTTGAATGGTATAATGGGTGGAATACTGGGCTTGGAATCAGGGAAATCTGAGTTCAAATCCAGCCTCAGACATTGACTAGCTATGACCTAGGTAAGACACTTCATCTGTGTTTGCCTCAGTTTCCCTATTTCTAAAATGAGGGCAATAATAAGACCTATCTTATTCCACTTTATATCTGCTCCCTGGTTTCAATTTGAAGGAACAAGGTGCTCTTCCTGGGATAAACTCAACACATCTAAACCCACTACAAAGCTGGGTTAACTCAAGTCTTGATTCATACCACTTCCCAAGGCTTCCTCTCCTCTCTGATTGGAAAGCTGGAAGGTACAGTACCAAATGCCTCCCAATGCCTTCCTTTATAAAGGGATGAAACTGGACTTTCAGATCACTCTACTTTGTATCTGCTGCCTCCCTGGTTTCAATGCCATGGATCTAGAAGGGGAGGGGACCACTTCTCTTGCTTCCTTTTCCACTATAAGCTCTTTGAAGGCAGAGAATGCCTTTCATTTATTAATTGTATTCCCGGGGTTTAGCACAGGGTCTGATACATAGTAAGTGTCAAATAAATGTTAGCTACTACTCTTATTATTGTCAGTCAATAAATATTTTAAAGTGCCTACTATGTGTCAGGCATTGTGTAAAAGTTGAGGATACAAAGAAAGGCCAAAGGCAATCCCTCAACAGGAGTTTATTACAGTTTAATGAGGAAGACAATATGCAAAGAACTATGTAGAAATAAGCTCTGTACAGGATAGATGGGAAATAATCAACAGAAGAAAGACACTAGAACTAAGGTGATTAGGAATTGCTGTAGAAGGTAGAATTTTATTTGGAATCTGAAGAAAAATGGGAAAAGCCAGGAAAAGAAAAAGGAAACTTAACTTAATGCCTGGCACACAGTGGATATTTAATAAATGCTTATTGGCCACACTAAGAGTAGATAATCAGTGTGGGAATCAAGATTCCTACACAGGTTCTCTGCTACAGAATACATCACCCCAATGCTTTGTAAAGCATTTCCAGAATCTAACTAAGCAAACCTTCTTTCTCTGAGTTGGTAGAGAACCTCAACTTTGACTGCATTTATGTACTCAATAAGGATTAATGGTATTGTTATTGTTCAGTCTCTTCAGTCAATACAACTCTCCCTGACTCCATTTGAAGTTTTCTTGGCAAAGATTCTGGAATGGTTTGCCATTTGACAAATGAGGAAACTGAGGCAGAGTTCAGTGATTTGTCCAAAGTCACTCAGCCGGTAAGTATCTGAAGCTAGATTTTAACTCAGGACCTGAAACTTTAGGGCCAGTTTTCTAACCATTGTGTCACCTAGCTGACCCCCCATTGTGGTAAAAGTAGACCAAAGTCATAAGCCTACAAGAATCCAAAGTCCTAGTGTTGTTGCTAATTGTTGAGTGACCTCAGGGTTTAGGTTTCCTTAAAATGACCAGATTATCTGTAAGGTTTCTTTGAGCTCAAAAATGCTGTGATCCCAGTGAGTGCTCACACCCTGTTTGGTGGCTAAGAGCATATGGAAGATATGGCCCATGGTCTGAGGTGACAGAACAGATGGACCCAGATCTTCTTTGTTTGTTTGGGTTGATTGCCTATGTCTGATGTGAACACTGGGGGTTGGCCTCCCAGATAAATGGACCATATCTTGAAAGCCCAGGAGGAAAAAAATAGCCCCTTAGAGGTGAAGGCCCTCCTGCTGTTCCCTGTGGAGCACCCCCCCTGCCCCAGTGCAGAGGGCCATCTCCCTCAAGTCTCTGCCAGAGTACCAGCTGGTGGCTCTCAGAATTATTTTGGTGAAGTGGAATTTATTTTGAGATGAAACCGAGCCTCTGCTCCATGTGTTCATGCCAAGGGCTTGGCAGCACCAACTGAACCATTCCGTGCAGCTGCTGTTTCTGAATTACCCAGAAATGAGAATGTGTATGTGTGTGGGGGGTGATGGTATTAAGAGGAATAGGGGTTTGGGTCAAATCTGAACCTTCAACTCCCAAATTCTAGACTCATTATGGAGATTTTTTAAATCTCTACTACCAGATGGGGAAAGAGGACATAAGGTTTCTTGACAGTTCTGATCCATCCATCTTAGAAGGGTCAAACAGACTCCACAGTGAGAGAGAGAATGTCCCTTTTCTACCATCACAGCCCTGAGGTTAGAGAATATTAGGTCAAGTCTTTGCTAAGAAGGTTAGGACCAATGACCGGGGTATCCTGCCCTGCCTCTGAGCTGACTTGTCAAGGTCCTCCTGAGGTTTCCAGCTTTACTTTTGGGTCTGGAAAGTAGTTCTCAAATAGTCTCTCCTTCATTCTTCAGATTACACATGCCTGGAAAGGGTTTGCCCTTCCCTGAAAGCGATGCTTCTCTTGGGCATCTGACTCACCAAGGCGTCAATCACCCTGATGGTGATTAGGATGGCGCTCCACACAAGACGAGCCTCGAAACACAACTGTGAAGTAGGCGAAGTCAGCCCGCGCCTCCTGGAGAATGCCCCTGACAGCTCTGCGACTGGGGAAAGCCAGGCATCTCGCACACTCCCCCACCCAGCCCGGCTGGCTCCCACTGCTTCATCTGCTCTCCCTCTGACAGGCAGCCGCCAGTCCCATGGAAACAGTTTGTTTAATCTTAGGTTAAGCTCACGAGCTAATGATGCCTTCTCCAGCCTCCTGGGGGCTTTGGGGGATGACTTCATGACACAGAAATATCAGTTCTCTTCTGGGGAGGTTTTTCTCTCCGCCTCCTTCCTCCCCTTCTGTCTGAGGACTCTGGGCTCCTACTTCCCTCAAGTCCCAGCTGAAGTACCATCTTCAAGAAGATGTCACCTGATTACCCCAGACCTTACCTGGTTCTCCCAGATGGCACCGCTCCCCATGTTTGTACTTTTTTACTTGCTTATCCTTTCTGTTCCCTGCCCCACCCCCTGACAGTTTCTTGAGGGTGTCCATAGTGGATAAGATACAAAGTGGGTGCTTTATCTTAGTCCCCGTGCCAGTGTGTCAGGGTCTCTCCCCTTAGCTCACACCCCATGGGCAGCCTCCAAACGAATACCTCCCTCTTTGGGCTTTGGGAGTGGGAGGTTGGGGAGAAACAGGCATGGAAGGGCTCCCTTCCTCAAATATCTCCCCCACCACCTGCCACAGGCTGGAATTTCCACCAACTCAGTCAGTCTCTTGGGAAGTGTGCATTCTGTCTTTGGAAAGACCCCATCAAAATGCAAATCTTACCCAGAAGGTTAACACATTAACTCATTAGCATCCATTATCACCTTCGTGCAGATTAGTTTATCAGTACCCCAGCTGAGAATGGGGCTCTGGGCAAAAAGCTGAAGTGGAGGTGGAGAGACGGAATAGGAAATTTCGGTCTGGGGTGTACTGAGAGAAAGATTGTACTTCTTTGGTGGGGTTGCACAGGGACGTCGCATAGGCAAAGGGCAGATCAAGGGCATGGGAGGAGAGCAAACTTCTTTTTTTCCACCTAACGGTTTTCCTTAGGTCCATTCTTTTATGTAATCCATTAAGATTCAGCCCATGTGAATAGTATACTCATCTCAATCTCATTGTCGGGAACAGGTAATCTCTTTCTCGGGATAATAAAAATAATGATAGCTCATATTTATACAAAGCTTTAAGGTTTAAAGAGAATATTCCTCCAACAATTTTTTTATACCTCCCAGGTATTATCATCCCTACTTTAAGCAGAAACTAAGACTTAGAAATGACTTGGTGACAAATGTTGCAACCAGAATTTGGCCCCAGGTTTTCAGAGTCCAAATTGGTTTTAGGTAGCCCAGGACCTGAAGCCAGAGAGATTGGGTTGAGATTCTGTCTCTGACATGTGAGAAGCAGCTTGTTGCATGGGGTTTGGTCAGAAAGATCTGCAATAGAATCCAGTCTCAGATACTTGTGACATACAGCAAAACTATTCTTTACTAGCAGCCTCTGGGACCTATGGGGAAAGTCCAAGGAGATGTGTAAAATACTTTTTATATTTTGAAGTGTTGTATAAATGTGAGCTATAAATATTAACTGTCTGACTTCAGCAAGAAATCTACATTTTTGAGTTTTGTTTTCTTTACTAATCAAATCACATGAGGGAGACTGTGAGTGAGAATGGGGGCCCTCCATCCTTTAGAGCTGACCAATAGCATTTGCATCCTAAATGTCCCTGGTAATACCTTTGGGTATAAGAAAGTTGATTTACCTTTATAAAATAGGGATAAAAATATCTGCCTTACATACATCATCAAACTGTTAGAATGCTTAAAGGATAGCCTGTGTTTTAAGTAACTATCTGAACATCATTTGTTATTATATTTGCTATACCACCCTGAATAAATACAGCCAACTTTTCAAACATCTGTATGAATAAAGAAGCGATGCAAACATGTTTTTTAAAAACACTTTAAATTTTGGTTTGGAATTTATTTTTAGCTGATTTCCCTTTCTAATTGGGTGCTGCTTAAGCTAATATTAAAATTCATTTGCATTCCCTGAACATAGACTGACTGACAATAGGGTGCAGTGGGCCAAGCACACACTGGGTATCTGGGAGAGCTGGGCTGGGATTAAAAACTTGCTACAGATAATCCACAAAGTGGATAACCCACACACAGATAATTGAGTTGACTGTAGCAGCTATTCTGCCCCAGGCCATTTTCTCTATCAGTCCCCACTGGGGGTTCCCGCCTGAAGGTTTTCTCAGGATCACAGCATTTTAGAATGCTTTACTTCTTCCCAACAGCCAAACAGAAAAAAGACTGTCTTTTTTTTTTTTTTTTTTTTGACTTGGTCTATCCATCTGGCTATATAGCTCAGGTTCCAAAGAAGTAGATTTGTTCTGTGGAGGAGCTGAAAGATGTCAGCCTAGTCCAGATAATAAGGAAAAGTGGGGACTGGCAGACGTGTTTATGTGTGAGGGGGTATTAGGCAGGGAATGCTGGCAAGGAAGCTTCCCTTTCACTATCTTTCTAAAAAAGGGAAAAATCCCACTTATTTCCATCCCTTAGATGTGGGACTCTCCATTTTAAATTCATGATGGAATCATGAAATTATAATCCTAGTGCTGAAAGGACCATTTAGTTCAATTCACTTTATTTTATAGATGAGGAAACTGAGATCCAGGGAAATTAAGCAATCAGATCAAGATAATAAAGATGGTGTCAGGAATGGGGTTTGAATGTAAGTCTTCTTACTGGGGGTAGGTAGGTGGAATGGCAGATAAATCATCGGGCCTGGAGTTAGGAAGGAAGACACTAGCTGTGTGACTGTGAACAAGTCATGTAACCCTGTTTGCCTCAGTTTCCTTATCTGTAAAGTGAACTGGAGAAGGAAGAGACAAATCATTCCAATATTTGCCAAGAAAACCCCAAATGGGGTCACAAAGAATTGAATATGACTAACTGACCTCTGACTTCAGAGCCACTGATCTTGCTACCAAACTAAATTTAAGAGGAACTATCAACTACTACTAATTCTGTCTCTTCTAGTCCCCACTCTTAGCTCTTGTACTTCCATGGTTGCATTACATTTTAGTAAACAACATGAAAATAACTTGTAATAGAACATCTTTTATCAAACTGGAGTTCAGCTATTTTCAGTTGTGACCCCATTTGGGGTTTTCTTGGCAAAGATACTAGAATGATTTTGCCATTTTCTTCTCCAGCTCATTTTATAGATGAGGAAACTGAGGCAGACTGGGTTAAGTGATTTTTCCAGAGTCAAACAGCTAGTATCTGAGGCCAGATTTGAACTTTGGAAGGGTCTCTTCCTGATTCTAGGTCAGGTACTCTATCCATTATGCACATCAGTTGTATGAATAGGTAACTTAACCTCCATATGCCTCAGTTTCCTCATCTTTAAAATGGGAATATAATAAGAGAATCTGCCTCCTAGTGTTAATGTAAGGATAAAATGCTTTGTAAACTTTCAAACACTTTATAAATGCTGTTGTTTGTGTCCTTACCTGATCACTCCAGCTGAGAGGAAGACCACTCACTAGCACTGAGAATGATCAGTCAAACCAGAATGATGTTTAGGCAGTCAGAGACAGCCACATATATGTCAGTGAGAAGAAAAGGAGAAAATGAATGAGCTAGAAAGGAACTTTTTAAATAGGTTGGGATATGACACCCCAGTTGCCCCGAATTGGCAGCCAACCAGACAGCTCCCTCACCCTCTCCTCCCTGCCAGCTATGGAGAGATGGCTACAAGGAGTTTCTGAAGCTAGCTTAGCAGTAGGAATTTCCATCAAGTTTCCTGCTTAGTAGGCAGCCCAAGGTTCCTCCTTCTCCTCAGACCCTACCCCATTCCCTTCTCTTTTCCCAAGCTGCAGGAAAGTCTTTTCCTAGGCCGGGAGAGCTTTTTGTTCGGCTACAGCAGGGGTCCTCAAACTATGACCTGCGGGCCAGATGCAGCAGCTGAGGATGTTTATCCCCCTCACCCAGGGCTATGAAGTTTCTTTATTTAAAGGCCCACAAAACAATTTTTTTTTTGGTTTTATTATAGTCCAGCCCTCCAACAGTCTGAGGGGCAGTGAACTGGCTCCCTATTTAAAAAGTTTGAGGACCCCTGCTAAAGTGTGTTTTTCTACCTGTTCCACAGCCCCTTTCATTCTTATACATCTTTTCTGTAGTAGTGAAAGGTGCTGTTCTGCTGGCCAATACATGAGATGTTCCCCAACATTCTCAATAATCCTTCATGCTTCCACTCTCTGTACAAGACCTGTCCTTAGTGTTCTCAGTCCCAACCTCCGCTCATGGTGGGAAGTCTCATTGCTAGAAGACATCTCCCGGGTACCTGGACACTGCAGATCGCCTGCTTGGGACTAAATCTGGTGTGTGAGGAGGAGGAGGGCAACATGATTGAAAATTCGTCTCCATGGCCAGAAAAGTGATCTCAGCCTCTTGGCCCAGGGAGTAGGGGGAGTCTGAGGGCCATAAGTTATCCTGGGCTGAAAGGAGCACTGCCCCAGGAGAGCTCCCAGCCCCCGAGGTCACTCATCAATCACCCTCAGGAGGCCTGATGCAAGGTTTGTAATGGAAATCACTCGGTTGTCATGGCAACCCAGGCTGGGCCAGCCTGCCAGTCTGCCATCCCCAGCTCAATGGGAGTCTAGCAGGCAGGGTTTAAAAAACTCCTCTTAATCTTAATCTTAATCTCCCTAAGGGAGAAGGTTGTAGCTAACCCATATTCTTGATTTCTTCAGCAACAGTGCTATAAACCAAGGAGCCACGGCCCTTTTGGTTAGGAGTTAACCATTTCAGTACCCCACATAAACCTCCTTCCCTTTGTCTGCATGGAGACCCAGAAGGGCTGTAGGGAAATTGGATAGAAACATATTCCTTTGGTACTTTATTTCCCCTATGGATTGGTATGGGACTGGACCTGCAGTTTCCTTAATATCAGGAACTTCTAATGTGAGGAAATTCGCTCCCTCTATATAAATCCATACTCTCTCTGCAACTAAAAAACAAAATGGACCTCCCACTCCCACCCTATTACAGAATCCTTTTACTCCTGATTTTATTTCTTCATTCAGCAAATGTTTATTTTCTATTTATTAAATACACAGCACTGTACAAGATTCAAAAGCACTGTCGAAATGCTTTAACATTTGCAAAGTACTTTACATATGTCATTTCACAACAACCTTGAGAGCTAAGTGCTATGATTATTATTTGATTTTCCAAGTAAGAAAACAGGAGGTTGAAAGTGATTTGCCCAAATAACCAAATAGTAAATATCTGAGGGTAGGATTCAAACTCAGGTTTTCCTGATTGTGAATCTAGCAAATCTGTGACACTTAGCACACTAAATAGCACATAAGTATATGGGGATATATGTATGTATATATATACAGATATATATGCATATAAGTATTATGACCCCTTTCCTAAAGAAGTTTATTATTTAGTTCCATGTTCAGAACTCACAATAATTAACAATACAGATCAATATATGATTAAGAATCAAAATGTGTGATAAGAAAAAAGGATGTAGGATTTTGCAGAAGAGAATACAGTGATTTATGGATGTGGGAATAGTTTATGACCAAACAAGAAATAGAGAGCATTACAAGATGTAAAATGGATAATTTTGATTGTATTATATCAAAAAGTTTTTGAGCAAACAAAACTAACACAGCCAAAATTAAAAGAGAAGCAGAAAATTGAAGACATTTTTATAGCAAGTTTCTCCAATAAAAGTCTCATTTCCCAAATACATAGAAGAATATGAATCATTCCCAAATTGATAATGGAGGAAGAACATCCACAGGAAGTTTTCAGAAGAAGAAATCAAAGCTTTTTATGCTCATTTAGAAATCCTCTAAATCACTATTGATTAGAGAAATGCAAATTAAAGCAACTCTGAGATACCACTTCACTTCTGTCAGATTGAATAACATGACAGAAAGGAAGAATGGCAAATGTTAGAGGGGTGGTGGGGAAATTAGGATACTAATGCACTGTTGGTAAAGTTGTGAACTAATCCAATAATTTTGGAGAGCAATTTTTAACTATGTCCAAAGTGCTATAAATCTTTTCATACACTTTGACTCAGCAATACTAGTCTGTATCCCAAAGAGATCATAAAAAAGGAGGAAAGGACTCCTTTTTGTAAAAGCTATTTTTGTGGTGGCAGAGAACTAGAAATTGAGAGAATTCCCATCAGTTGGGAAATAAATTGTGGTAAATGAATGTAATGGAATACTATTGAGCTCCAAGAAATGACAGGTAGGATGGTTTCAGTAATATCTGAGAAAACTTGCATAAACTGATGCAAAGTGAAATGCATAAAACCGGGAGAACATTGTATACTGTAACTTTAATATTTTCTGAAGATTGACTTTGAATAAGTTATTTTCAGCAATACAGTGATCAAAAATTATCTGGAGGACTTGTGATAAAAATGGTATTCACCTCCAGAGAAAGAACTCATGGAGTCTGAATGTAGATTAAAGCATGTTTTAAAAAAAAAAAACTTTCTTAATTATTATTCTTGGTTTTTTTCTGAATTTTCTTCTGTAACATGATTAACATGGAAATATTTTTGATCAAATTGCATGTCTTCTCAAAGGAGATAGGAAAGAGGAATCGAATTTGGAACTTAAAATGTTGAAGCGAAAGAAACAAAAATACTATTACAGTTTTTTTGTTTACATGTAATTGAAAGAAAATTAAAATTAAATGATAGAATATAGCAACTAACTACCAAATACTAAGCATGTACTAGATTAAATTAAAGCAATTATTAAGCACAGATTAAGGATAAGATACTAATGGGCACAGGAGATACAAAGACTAAAATGAAATCTTCATGCTCAAGGAACTTATCTTTTGTCATAACCTACAAAATGTTCACAAGTAAATATGTGATGATTTAAGGAAAGAGGAGACACATAATTAGGTGGATCAGGAAGGGTTTTATGGAGGAGATAGCACAGGAGATTAGATTTGAAGAGAGACAAGAATTCTACAAGGTGGAAAAAATTGTCAGCACAATGCACACAGATTGAAATGAAATACTGATTTGTTTTTTGGAGACATTCAAGGTTAAGTAACTTTTCCAAGGTCACATGGCTATTGTCTAAAGTCAGATTTGAGCTTAAGTCCTCCTGACTTCCAAAAGTCCTCTGTCTACTATACTTCCTAGCTGAGATACTAAATTATTAATCCAGCTGGTAATCCATTTTGTTTGAAACCATGTTCGAAGAGCAATGATATGAAATAAGACTAATGTAAATTTAAAAGTATAAAACCTGAAAACAGGTTTTATAGCATCAATCAGCTAATCAATTAGTATTTATAAAGTACCTTTCAGTCATGTTCAACTCTTTATGACCCCATTTAGGATTCATTTGGAGAAGATATTAGAATGATTTGCCATTTCCTTCTCTAACTCACTTTCTACATAATGAAACTAAGGCAAACATGGTCAAGTAACTTTGTCAGGGTCACAGAGTTAATAAGTTTATAAGTCCAGATTTGAACTCTAGATGTTATTTTAGGACTCTAAAGCCAGCACTCTATCTACTGTGCTACCTAGCACCCATTGTAAGCCAAGGACTATGTTAAACTCCTGAAGATACAAAGAAAGGCAAAAGCCAGACCTCACTTTCAAGAACTTCATAAATTAAGTAGGAAGACAACATGCAAAATATTTGTATAGAATTTGAATCATCTATCTATCCATTCATCCATCTATGTATGTATATATGTATCTTTCCATACATCTATCTATCTATCTAATATCTACAGGAATAGAGAGATAGATATAGATTAAATAAACATAGAGATAAGATATAGTATGTAATAGTTCATATATATGCACATATACATCTAGATATCTATGTAACTGAAGATAATTTCAAAAGGAAGTCACTAATATTAAGGAAGACAAGAAAAAAAATTGCTTGGAAAAGAGTTGTTCTTTGACTTTGCAAATTATTACCTCTATGACTTTAGACAAGTCACTTACACTCTGCTTCCTCAACTGCAAGATGAAAGGTTTGGACTAAATGAACAAGGAGGAGGCATCCAGTTCTATAGTCTAATATGTATGTAGAGGAGATGGGCAGGTAAAGGACTATGAGCAGCTGAGAATGGATAGATCATCTTTATCCTGGGAAGGGAACATCAGCAGAGGCGTAATGAAAATGATACTCATTTTAGATATTTAAGCAAAAATATAGAGACAGGAGAATGAGGAGAACAGAAAATAGTCTAGTTTTGTTGGGATGTGGATTATTTAAAATAAGTTCAGGGTATAATAAGTAGTAGGGACTTTGAATACCAGGACAAGATATTTGGTCCTTATTTGGTAAGGAATGGAAGGCCACTAATGATTTGGGGGTAGAAAAGTCATGTGTCCGAGAAAGAAAAAAATCAATGTGCAATTAAGAATTATAACTTGAGAAGTGGATGAAACAATAACATGATATGATAAAAAGAGTCTTGACTCTGGAATTATGGGGCATGGATTTGAATCCTACTCCTAATATTAAGATTTTTAGCATTCATGGGTATCAGTTAAATAAAGAAGATAAAAGAGATAGTTCCCGGGGTCCCTCCCAGTTGTAGATATCTGAATTTATGAAGAAGGAGATATAAAGGTCAGTGAGAGGTAGTTGAGAGAGAGAACACTAGTCTCCTTCAGTCTTCTTTGGGACTTTTTATCTTGGGCACTTCGGCTTCCAGTTTTGAGAAGGAAGATGAGAGAGACCAGTTGTATTTCAGATTGCTGAAGTAAAAGATGTTGAGAAGACAGGAAAGGAGTTGACAGTCACTATCATTTGCCTATACCCTCTTGCACACCAAAATGTTAGGGGAGTTTCCCCTTGAGCGAGATCTTGTTTTCTTCTTTTTGGTTGAGCCAAGTTTCCTCACTACCAATGGTAGAGCTCATTGTATTTTTATATTCTGTGTATATCTTCTCTGATTTCTGTTTTGGGGGCAAATAGGTTTCTTTTCTGTTATGTGTGGAACTCTGAGTTCATTGTGGAACTGGTATTTAGTGGGAAGGGGGTCAAGCCTGGGGTATAGAACTTGGGATCCCCCCTCCAACAATAGCATGGCAATCAGGATTCAGATGTAATTTCACTCTCTCTCTTTGAGGAGGTCAAAATAGTCTCTAGTCTCAACTTTTCCTTCGCTTGTCAGGAATTAAAATGTCCCTTGGAGAAAAGTTGTAGAAAGAAGAGGCTGAGGATATCTCTTTTGTCTTCCTTTGAGACACCCAAAGACAACTCCTTGCTACGTATTAACCCTGATCCTTCTTAGGCTTCTGACTTGTAGGGCTATTCATTATATATCTTTAAGGGAGAAGAGATTAGAATAGCAACAAAAATACTTGGAGTGGGATTTGAGAGGAAGAAATAGACAAGAAGTGAGATTCCAAAGGTAGAATTGACCAGACCTGACAATTGAATGACTAAGAGAGATGGTGTTGAAGGAAAAATCCTGCATGAATCCCAAGCTTTTTTCTTGATAGTTTATTTATGGCTTGTTAGATTTTTCTATTTGAGATTGGATTAAAATCCCTTGTTAATTGGAGTATTTTACATTTTTTATAGATAATCATCCATTTCCTTTAAAGCTCTCAGTTTTGCTAGCATGTAATTATCTATAACAGTTCTTTATCAAGAATTCTCTCCTCCCCCCACCTCTATTCATTATGAACTCACACTGTTTGTTTTTTTTATTTTTGGCTATTTTATTTTCCTGTCTCTTTTTTGATCCACATAAGTAATGGGTTATAGATTTTGTTATTCTTTTCTTTATTTTTTAAAAAGATTTTTTTTAGCAGTTACACAGTCCTTTAGAATTTCTCTCTCTTGATTTTTAATTGAATTTCTCTATGTTTGTTTTGGAATCATTGATTTGTTGTTTTTCTAGTTTTTTCAACTACATAATCAGTTTACCAATCCTCTCTTTTCCCTCTTTTGTTAATATATTTCAGGTGACCTAAAATTTCCTTTCGGGAAAGTATTTGTAGCAGCCAATAAATTTTAATCTGTTTTCTCATTGTTACCATTCTTTTTAAAGTATGTATTGTATCATTTTCTATGGTTTTTTTTTAAACATATAAACATAGTTTCCCTGTATATTTCACTTAACCTCAATTTTCTCTATCTGAAGTAACAATTTAAATTACTATTTTTTGAAATTAATACATAATATTTTCCCAATCTTTCATTTACACTCTGCATGTATTTTCAGGTTTGAAGTACACTTCTTATATACAGCAAATTGTTGAGTTAGATTTTCTTTTCTAGTCTTTCATTCTTTTCAGTTAATATATTTATAATTAGGAATATTATAGTTAAGTCTTTATTTTCCTCCATTGTATTCTATATTGTATTATTTTCCTCCTTTAAAAAAAATCAGAATTTACTACCTGTGGTTTGTTTCAGTTACACTAAACTAAAACAAATTTCCTCCAGTTATCATGCCCAATCTTTAGTTCCTTGAGCTTACTTTTATTTTTGGAACACTCCCTTTGAAATACTTCACTAAATCTCACTTTTTGACAACTTCTCAGGATTTTTTCCTCAAGTAACCCTGAGGGGATGTGATTTCTATGATTGTCATTGCCAGACTTCTTCTGTTGTGATTCCAACAATGATCAAATAGTCCATGTCAACTAACTTTTTACAAAAAAGTATTTACTGAGAAGGTATAAAAAGGACAAAAATTATATCTCCTAGACTGAAGATATATTCTCTCCTCTGTACACTCAAATGATGTCTGGAAGGTAGATATAACCTTAAAGCTCAAGAGTAGAAAACATGTAGGACAACGGGGTAACTCTAGACCCTTGGAGATTGTTTTTCCCTTCAAGAAATTTGTATAAAATTTGCTTTAGGGTGTGATATTACCCTATATCATCCATTATATGGATGAATTGCTACTTCCTTGTCAGCTGAACAGGCACCTTGCATGGACTAAATGAAAGAGGAGGTTCTTTGCCTCATTTGCTCCCTATTCTTAATTATTGAATGGGGGCAGCCTTAGTCAAAATGAGACCTCTTAAAGACCTTAGCTTAGAGCCATCTCCAGCCATCCTGATCTCTAAATGGCCATTGGACCCAGGTGGCTCTGGAGGGGAAAGTGAGTCAGGTGACTGCACAGCCTTCCTTACTTAAATCCAATTCACCTGTATGTCATGGCATCCCCTCTCTGATGTCATGGTCCTATTCAAGAAAGAAGGTTACTGGTGATTTTCGATGGCTTTGATGAATTTCCTATCCCCATTGCTAACCTGGACACTTCTGTTGTGGGCTGCTCATTCAGCTACAATCAGAAATGAAGAAACACAACAGAAACAGAAGTGCTATGTGTTTTAGGAAACATGACACCTGAGAGAGAAATGAGGAAACTGCTCTTTTTGTGATCCAGAAGATCACCATAGCAGGTTTTAAGTAATGAGGACCTGCTAAAGAAGAGAGAGGGGGAGAGAAGGAGAAGGAAAGGGAAAGGAAGGAAAAGAAAGGGGAAAATAGGTGAATATTCCTTCTGATTGAATCCAATTAATTTTTTTTTCATTATGTAATACTAATCTGTAATCATGTTAAAACAGAAGCAGGAAGGGAATATCATGCATTCTCTATAGAATCCACTGGGAAGGACAAAAAAATCCTCCAAGTAGTAGGTTCTTATTGGCCAGTCTTCCCCCAACCTCCATTAGATTATCATTCAGTTGATATCAAGAAACATTAGGTAATTACTATGTGTGAGTTACGGTTGGAATATAAAGATAAAAATGAAACAATTCCTTCTTTCAAAAAACTTACATTCTAGGTAGATTCAATATTTATATAGATTAATAAATATAATACAAATTAATAATTAATAATAGCAATTACACAATGTTTTAAGGTTTGCAAAGCACTTGAATCTCATTTTATCTTCACAATAGTTCTGGGAAATACATGTTCTCATAATATAAGGGTTATAGGACTTGCCCAACATTATATAGCTAGCAAATATCTAAGGTTAACTTTGAACTCTGGATTCCAGGTCCAGCACTTTATCCATTGCAGCACCTAGTTGTCTTAAAGAAAAGAAAATGATCCATAGTAAATTCAATAGATGATCAGGAAAGCTTGGGCTTACGTAGAAAGTGGTATTCAAACTATAAACAGATGGACATTAGGGATGCTAAGACATGGAAATGAGGAAAGATTGCATTTTAAATATGAGAAAAGCACCTGTGAAAAGACATACAGATGGGAAATGAAACATTTTATAAGGTGAAGAGTGAGCTGGCCAATTTGACTATTGTAGTAATAAAAGTGAAGTGAAGAGGGATGGGTAGGGACCACATTATGGATTATTTTAAATGTCAGGCTTATGATTTTATATTTATCATAGTGACAATAGGAAACCACATAAAATTGTTGAGTAGGAGAGTGGTATGGTCAGATGATTGCTTTAGAAATATCAATTGTCTGAGGCAGCAACTCAATTGAACTTCCTAACATTCACTTCCAAAAAGCTTTAAAATAACTCCCCAAATAAAATTTTGGAATTGCAAAGCCAACAAAAGGTCAGGTGAGATATTTTTCCAACCTTAGACAATTTGTGAAGTTGGCAAGAAGAGTCTGTTGGGGTGATGGGCTGTGACAACATCACCACAACCCCAGAAAGATCCCTTGTAGATGGCTGCAACAATGATAGTAGCAGCTTCAGGGGTTCTTAACCCACAGAAAGTAAGGGAATTGGACACCTGGGCAGAAAAATATTAGAAGGCACATTCTTCTGGCTCCAGGATTAGGACCTAGTTGAAATTGCTTATAGGTAATTCTGGATCACAATTTCAGGGTGAAGAGAAACACTAGCACTTGTAGCTACAGAGAAATGAAGGGTCCTGGTCTTAGTTTCAAAGTGAAGAAGAGTGATTGTGATCACTCACAAGAGAATAGGAGCCATAGTCTCAGTTCCAAGGCAAAAAAGGAACACTAGAAATTGCAGCTACAAGAAAATATGAGACCTAGTCATAGTTTAAAGGCCAAGAGGAGAATTGGCATTTCTGGCTATAGAGAAATAAAGTCCAATACTGGATAAAGACTAGAGCACAGTTCAGGAAAGTAGTGATCACATCTCTCATTGAATCATATTACCCTGAAAGAACTAAAAACTTAAACCTCAGAACTACTCTGAAAATAAGCAGCACAAAAAAATGTGGAGCTTCCTAGGAAGAGAACTCAACTTTACACAAAAGTAAAAATCAAGAAGTAGTCTGAAAAATGAGAAAACATCAAGAAAAGAATCTGACCATAAAAAGTTACTATGGTTAACAGAGAAATCAAGACACAAACTTGGAAGAAGATAAGAATGTCAAGCATCTACAAGCAAAAATTCAAAGAAAAATATGAATTGAACACAAGTCCATAACAAATCTCTGTAAGAGTTCAAAAATAATTTTAAAAAATCAAATAAGAGAGGGTCAAGAAAAATGGGAAAAGAAATGAGTGATGCAAAAAAAAATATGTAAAGATAATCAACAACTTGGTTAAAAAAACAAAAATATTGAAGTTATTGATAAATTGCCAAATTATATGAACAGGCAATTTTCCTATTCCTTCTTTTTCCCCCTGAGGCAAGTGAGATTGAGTAACTTGCCAGGGTCATACAGCTAGGAAGTATTAAGTGTCTGAGACCTGATTTGAACTCAGGTCCTTCTGGCTTCAGGGGTGATACTCTATCCACTGCACCACCTAGCTGCTCCAGTCTTCCTTTTTGTAGAAAAATGTTTTGTAGCTTTCTATTTTCAAAATATATACATAGATCATTTTCAACATTCATCCTTGCAAAAGCTTTTGTTTCAAAAATCTTCTCCTTTCCTTTCCCCCATCCATTCCCTCAGACAGCAAGTAATCCAATATACGTTAAACATGTGCAATTTTTCTATACATATTCCCACAATTATGCTGTATAAGAAAAATCAGATCAAAAAGGGAAAAAATGAGAAAAAATCAGAAAGCAAGCAAACAATAAAGAAAAAGGTGAAAATACAATTATGTTGTGACCCACACTCAATTTCTACAGTCATCTCTGTAGTTGCAGATGGCTTTCTCGATCACAGGCCCATTGGAACTGGCCCGAATCAGCTAATTGTCAAAAAGTCACATACATCAGAGTTGATCATCATATAATCTTATAGTTGCTATATACAATATTTTCTTGGTTCACTTCACTTAGTTTCAGTTCATCTTTCTCTCCAGGCCTTTCTGAAATCATCCTGCTGATCATTTCTTATAGAACATTCCATAACTTTCTTTAACATTCATACATCATAACTTATTTAGCCAATCTCTAACCAATGGGCATCCAATCACTTTCCAGTTTCTTGCCACTACAAAAAGGCGGCTATAAACATTTTTGCACATGTGGATCCTTTTCTCTTTTTTTGTGATTTCTTTGGGATTCAGATCCAGGTATCTCAAAGTTGTCTTATTTTGTATTTCCCTGATCAGTAGTGATTTGAAGCATTTTTTCATGACTCAAAATGATTTTAATTTCTTTATCTGAAAGCTGTCTCTTTATATCCTTTGATCACCTAAATATGTTTTAAGAAGTTTTCTTCAGATATTTTCTGTTTCCTTTTTCAAACTCTCCTGAAAAGTTCTTATTTCCTTTTCTCATTTTTCTTCTTTCTTTTAAGATCCTTTTTGAAATCTTCCAAGAGAGCCTTGTGAGATGGAGATTAAATCATATCATCTGAGCTTCTTCTGGAGATATTTTGTCTTTAGCATCCTCAGGGTTTGAAGTTTGTTCTTCCCTGTCTCCATAAAAGTTATCTACGGTCAGAGCTCTTTTTGCTTTTTTGCTCATTTTAAAAGTTTGAGGTCTGCTCTTAGGACAAAGGGAGGAGATTGTCCAAGTTTCCTTTACAGGTGACAGTGGCTTCACACTGCCCTGGATCTGGCTTCCTTCCTGTGCTGGGTGGGTGTGGGCAATTCCCATGCTATTCTGGAGTTTAAAGGCTCAATATTTGCCTTTTGGAGTTGTGTTGGAGATCTCACAGCTAGTCTTCTGATCCACTGGCCTTTTAAATCAGAACAGAGTAGCCAACACTACTGTATTTTGGCTAAGCATCTCCCAGTAGATTCCTCAATACAGAGAGCCTTCTCTGCTCTGGGTCCCTACATTGTACCTGTACTGGGTTGACTCCCCGACCCCTGCATTGAAACAGATGTTTCCTGAAATTCTTCCAAAATATTTTCTGCTGAAAATTTATTTCAATTCAAATATTTGTGGGTTCTGTTACTTCAAATTCAGTTCAGAGGCTTGATCTAGCATTGACCTGAGGGAAATTAGGAAGAGCTTGCACAAAGACCTAGCTATTCTCTGCCATGTTGACTCCCAATAGGCAGTTTTCCAATAAAGAAATCAAAACAATTTATAGTCATATGAAAAATGTTGTAAGTAAAAACTGATTAGAGAAATGCAAATTTATATCTATCAGATTGACTAAAATGATTAAAGGGGAAAATGACAATTGTTGAGGGAATAAGGAAAAATTGAGACATTAATTCCTTGTTGGTGAAATTGTGAATTGATCCAAGCATTTTGGAGAGCAATCTAGAATTATGCCCAAAGTGTTATTAAACTGCCCATGTGCGCCCTTTGATCAGGCAATACCACTACTATGTCTATTTCCAAAAATGGTTAGGGAAAAAAAGGAAAAAAAAAACATATGTTTTAAAATATTTATAGCAGTTTTCTCTGTGGTGGCAAAAAAAACTAGAAATTGAGAAGATGTTCATAAATTAGGAATTACTAAAAAAGCTGTATTATAGAATTGTGATGGAATACTATTGTGCTATAAGAAATGATGAGCTCAGTGATCGTAAAACAACATGGAAAGACTTGCATGAAATAATGAAGCATAAAATAAGTAAAACCAAGAGGACATTGTATACATTAACAACAATATTAATTTAAGAATGATTTTGCATTTAAAATAACAGTAGACAAAATAAATATTTGGTGTCTACCTGCCAATACAAACCCAGGGAAGTATATGAACAAAATTACAAAACACTTCTCACACAGATAAAGTCTAACCTAAATAAATTGAAAAAAATATCAATTATTCATGGATAGCTAATATAATAAAGACAACAATTCTATCTAAATTGGTCTACTTGTTCAATGCCGCAAAAATATTTTATAGAGCTAGAAAAAATAATAAAATTCATCTGGAAGAACAAAAAGTCAAAAATATCAAAGGAATGAATGAAAAAAAAATACAAAGTACAGTGATCTAGAAGTAACAGACCTAAAACTATATTACAAAGTAACAGTCCCCAGAATCACTTTATACTGGCTAAGAAATATAGTAGTGGATCAGTGGAATAGATATGCAGAACACAATAATCAAAGACTATGGTAATTTGATATTTGATAAACCTCAAAACTCCAGCTTCTGGGATAAGAATTCACTATTTCACAAAAATCATTGGGGGAAATGGAAAATTATATGTCAGAAACTTAGTATAGACCCATATCTCACATTCCAGACCAAAATAAGGTCAAAATGGGG
Organism: Antechinus flavipes; assembly: GCF_016432865.1. Lineage (NCBI taxonomy): Eukaryota > Metazoa > Chordata > Mammalia > Dasyuromorphia > Dasyuridae > Antechinus > Antechinus flavipes. Next base: position 508,850,562 of record NC_067400.1, on the reverse strand, counting down.
TACATGATTTGGGCATAAAGGATGATATCATTAATTAGCAAATTAAAAGAGCAAGAGATAATTTACCTATCAGATCTTTAGAGAAGGGATGCATTTATGACCAAAGAAGAAATAGAAAATATTATTAAATGCAAATTGGACAATTTTGATTACATTAAATTAAAATTTTCTGCACAAACAAAACCAACACAAACAAGATTAAAAGGGAAGTACAAAGCTGGGAAAAATTATAGCTAAAGATTCTCTTAAAGGCTTCATTTCTAAAATATATAAAGAACTATCAAATGTATTAAAAGTTATTTTCCAATTGATAAATGGTCAAAAGATTATGAACAATTTTCAGACCATTAAATTAAAGCCATCTATCATCATATGAAAAAATGTTCTAAATCACTTTTGATTAGAGAAATGCAAATGAAAACAACTCTGCAGTACCACTTTACACCTCTTAGATTGGCTAAGATGACAGGAAAACAGAATGATAAATGTTAGAGGAAATGTGGGAAAACTGGGATACCAGAGTTGTTACTCTGGAGAGCAATTTAGAACTATGACCAAAGAGTTATAAAATTTTGATCCAGCAATCCTACTACTGGGTCTGTATCCCAAGGAAATCATAAAGGAGGGTAAAGGATCTATATGTACAAAAATGGTTGTAGCAGCTCTTCATGTGGTAGCAAAGAATTGAAAAATGAGTAAATGCCCATCTATTGGAAAATGGCTGAATAAGTCATGGTATATGAAAGTAATGGAATATTTTTGTTCTATAAAAAATGATATCCTGGAAAGATTTACACGAACTTATATAGAGCAAAACAAGCAGAACCAGGAATACAGTGTACTCAGTAAAAACAAGATTGCATGATGATCAACTGTGAAAGAATTGGTTCTTCTCAGTAGATCAGTGATCCAAGGCAACCCAATAAATTTTGAATAGAAAAATTCCATTTGCATACAGAGAGAGAACCATGGAGAATAAATGTAAATCAACACATATGTTTGCTTTTTTTCTTCTTTTTCTTTTATTTTTGCCCTTTGTTCTGATTTTTCCTCTCCCAACATGATTCATAAAAAAATGTATACTTTAAAAAATTAATGTACATGTATAAACAGAAAAAATAAAGAAAACAATAAAAAAGAATGACTTTGAATGAAAAGAAAAGTGACAAATGTTGAAGATAATGTGGAGAAAATGAGACATTAATGCATTGTTGGTGGAATTGTGAATTGATTCAACCAATCTGGAGAGCAAATTGAAACTATGCCCAAGGAGCTACAAAACCATGCATACTCTTTGACCTAACAATAGCTCTAGTAAGCATGTGTCCCAAAAGAGATTTTAAAAAAGAAAAGGAAAAATGACCTAAATGAACAAAAATGTTTCTCAGAATAGAGAATTGGAAAACTGGTGAATGGCTGATGTGATTATGATGGAATATTATTGTGTTATAAAAAATGACAAGGATGCTCTCAGAAAAAAACTGGAAAGACTCATGAGCTCATGCAAAATGAAATGTACTATGTACAAAGTAAAAGCAATACCATAACATAATTAGCTATAAATGAATTTCATTTTCTTAGCAATACAATGATCCATGACAACTCTGAAGGACTTATAATGAAAAATGCTAACTATACCCAGGGGAAGAACTGATTGTGTCTGAATACAGATTGAAACATACTTTTTAAAAAACTTTATTTTTCTTGAGAGTTTTTTGAGGAGGGTAATATGTTTTTTTCACAACATGATTTTTATGGAAATGTTTTGCATAACTTCACATATGTCTTCTCAATGGGGATGGTGAGGTGGGGTGGAAGGAAGGAAGGGAGAGAATTTGGAACTCAATTTTTTTTAAAAAATGTCAAAAAAGTGTTTCACCTGTAATTGAGAGAAAAACTAAATATTACATAAAAAAGAATTACTGAGTAAATAATACTTTTTGAGTATTACAAATATCCAAATTAACTATATAAGACACATAAAGATACTATCAGCATCCAGACAAAAAACTAATAAATAGAATTATACATAGAATAATTACATACACACATGCGTATGCACACACACATACACACTTATTTGTATCTAATGATAGCTTTCTCTAAAAGGGTGAAGGAAGGAAGCAAAAAGAAAAAAAAGATTAAAATTTACATAACTTTATAATATATGAAAATAGCAACTGTAAATAATAGGTTTGCATTTTCACATACAATCATCTTTTTTATCATCCTATTCTGTGGAAATACTTTATTTCAAAAATTAAAATTAAATAAATGGAAAAGAAGAAAAAATAAAACAAAGTCAAAAGAATGAAATAAAATGGAATGAAATATAAAATACCTCATTGGAAAAAGAACTGACCTAGAAAATAAATTGATGAAACTCTTTCCAACAATGAGATGATTGAGTCCAATTCCAATGATCTTGTGAAGAAGGGAGTCATTTACACAGAGAGAGAGGACTGGAGGAACTGAGCATTGATCATAACATAGTATTCTCACTATTTTTGTTTTTGTTTGCTTGCATTTTTTTCTTACTCATTTTCTTTTCTTTTCAATCTGAAATTTTTTATGCAGCAAAAGAACTGTATAAATGTTTACATATAATGAATTCAACATATATTTTAACATGCATAATATATATTGGATTGTTTGCCATTTAGGAGAGAGGGTGAGGGAAGAAGGGGAAAATTTGGAACACAAGACTATAAAGGTATATGTATACCTGAAAACCATGATCAAAACAACCAAACAAAAAACAACTCTCAACATCAAATTTCAAAGAATTATCAAGGAAAGCTTCCCTGATATCATAAAATGAGAAGGCAAAGTAGAAACTGAAAAAAAAATCCACTGACTACCTCCTACAAGAGATCCCAAAATAAAAACTCCCAGGAATCTTACAGCTTTCACATAAAAATAGAAATTTCTTTTTTTTTGTTTTGTTTTATTATTAAAGCTTTTTATTTTCAAAACAGATGCATAAATAATTTTCAACATTCACTCTTTCAAAACCTTGTGTTCCAAATTTTCCCCTCCTTTCCCCCCATCCTCTCCCTTAGATGGCAAGTAATCCAATTTATGTTAAATGTGCAATTCTATACATTTCCACATTTACATATTTTCACAATTATCATGCTACACAAGAAAAATCAGATTAAAAAGGTAAAAATGAGAAAGAAAACAAAATATAAATAAACAACACCAAAAAAGGGAAATAATATGTGGTAATTCAAACACATTCCCACAGTCCTCTCTCTAGGTACGGATGGCTCTCTTCATCATAAGATCATTGGGAGTGGCCTGAATCACCTTGCTGTTGATATCAGCCATGTCCAAAAAAGGAAAATTTCAAGTAGTCAGAGAAAATTCAAATGCTATGAAATCAGAGTCAGGATCACAAAAGATTTAGTAGCTTCCACATTAAAGGGAAAAGCAGAATATAATATCCCAAGACAAAGAAGCTAGAATTATAACCAAAAATCAGCTACTTAGAAAAAAACTGATTACAGTCCTCTAGTGGGAAAATGAATATTAAATAAAATAGAGGGCTTTCAAGAATTACTGAAGAAATGACCAGAGCTGACTAGAAAATTTGACTTTCAAATACAAAACTATAGAGAAGCAAAAAATGATAAATTTGAAAGAGAAATCATAACTGACTTTATAAGGTTAAAATGTTTACATTCCTAGGATGGGAAGATAATACATTTAATTCCTAAGAACATTATAAATTTAGGAAAGTTAGCAGACCTACACACAGAAAAGGTATGGATATGAGCAGATTGTGATGGGATGAATTTAAAAAAAAAGAAAGGATGAGAAAGAGGAATACATTGGAAGAAGGGGGAAGGGAGAGAAAAAACAAGGACAATTACCCAGTTAAAAGAAATGTGTAAGAAAAAATTTTTATGATGGAGAGAAAATGGAGGACATGGTTGTGAGGTAATTCGTGAACCTTATTCTCATGGGAATCGGCTCAAAGATGGAATAATATACACACTTTTTGGGTATTAAAATCTCTTACCCAAAGGGAAATGAGAGAAAAAGATAAGAGGGGGTGTTGATAGAAGGTAGAGTGAATTAAAACAAAAGCAAAAGAGAGAGACAGAGAGCCCCAGAAAGCAAGAACAAGAGTGAGAGCAACAGGAAAATAGATGGAAATAAATAAACAATTAGTGATCATAACTGTGAAACAGAAACACACAGAGGTAAAAATAAGGGGCTAGAAAAAAATCTATTATGCTTCCACTGAGGCCAAAAAAAAAAAAAAGGCAGAAATAGAAATTATAATCTCAGATTTTTTGCCAAAGCAAAAATAGAATAAACTAAAAGAAATAATCAGGAAAACTACATTATGCTAAATAATAGCATAAACAATAAAGTCATATTAACTAAACATATATGCACCAACTAACATAGCATCCAAATTTTTAAAGAAAAAGTTAAGTGAGTTACAGAAAGAAATAATCAACAAAACTCTAATATGGGGTGACCACAACTTTCCCCCCTCACAACTTGAGAAATCTAACCATAAAATAAATAAGAAAGTGGTAAAGATGATGAGTAGTATTTTAGAAAAAAAATTATATATAGTAAAATTTTGGAGAAAGCTGAATGGAAGTAGAAATAAATATATTTTTTTCTTTTTCATTTTTCTTAAATTATATATGGCATCTTCTCAAAAACTGACTATGTATTAAAGCATAAAAACCTCAAAAACAAAAGCAGAAAAGCATAAACTTATTAAATGAATCATTTCTGACCATAATGCATTAGAATTATTTTCAATAAAAGACTAAGAAATATAGATTAAAATTAATTGGAAGCCAAATAATCTAATCCTAAAGAATGGGTGGTTCAAAAAAGAAATGATAGAAATATTTTCATTAAAGAGAATGACAACAATAAGACAATATACCAAGACTTATAAGATGCAGCCAAAGAAGTACTAGGGAGAATTTCTATCTTGAAATGCTTATATTAGTAAAATAGAAAAAGAGTAGGTCAATAGACTGGGAATGCAATTTAAAAAATAGGAACAAGAATCAATTGCAAATCTGAAATAAAATACCAAATTGAAAGTCCTAAAAATTAAAGGAGAGTTTAAGGACTGAAAATAAGAAAACTATTGAACTAATAAATAAAACTAGGAGTTGGTTATAAAACAACAAAGAATAGGGAAACCACTTGTTAATTTGATTTTTTTAAAAAAAGTCAAATTACCAGTATCAAAAATTAAAAGAGTGAATGCATTACAAGTGAAGATAAAATTAAAACAATTATTAGGATTCATTTTGCTTAATTGAGAAGGTAGGTAGCACATGGGATAAAACACTAAGCTTTGAATCAAGAAGACTCATCTTCATGAATTTCAATCCAGCCTCAGATACTAGGTGTGTGACCCTGTACAATTTATTTAACTGTTCTTCATCTATAAAAATGAGATCTCCCAGTATCTTTGCCAAGAAAACCCCAAAATGGCATTACAGAGAGTTGGACACAACTGAAATTACCAGACAATATCATTTTGCCTAATTATATGCCAATAAATCTTATAATCTATGTGAAAATGAGTGAATATTTATGAAAATATAAATTAAGAAGATTAACAGAAGAAATAGGATAGTTAAGTAACCTTCTTTTACAACCTCTAGAATGCATAGATTCACAAGTTAATTTTATCAAACATATAAAGAACAATCAATTCTAATATAGAAAAATACTGTGTTTCCCTGATAATAAGACATTGTCTTATTATTTTTTGGGGCAGAAAAACACCAGAGGGCTTATTTTCAGGGGAGGGCTTATTTTAGTGAACATTGACAGCAATTTTAATAAACAAGTAAATGTGGGGGGAAAAGTACCTTTATTCAATAATGATCATGTCATCTTCTTCAACAATGTTGTTGAAGTGTCCATACCCTGAATTCCATCCTGGATGTCTTGTACCTCTATTTCCTTCAGAAGAAGTGGACCCAATCTGTCATGTCCAGCAATATAGCTCTCTTTAAACGAACATGTATTGTCCAGGTAACCTGCTCGTAGTGCCTTGGCGACACAGCTGTCAGTAATTTTATCCCATGACTTCTTCACCCAAGTCACGAACTAGCAGACAGGGCTTCACAAAGTTTCCACGCTGATTTCTTTCCATTCTATTTTCAATGTAGTCATTGACTTCCATGCGCAAATGGTCCTTGAATGGCTTGTTTATTGCAATATCAAGGGTCTGGAGATAGGCAGTCATTCCTACAGGAATCATTACTTGATCTATTCTTCTCTCTGCAAGGAAGTTCTTCATTTCTTTAGCGTGGTGAGTGCTGGCTGAGTTCTTCTTTTATCCTCCATCATGTCCCCTGAGTTCTTCTTTTATCCTCCATCATGTCCCTTTTATCCTCCATCATGCCTCCTCACTCCCGCTTACACACCAGATTTTTATGTTGTCCTGCCTCAGCTCTCCTCCGCGGCACTGCTCTCAATGGCGCCAGCAAGCAAATCACTGGGGAGGAACAGGATGATGCGCTCACTGCTGCAGCTCTGATTGGATGCAGCTCAGAGTGCGACGTGCATTTCACCTGGTGGGGGGGGGGAAGGGGGGAATGGTGCATACAGAGGGTACCATAATGTAGCTTGTAGCGCAGGGGATCACTTTCACTACAGTAGCAATCTCAATAGGGCTTATTTTTGGGGGAGGGCTTATTTTAGAGGAATCTTTCACAGTAAGGGGAGGGCTTATTTTCGGGATAGGTCTTATTATCGGGGAAACATGGTAGTTCCAGAAGGAGTCCTACCAAATTCATTTTATATCACAAATATGGGTTGACATCTAAACTAGGAAGAGCAAAAAACTAGGAAAACCAAAAAACCACAGATCAATTTTTCTAATGAATATTGCTACAAAAAAACTTTAAATGAAATACTAGCAATACATTACTAAGAGAAATGATTATAACTCTATTATATTAATTACCATTTATTAATTGAGAATAGGATTTCCCCCTTTTCTGTCTCCTCATACAAAAATCAGTCTCTGTATGTTATCCATCCAGCATCTGAAGGACATTTTTAATAGGTGAGATTGCCAAAATCTTGGAGATATATGCTTTTTGATCTCAGGTAGGGCTTCACCCATACTACAAAACTGTATGAAGAGAATCTAATCTAATTGTAATTCTTAGCTCACTATCCTTCATTGTTTGCTAACTGGGTGGACCTATAGATCCATTTGTAGGGATTGCAAAGGCTAAGTAGGTTGCCTTGAGATAAGTCTCTTTGTCCATCAGCTACATGATCAAAGTCACCTAATCAGTCCCTCATTAGAATAGGCCTACCTTTCATTATAATATTCATTCTCTTATTAATTATTAATGAGCTGTTGCTATCTATCAAGAACACCCACTCTTCGAAGAATATATAAGCATCAGAAGGCCTTCATGAAAAATCTTTGATTTGTGGGAGAAGGTCAAATGATCATCCCTTTTTAAATTATTCACTAACCATATTTAACATAATGATTACCCAGAAATTGTCTTTCAGAATCTTCAGACATAATTTTCAGACTTTAGACATACAGAGATTGTATATTATGATATTTGTGATATTTATACCAAGAATATAGAACTGGCTTAATATTAGGAAAACTATTAGCAAAACAGGCCAAGGCAATTACAAAAACAAAATCAAATTATCTTAATAGATGCAGAACCATCAACAAATATTATGTGTAACATAGATAAGCTATAAGCTTTCCCAATAAGCTCAGGAATGAGGCAAGAATGCCCATTATCACCACTATTATTCAACTCTCACTACAGCAATGAGAAAAAAAAAAGACTAAAGTATAATAAGTTTAGAGTTAACAAACCATCACTCTGCAGATGATACGATGACATATTTTGAGAATCCTAAGCAAGCAAATAACAGAAACAATAAACAACACAACAAATTCACAGGATATAAAATAAACCCCCATAAATCATCAGTATATATAAATAAAACCAACAAAGTCTAGCAGAAAAGCAAAGAGAAATTCCATTTAAAATAATTGTAGACAGTATAAAGTACTTGGGAGTCTACCTGCCAAGACAAACCAGAGAACTATTTGTTTACACAAGATTACACAAATAAAGGCAGTTCTAAACAACTGAAAAATATTACTTAGTCATGAAGAGACTGAGCCAGTATAAGGAAAATGACAATTCTACTTCAATAAGTTACTTATTCAGAGCCATATTAATCAAACTATCAAAGAATTATTTATAGAGATTTAAAAATATAACAATCCATTTGGAATTTTTTAAAGGGTCAAAAATATCAAGGGAATTAACAAGAAAAAATATGAAGAAAGATGCATTAGCAGTACCATATTTCAAACTTTATTACAAATTATTAATCTTCAAACAATCTGGCACTGTCTAAAAATAATAGGGTGGACCACTGGAATGTATTATATATGTAATACACATTATAAAATGATCACAATAACCTAATAATTAAAAACCCAAATATCCAAATTTTTGGGACAAGAACTCATTATTTGAGAAAAACTACTGGGCAATATGGACAGCAGTTTAACAGAAACAAGATATAGAAGAACATCTCACACCATATACCAAAATAGAATAAAAATGGATATATAATTTATACATAAAGGGTGATAGCATAAGCAAATTAAAGAAACATGAAATAGCTTATGTGTCAGATCTATGGATAAGTGAAGAGTTAATAAGCAAACAAGAGATAGAGAAGATCACAAGATGCAAAAGGGAAAAACTTCATTACACTAAATTGAAATGTTTTTGTACAAACAAAGTTAATGCAGTCAAGAATAAAAGGAACCCAGGAACTGGAGGAAATTTTTATAGCAAGTTGTGCTGATAAAGGCTTCATTTCTCAAATATATAGAGGAGTCAAATTTATAAGGATACAATTAATTTCTGAATTCATAAATTGTCAAAGAATATGAACAGACAGTACTCAGATGAAGAAATTAAGGCTATCTCCAGTCATATGAAAAAATGCTCTAAATCACTATTGATTAGAAAACTAATTAAATTAAATAGAGAACTAATTAAATTAAAACAACTCTGAGGTACCACCTTGCATTTATCAGATTGATTAATATGATAGTCAAGGAATATTATAAGTGTTAGAGAGGAGGTAGGAAAATTATGATCCTAATGCATTGTTGGTAGAGTTGTGAACTGATACGACTACTCTAGAGCATAATCTGGAACTATGCCAAAAGAGTTATAAAACTGCATATCTTTTAATCCAGCAGTACCACTATTAAAGAGATAATAAAGAGAAAAGAACACTTACAAAAATATTAACAGTATCTATTTGTGATAGCAAAGAATTGGAAATTGAGAGGATGGCTATAGATTGGATTGGCTGAACAAATTGTGGCACATGAATGTAATGGAACCTAAGTGTTCTACAAGAAATTTTGAACAGGTGGATTTCAGAAAAACCTGAAAGGACTAACATGAATGGATGTTAAGTGAGGTGATCAGAACCAAAACAACATTGTACATAGTAACAATAACATTGATAGATTTAGTTCTTCATAGCAATACATTGATCTAAGACAATTCCAAAAGACTCATGATGGAAAATGCTGTCAATAATCAGAGAAAGACTTATGGAGTCTAGATGCAGATTGAAGCATGTTATTTTCACTTTTGTCCATGGTTTGTTTTTTTTTTTCTTTCTTGTGATTTTTCTCTTTTGTTCTAATTCTTCTTTCACAACATGACTAATGTGGAAATATGTTTAATATTATTGTATGTGCAGATCCCTTGCTATCTTGGAGAAGAGAAAAGATGGTAGGAAATGACAGGATTAAAAAATGGAAATCAAAATCTTATAAAAGTAAATGTTGAAAACTTTTAAAAAATTGGTAAAAGCGCTCATAAATAAAAAAAAAAGAAAAAAGAAAGAAAGAAAAAAAGGAAAAGAAAAACCTGGGAAAACTTAATATGGATTGTTGCAAAATGAAGTGAGTCAAACTAGGAGAACTTTGTATACAGTAATAGTATTTTAAGGAAAATTAATTGAGAATGATTTAACTATTCTGATCAATACAATGATTGAAAACAATTTTGAAGAACTTAATGAAAAATGCTATCTACTTTGAAAGAAAAAGCTAATAAAGTTTGAATGCAGATTGAAGCATAATTTTTCCACTTTATTTTTCTTGTTTTTATTTTTGTAGCATGACTAATATGGAAATATATTTTCATGATTTCATGTGTGTAATTAATATATTTCTTGCCTCCACAATATATGAGGGAGAGATAGAAGGGAATGAATTTGGAACTCAAATTTGTAAAAAAAGATTTTTAAAAATAAATAATATGAATTTGAAAAAATAAAGACAAAAAGGGGGGGGAAGCATCAATCATCAATTATGTAGAGGAATAGATTGAAGGTTAAGCTGAAAGCAGGGTGCCAATCAGGAAACCATTTTTCCCTTCTATTTTTGAATACTTTCTTTTTCTAGGCCTTCTAAGAATTCATTAGAATGTCCACCTTCTCCCTATCTGCATTCAGGTTTTAAGTTTGAAAACATTTATTTATGGCACTCTTCTAAGATATGTTAATTTAAGTCACTCTCTTTATTCCTTTGTTTTTGTAAACCTAGACTCTAATCTTCCATTCATAGATTCCATGCTTGAACTTTTCTTTTTATTTCTCTTTATATCCTTCATATAAGTTGGTGCTTTAAGAAAACAAGATCATTTTGTCTTCATCTGTGCAATTAATTTGGTAATATTATTACAGATTTTCCTTCCTCTTCCTTCTCTTTATTTTTGTTGTTTTTATTATTATTATGAAAAAAATTTTCTAATCTCTCAAGATGTCACATTCTCAGAAACATTAATACATGAAGGAGGTAATTTGGTATGCTGGATGGAGTTCTGTGTGCAGAGGGCCCATTTGGACTCCAAATTTTTTACATAGCACTGCCTCATTTGGAGGCTACTACAGTCAACTGCTGAATTAAGCTCACTTTTATCCACTTATCCATAGCACTAAGAGATCCGAGGTATCCTGATACTTCTCTGATGCAAAAGTTGGTGTCAAGAAGCATGGTTCCTTCTCAGAGATGGAAGCCTTCTGAAGTGCCCACTCTTCCTGTTCAAAATATTACCAGGGTTCCATTGCAGTTCACTACTATCCCCATAACAAACATCCATGGGGTACCTGATCTGGCTTCCATATTCTCACTTATATTCCATGACCTAATTATAAAACCCTATTGTTCAAAAAAGAATAAGGAAAAAAAAAAGATTTCATAACCCTTTTCTCTCCAGCTCAGATCACGTAGAAATGCGGCTTGGAATCTCTGGAAAACCAAAAATTCTTCAATTATCTCTACATTTCAACCTGCATTCAAACCTGCAAGTTTCTATAATTTGTTGAAATTTCATGTATTCTTCCAATATTCACTTAATTTTTGTTTTGTCTCCAAATTTTTGAGAATCTATTGTTTTGGGGAATTTATCCATTTTTTGTTTGAAATTCTTCACTATATCCCATCATTCTTTTTAACCAATTAATAAGACAAGAGAAGAATATAGGGAACATGTGATTAAATAGCTATATTGGATAAGCAGCAAGATTCTAAATGGCTATCAGAGAAACATACTCCCACAATTTCATGGAGCTCAATGTAAAGTTCAGAGTTTATCATGGGCATGTGGGACATGAATAGGTAATGAGTAATTAGCTAACAGAATAACTTTTGTTTCTTTTTCTAAGGAATTTATCTTGCCAAGAGTTGTATCCCCTCTCTTATTTGTCTGATTTTTAATTTTTTTTCTGTTTAGTTTGTCCAAAGGATGGACAAACTAATCAGTGGAGAGACCAAAGGTAAGACCCAGGTCCTCATTCAGTCATTTGTTTATTATGCATAAAAACACTGTGAACCCAAGGTATTAAGTGTTACTTAGGAGTATTTATATTTCATGGTCTCCACAAAGACTTGTATTAAAAGACTGAAGCTTCAATGTTGGAATATCAGGAATCATTGTGGTACAGCAGAATATTATTCTGACCTGGATTCAGAGGATCTGGGTACCAAGCAGACACTAATTATCTCTATGTACTTAGACCCATTTAACCTCCTCAGGCTTCAGTTTTCTCATTGTAAAATGAAGGGGCTGAACTAGATAACATTAAAGGTTTCTTCTGGCTGTATATCTTTATACCTATGAGCCCAGTGGAAAGTATTCTGGAACTGGAATCACATGAACTGAGTCATTTTCTGCTGCTTACCAGCAGCAGAACTTTGTGATCTAAGAGATCTAGGAGAGAAATTGTGATATCTCTTTAAACTCTCCGTGCTTCATTTTTCTCATCTGCATCTCCATCTCACCTGAGTATTGAGAAGAGTGTCTTCTTCAATAAAGATCATCAGCTTCTGAGTCAGGCTTCCCCCCAAGATTGAATGCAGACTCAATTCAATTGAGTCTCTTACACAAGAGAGGGAGAATCATGATGGATAAAAACAGATGGATTGGACTGAATGACCTCCCAGGTTCTTTTAGGTTTTAAATCTTCCTGAGATTAGAATCCTATTTTCTCATACTGAAGGTATATGTACTGAAGTACTACATGTAAAATTAAATAAGACTGAATGATGTCCCAAATCTATTCAGATTTTAAATCCTATGAAGTCAGCATGGGTGATGACCCCATATCAAAGTTTTTCTTTATCTATTTTTGGAGTTTCCTCACATGTATGGAGACTTTCACACTAATGTTATAATCAAGTCTACTCAAGTGGACTGATATCCCCTTATGGGGTCTGCTGATACACTTTCAACAATCACAGCATCATGCATTTATTAAACTTCTATTTCATGTAAGACATTTTTCTAGGTTCTAGGGATATGAAAATAAAACATAATAGGCATTGACTTAACTGGCTTACTTTACATTATCAGGAAGATATCGGAAGAGATATTGCATGACCTTTCTGTTTGTCTTTCTGTAAAACAAACAATCTACCTAATTTTTTAGCTTTGCTAAATGGAATAAAGGTAGAAAAGAGATTTCTATGAAATTCAGGGAACAAGTGATTCATGATTCGAAAGTGGACATTTTTATATCATTTTTTCCCCTACAAGTTCAGAGTACTAAGCAGCTATTCTCTCTCTTCTCAACTGTGGGTTTCTGTGAGGGAGAATTCTCCATATTTTCACTGATTGACCTTTCCTTGCCATAAACTATTTTCCTTAGTTTCTTAAAAATAGCACCTTGTAGTGATGTAGCATTTTGTAGTTTATGTTACATTTTCACATATCTTAATTCTCACAGAACTCTAGGAGGTAGGCAGAAACACTATTTAGTAGATTATTTTAAAGATAAGGAATTTAGAAGGAGCAATTAAGTAACTTGTCCAAGATCTAACAGCATGGAGAATTGGAGAGCCTGTGTTTTTTTTTAAATTTATATGTATACATGAGTGTGATGCGTGGTATGTGGTGTGTGGTGTGTGTATGTATGTGTGTGTATGTACGTGTGTGTTTCTATTAACCCACATGGCTTCTTCTGGGATTGCAAAACTGGAAGGAATTTAAGACACCATTTACAAATGAACAAAAAAGAACCTCAGAGGGATGATGTGATTTACATGAGGTCACATTCCAGTAAAATGCTCTAGCAGAAATTTCCAAAGAAATCTATCCACTTCTGTTAAGAAGTACTAACACACATTCTCTACACTTAAATTTTAAGAAGCATGCCATACTCAAGGACTCACAGAATAAAAGAGTTTATTAGAATTCAAGATTTGAAGAAAGGATTATCTTTAATAAATGACATGGATTTGATTGTATGTATATAACCTGTATTGAATTGTTTGCTGTCTTAGGGAGGAGGGAAGGGAAGGATGGAAAGAGAACATTTCGAACTCAACATCTTATTAAAATGTTAAATTTTAAAAATTTATAAGTTAAAAAGTTAAAATTATCTTTACATATAATTGAAAAAATAAAGTACTATTTAAAAGAAATAAATGCATGAATAAATGAATCAATTAATAAACAAAAACAATATGCGCAAGGCTTGGGGGACACTCAAACTTAAAATTCAAACTACAGCTTCAATTCTTTTACTCTTTAATTTTATACACAAAGTTGTGCTCAGAATTCCAAGCACTTAGAAGTCACCCCAGTTTTAGGATCTAGTTCATTAGATCACCATAGCTACTTGAAATCAGAGAGAACAAGTTAACCAGCCCTGCAGGAGTGCTAAGAGAGACAGCTGAGATAAAGAGGTGACAAGGCTAAACAACAGGCAAACTGGTTGGTATTGATGCAGGGAAAGTGCAGATTGTAAACTTCAGGATTTTCATCTTTCTTCCCCTCTCTCCCCTCGCCCCCCAACACCTAGCAGGGAGAATCCCAGGTTGTAGTAAAAATAACTCACATTTTCGCTCAAGCTTCTTTGAAAGTCCTGAGTTTGTGAAAGCCTCTAAAAAGTAGGAACATTTGAAAATAGTATTTATTTTGAGCTCCTTCAAATTTCTTGGAGAAACTCAACTTTCAGAGAGATTCAGCTAGGTTTGGAAGATTGCTTTGTAGAAGATTCCCTAATCTATTGAAAAAATGGAATATTGCCTTTCATTTTTGTTTCTGAGGAATAGCACCAGAGTATCACAGGTATAGAGTTAGGTTGGATCTTTAAATCCCTACATTTTATAATTGAGGAAACTGAGCTTAGAAAGGTTAAATAACAGAGATAGTAAGTAGAAGACAGGATTTAAACTTAGGTCACAGGATCGATCATAGATCTAGAAATGGAGGAAAACTCAGGGGCAATCTGCTCCAACTCCTTCATTTTACAGTTGAAGAATTTAAGTGATTTGTCTAAGGTTAAATAGGCAATAAGCCTCAGGATGGGTATTGAACCCAAGTTCCTGACTTCAAATCTATTGTTCTTTCCCACAATAACTTTCATCTTTGTTTAAAGCTTTTCACTTTATAGGTAAAGAAAATAAACCTCAAAGATTTAGAGGCAGATATTGTCTTAGAGACTAGTTCAATTCCATATTTTATATTATTTCATTTCATATTTTAAAATCTTCATTTCATATCACTTTCTTTTTATGTAAAATGTATAGTACATTCTGCATGTTATTTTCAAAACTGTCCTAATTGTCTGTGCTTCCTTTTGAATTTCCTTCTACTTGATTTTTGGTACCACTGTTAACTAATTCCTCCATCTCAATCCCTCAATAGCTTATTCCAGCTAAAAATGGATAGAAATAAAGAAAAAAAAGTATTTTTAATAATAAGAATAGCTAAGTAAAACACATTTATAGAATAGCCCTGTCCAAAAAAATATTTTTAATCTTATTTTTTCCTGTAATTCAACTGTTATATAGAGGCATTTAGGTGGTGCAGTGCATAGAATACTAGGATAAAGTGATAGGAAAACCTAATTTGAAATCTGTCTTCATACACTTACTAACTGTGTGACTCTGGATAACTCAACCTTTGTCTCAGTTTCCTCAACTGTACAATGGAAGTAATTATAGCATCAATCTCCTAGGGTTATTGTGAGGATTAATATTATGTGTATATTATGTGTATATTTTCCATACTACCTAGTACATAGTACGTGCTACATAAATGCTTATTCTTTTCCCTTCCTTGTCTGCCACAAGGTAGAAGATATACTTGAACAGAAATCTTTTTGAGACAGAAGTGACCACTGCAATAATCAGAGTTCTTAAACCTTCCAAAGAGATCTTTCTTGAAATTGTTATTCTATGTAAATCATTCTCCTAGTTCTAGTCACTTTGCCCAGTGTCCATTAATAACACCCAGGATTCTCTGAAATTGTGTCCTTTTCCATTTCTTATAGATTTATAATATTCCACCAGTTTCATACACAATAATTTGTTGCAACAATATTGCCATTGCCATTCTGTAAGCGTTTAAAAGGCAATTTAAAGCATTCCTCACTGAGATCCTGATTGCTAATTTTTTTCATCCTCCTTTTTCATGTCTCTTGAGAATCAAGAAGTTTGTTTTGCTGGCAGATTTTCCTTCCTGGTATTATCATCTTTCTTAATCCCTGCCCTGTCTCTTCACCATTTCCCTATATTTCTGGTGGTTTGAGTTTGCTGTTGTTGTTTATGCTTCATTCTCAGACAGGACTAATGATATGAAATTGATGTCTTGACATCTAAGGGAATTGGATATAGGTTGAGTTAGACCTCTAAAAAATTATTAGTCTCACTCTTTTCTCAAGACTCAATGAGGTTCAGTGATAAGACAAAGGTCAAGATAACTGGGCCACTGCCCAGTTTCACAAATAACTAAATTAGTCTTATAGAGAGAGAAAGAGAGAGCAATTTAATTCCATCAGGAAAATCCTACAATCATATAACTGCTTTAAGGGAGATGGCAAAAGTGAAGCATATAGTAATTTGTCCATTAATTCTTTCAAAACCTTATTCAAGGGGTTGGGGCCAAAATGGTGGAGAGTAGACAAGTTTTTGAATTCTTTGTTTCTCTTGGATCAACATTAGATCAAACCTCTGAACTGTTTTTAGAGTAATAGAAGACACAAATATTTGGAGTGCAACAAATTTCCAGCAGAAGATATTTTAGAAGAACTTCAAAAAAAGGTCTATTTCAATTAGTCATGGGTCGGGGGCAGGGGAAGAGGAAGTGGCCCAGTGCAGGTGCAGCACAGAACCCAGGGTGGTATAATGTCTAGAACTGGGGTAATCTACTGGCAAGCTTTAAGCCAAAATTCAGCAGTATTGACTGCTCTGTCCTAATTCAGAAGCCAGTGGGTTAGCAGACTAACTGTGAGACAGCCAAAACAACTACAAAAGGCAAATAGTGAGCTCATGAACCCCAGAATAATGCAGGATTTGGCCATGCACAGAAAGGACATCACCAGCACCAGCCCCAGGGCAGCATGAAATCTGCAGAGAAAGCACGGGACAATCTCCCATTTTTCCTAAGAGCAGACCTTAATTTTAAAAAATGAGCAAAAAAGCAAAAAGAGCTCTGACCATAGATAACTTTTATGGAGACGGAGAAGAACAGACCTCAAACCTTGAGGACTATAGAGGCAAAATATCTCCAGATGAAGCTCCAAAGGGTGATATGAGTTGGTCTCCATCTCACATGATTCTGTTGGAAGAATTCAAAAAGAATCTTAAAAGAGAATTAGAAGAAAAATGATGAAAGGAAATAAGAACTTTGCAGGAGAGTTTGCAAAAGGAACTACAGAAAGTATCTGAACAAAACTTTTTAAAATAGATTTAATGAAATGGAAAAGACATATAACTCCTTACAAAATAGATTGGATGAAATGGAAAAAGAAACCAACTTGCTGAGAAACAAAATTTGTGAAATGGAAAAAAATCCAATGAACAAAACAACTCATTTAAAAGTTCAATTAGCCAAATGCAAAAGGAAATCAAAAAGCTAATTGAAGAAAATAATTCACTAAAAATTAGAATTGAAGAAATGGAAGTAAATGAGTCAATGATGAGTCTAACAAAATCCCCCCAAAATGAAAAAAAAATAGGAGAAAATGTAAAATACCTCACTAGAAAAACAACTGACCTGGAAAATAGATCTATGAGAGACAATCTAAGAATTATTGGACTACCTGAAAATCATGATGAAAAAAAGAGCCTAGACAACATCTTTCATAAAATCATTGAGGAAAACTGCCCTAATGTCCTAGAACCAAAGGGTAAAATAGCCATTGAAAGAATTCATCAATCATCTCCTAAAAGAAAGCCCAAAATGAAAACTCCGAGGAATACTATAGCTATTTTTTCTTTTCTTTCTTTCTTTTCTATTTTTTTTAAGGCAAGTGACTTGCCCAGGGTCACACAGCTAGGAAGTGTTAAGTGTCTAAGGCCAGATTTGACCTCAGGCCCTCCTGACTTCAGGGCTGGTGCTCTATTCACTGTGCCACTTAGCTGCCCACTGTAGCTAATTTTAAAATTTATCCAATCAAGGAGAAAATCTTACAAATAGCCAAAAAGAAACAGTTCAAATATCAAGAAGCCATAATCAGGATTATCCAGGACCTAGAAGCTTCTACTTTAAAGGATCAAAGGGCCTGGAAAATGATATATAACTTGGAGAAAATAAGATGGTGGAAAATACAGAGCCAGTGATTTTAACTCTGAATGTGAATGGGATGAATTTTTCCATAAAACGGGAGCAAATAACAGATTGAATTAGAAACTAGAATCCTACAATATGTTGTTTTCAAGAAACACAATTAAACTAAAATGATATATACAGAATAAATGTGAAAGGCTGGAGCAAAATCTATTATGCTTCAGCTGACGTAAAAAAAAAAAAAAAAAAAAAAAAGCAGGAGTAGCATCCCTAATTTCACATCAAGCAAAAACAGAAATAGATCTAAGTAAATGGGATAAGAAAGGAAACTATATGTTGCTAAAGGATACCACAGATATTGAAGTAATATCAATACTAAACACATATGCACTAAGTGGTATAGCACCCAGATTCCTAGAGGAAAATTTAAGAGAACTCCAAGAAGAAATAGACAGCAAAACTCTACTAGTGGACAATCTCAACCTTGCTCTATCAGAACTAGATAAAATCAAACTACAAAGTAAATAAGAAAAGTTAAGGAGATAAATAGAATTTTAGAAAAGTTAGATATGATAGACCTTTGAAGAATATTAAATGGAGACAGAAAGTAATATACTTTTTTCTCAGCTGTACATAAACCTACACAAAATTGAGCATATATTAGGGCATAAAAACCTTCATGTCCATAAGATTGTGATAGTATTAAGCAGGTGTATTTTAGAGATGTTTTTTAAAAAAGTGAAATCAACAAGTTTTGGCAACAGATTGGCTATGGGGACAAGAAATGCTGGGGAGTCAAAAATGACACCTCCATTGTGAGCCAAGGGGATTGAGTAGTTGGTGTTTTCCTCAACAATAATACAGTAGTTTGAAGGGTAGACTTTAAGAGAATTGATAATGAGTTATGCTTTGCACATGTGGAATTTAAGTATTCTACTAAATACCTAGTTTAAGATATCTGAAAGATAGAGATGCAGGGTCAGCAGAGAAATTACAACTGGGGAGTTAGACTTGGGAATCATCATCCTAGAGACAAGAATTAAAACCATGGGAGCTGAGGTGCTCACAGAACACAAATAGAAGAGAACCCAGCACAGGACCCTGTACAACATCTATGGTTAGAAGTCATGGACCTGGATCCAGCAAAGGAGACAGAGAAGGAGTGGTCAGATATGTGGGAGGATAACCGGAAGGGATTAGAAATTTAAAAATTAGAGAATGGAGTGAGAAAACCAGAGGAGAAAAGAGTAATCTAAAGTGTCAAAATATGTAGAAAACTCAAGAACGAGTATTGAGAATAGGCCATTTGGAGCAGTCAGATGGTACAATGCATAAAGTACTAGCCTTAGAGTCAGGAGGATCTGAGTTCTAATACTGTCACAAGTACTTAACACTTCCTGGCTATGTGACTCTGGGGAAAATTGCCTGAAAAAAGAAGAAAGAAAGAAAAGAAAAGAAAAGACTGTTGGATTTGGTGCTTAAAGCATCATTAGTAAGCTTAGACCCCTTTTTCAAGGGGGTTAGTCATGAAGATAGTAAGCAATGATGGAATATTTTTTGAGAAAGGGGAAGATATGGGCATGTATATTGGCAACAGAGAATGAGGCAGTAGACAGGGAGAGATTGAAAATCAGCAGCAGTTCATAGGATGAGACTTGGTAAGGAATAGGGTCACCCTTGGAAATTAGTATGGCAGAAATTAGGCATGGACCCACACTTAACACCATATACCAAGATAAGATCAAAATGGGTCTATGACCTAGGCATAAAGAACGAGATTATAAATAAATTAGAGGAACATAGAATAGTTTATCTCTCAGACTTGTGGAGGAGAAAGAAATTTGTGACCAAAGATGAACTAGAGACCATTACTGATCACAAAATAGAAAATTTCGATTACATCAAATTAAAAAGTCTTTGTACAAATAAAACTAATGCAAACAAGATTAGAAGGGAAGCAACAAACTGGGAAAACATTTTCACAGTTAAAGGTTCTGATAAAGGCCTCATTTCCAAAATATATAGAGAACTGACTCAAATTTATAAGAAATCAAGCCATTCTCCAATTGATAAATGGTCAAAGGATATGAAGAGACAATTTTCAGAGGATGAAATTGAAACTATTACCACTCATATGAAAGAGTGTTCCAAATCATTATTGATCAGAGAAATGCAAATTAAGACAACTCTGAGATACCACTACACACCTGTCAGATTGGCTAAGATGACAGGAAAAAATAATGATGAATGTTGGAGGGGATGCGGGAAAACTGGGACACTATTGCATTGTTGGTGGAGTTGTGAACGAATCCAACCATTCTGGAGAGCAATCTGGAATTATGCCCAAAAAATTATCAAATTGTGCATACCCTTTGATCCAGCAGTATTTCTATTGGGCTTATATCCCAAAGAAATACTAAAGAAGGGAAAGGGACCTGTATGTGCCAAAATGTTTGTAGCAGCCCTGTTTGTAGTGGCTAGAAACTGGAAAATGAATGGATGCCCATCAATTGGAGAATGGCTGGGTAAATTGTGGTATATGAATGTTATGGAATATTATTGTTCTGTAAGAAATGACCAGCAGGATGAATACAGAGAGGACTGGCGAGACTTACATGAACTGATGCTAAGTGAAATGAGCAGAACCAGGAATCATTATACACTTCGACAACGATATTGTATGAGGACATATTTTGATGGAAGTGGATTTCTTTGACAAAGAGACCTGAGTTTCAATTGATAAATGACGGACAAAAGCAGCTACACCCAAAGAAAGAACACTGGGAAACGAATGTGAACTATCTGCATTTTTGTTTTTCTTCCCGGGTTATTTATACCTTCTGAATCCAATTCTCCCTATGCAACAAGAGAACTGTTCGGTTCTGCAAACATATATTGTATGTAGGATATACTGCAACATATCCAACATATAAAGGACTGCTTGCCATCTAGGGGAGGGGGTGGAGGGAGGGAGGGAAAAAATTTGGAACAGAAACGAGTGTCAATATAAAGTAATTATTAAATAAAAATTAAAAAAAAAAAAAAAAAAAAGAAAAAAAAATAGGGTCACCTTTTCATGTGAGACAGGGATGAAGGAGAGGGAGTGGCAGAAGGTATTTGAGTGATAGCTGATGAGGAAGAGGGGAGGAAGGAGAAGTCATGACAAATGGCCTCCATATTTTTCTGTAAAATATGAGGCAAGGTTCTCAACTGAAAGAATGAGGGAAGGAAAACCATGAGAAGCTTAAGTAGAATGAAAAGGTTTGAAGAGCTGCTGTGAAAAGCAGGAGATATAGAAGAATTGCCTTAATAGTGAGAGCCTACTTGAGGTTGTGTAAACTAAATTTGAGGTAGATCCAGTCAGAGCATTTGTATGACTTTTATCATCTCCATTCAGCAATATGTCTTAGAGGGAAGACATCAACGTTAAGGGGAATAGAGACGACTTCTTCCAGAAAGCTGGATTTTAACTAATATCCGAAGAAAATGAGAGAAGCCAGGAGGAAGAGATAAGGAAGAAGGGAGTTCTGGGTACAGGGTTTAACTGGGAGAAATGCCCAGAGTTGGGATATGTGATGTTTGAGGGAAAGCAAGGAGACCAGTGTCAGTGAATCTTAAAATTTGTCTTGGGGAGTCAAGTTTAAGGAGACTACAAAGAGCTTTAAAAACCAGATATTTGATCCTGGAGGTATTAGAAAGCCACTGGTTTATTCAATAGTTTTTATTGAGTATTGAATAGTTTATCAGAAATGACTGAAACAAATTACCTATGGATTCTAACACAGAGAGATCCTTGCCTTTGATCATACACTCTGTGTATAAACTCCCTGCTAATCTATTACTACAGGCTAGGACTCTGCTTGGGTTACCTTTTGGGGCCATTGTTTGCTGATTCACGATTGAACTCTCTACTCTACCTGACATATAAAGTGATAAGCTTCTATCCTGACCCTCTGCACACCAGGCGATCTTTGAATGTTTGAAACATGAATCCTGGCCTTTGTCCTTCTGGTACTGTGATCATATTTCCTTCTGTCTCTCACTTCCCTCTTACCCTGCCCCTACCTCCAATGCCAGGGTCTGTCTCCTGGGCAAAACAAGTTCATAACACCTAGTATAAGTGATATGCCTTCAGAGGTCTCTGTCTTTGTTTTTTTCTGACACACCAGCTCTTTCATATATGACAGAAAAGAAATATGTAGGTATACACCTACAAATGCATGTATAAACATAGGTACACGTATATTCACATGCATATGTACAAAAACACACAACATATATGTGTAAGAGTATATATTAGGTTGGGCGAAGAAATAGCAATGAAATGGGAAAAAAAGAGGATCCAATTAAGGAAAGATAAGGGAACTATATCTATCCTTATCTATATCTGAATTCTATATCTAATCTAATCTAATAATCTAATAATGACTTTTTGAACAGCTAAAACTTTGCTCATTTTTTGGGTCTGGCGAAAAGAAAACAAGAAAACAGCAACAAACACAAAAACACACATAACAAACATATACAACCCTTTCCAACAAACAAACAAACACTCTCTCCTTCAGAGGCAAAGTGGAGGATGGATGGTCATTTTTAAAATCCTCACCTGGAAGGAAAAGGGACCTTTTGGTCACCTACAATTTTAGATTCTTTCTCTGGGGTTAAATTAGGAAGTTCTGGTTTGGACCTATCTTTTGTAAGAACTTTCCTCACTTAGGGGTGGGTAGGTGGCTATCTAAAACCCCTTTGGAAAACTTTTCCTCTATGTATATAAACTCTTTCTAAGCTGAAATCAAACCTCCTATAAGAGGATACAACTCCCATTGGGAGAGGGACTGGTAGACCTATGAGGAGTACAGTAGGTGGAAAGAGCTCTCTTTGGGCACCTGTTTCTTTATTTAGTGAAAAATGATCTATTAGAGGGCTGACAGATCAATAAAGACAATTTAAGCCCCTTTCCTGGAGTCCGTGTGACTTACAGGAAGGCAATGCTGTAACGCCCGGACGGTGCCACAGACCCCTTGCTCCTTTCCCCTCTCCGCAATTACAGAGAATTTGCCTAATGCACTAAAAGCCGATGAATCATGTTGACTGGAGATGGGCTGGGGAAGGAGAGAAGGAGGAAATCAGCTGCTGGCAGATGCTGGGCCAACCTTGGTTTTAATTAGGTTCAGTGAATAATAAACACAACAATAGTTCATTTGCTTTAGCCAGCTATGGTGTGGCGTGGACTCTCCAGCCAACTCTCTTAGCCCCAGAGGAAAACAGTAACATTAAACATGACTGAATGATGAGATGATTATGTTAGGGTCTACCATGTTGAGATCTAAACCCTATTTAAACCACCATGTAGACTGAGTATTGAGACCTTCCAAGTTTTCTGCCTCTTACTGAGAAGGGCTAAAGTTCCAACAGGGTTAGAATGACTCAATTTTATTGAAAACAATAGATACTCTGATTTTTTTCTTTTTTCTTTTTTTTCTTTTTGGAGTGATATTTGGGAACTTAATGGAGGTAAAGGGAAAAAACAACAACTAGGGATCACTGACTAATGAATGAAATGTCTCTAGTTACTCTCTCTTCACCCCTTATTCTAACCAAACAACAATAATAACAGCAGCAATATAACAACAAGAACAACAGAAATAATGACTACAAAAGTCTTGATCTGAGGTCATGGGAATCAGTCTCTGCCTGATACAGCAACTGTGACTCCAATGCAATTTTTTTCAGTTTTTTTCCATAATGAGTTTTATATTAAAAACTGATGTTCTATGAATATATTGAATTGAATCAGGGATTTTTAACCTTTTTGTGTGTGTCATGAGTCCCTAGGCAGCCTGGTAAAGACCCCCATCTCCTTGGTGGCTAAGTGATTCAGTGGACACAACAGTGGACCTGGAGTCAGGAAGGTCTAAGTTCACATCCACCCTTAGATACTTATTAGCTGTGTGACCCAGGCAGGCCACCTACCCTCTGTCTGCCTCAGTTTCCTCTTCTATAAAATAGAGATAATAATAACAATTACCTCTCAGGATAGTTGTGATATGAGATGTTGTGGAGTAAGATATTTGTAAAATGCTTTGAAAACCTTAAAAAGAACTTTATAAATGCTATTATTATTATTAGAATAATGTTTGTAATCTCCACATGAATACAAAAAATTTCAGGTAAAAGTTTGTGAAATTAAAGATTTTTTTTCTCTTATCCAAACTCATGAAGTTCTGAACTCTATCCAGTGATCTTTTTGAGCTCTATGGACTCTGGGTTTAGAATCTTTGAACTGGATGATTTCTATCCTCTAACTTCTTTCTCCCCTTTGATCCTAAATTGCCATGACTATCACAAGGAAGTGCCCATGGTCAAATAAATTCACTACCAAATGGTCAAACATATGGAGACATGGAACAGGGAGAGAGATAGAATTAATAGTTGAAGATAGGCTATCACCAGTGCAACATCCAGAATAAAAAAAAAAAAAAAAAAAACAAGATACTGTGCCTTTTAAAATATCCTTGCAAAAGAATATTTTTAATATAAGGTGATTCCCAAGCCATTCTCCAATTGATAAATGGTCAAAGGATATGAAGAGACAATTTTCAGAGGATGAAATTGAAACTATTACCACTCATATGAAAGAGTGTTCCAAATCATTATTGATCAGAGAAATGCAAATTAAGACAACTCTGAGATACCACTACACACCTGTCAGATTGGCTAAGATGACAGGAAAAAATAATGATGAATGTTGGAGGGGATGCGGGAAAACTGGGACACTAATGCATTGTTGGTGGAGTTGTGAACGAATCCAACCATTCTGGAGAGCAATCTGGAATTATGCCCAAAAAATTATCAAATTGTGCATACCCTTTGATCCAGCAGTGTTTCTATTGGGCTTATATCCCAAAGAAATACTAAAGAAGGGAAAGGGACCTGTATGTGTCAAAATGTTTGTGGCAGCCCTATTTGTAGTGGCTAGAAACTGGAAAATGAATGGATGCCCATCAATTGGAGAATGGCTGGGTAAATTGTGGTATATGAATGTTATGGAATATTATTGTTCTGTAAGAAATGACCAGCAGGATGAATACAGAGAGCACTGGCGAGACTTACATGAACTGATGCTAAGTGAAATGAGCAGAACCAGGAGATCATTATATACTTCGACAACGATATTGTATGAGGATGTATTCTGATGGAAGTGGATTTCTTTGACAAAGAGACCTAACTGAGTTTCAATCGATAAATGACGGACAAAAGCAGCTACACCCAAAGAAAGAACAATGGGAAACGAATGTGAACTATCTGCATTTTTGTTTTTCTTCCCAGGTTATTTATACCTTCTGAATCCAATTCTCCCTATGCAACAAGAGAACTGTTCGGTTCTGCAAACATATATTGTATCTAGGATATACTGCAACATATCAAACATATAAAGGACTGCTTGCCATCTAGGGGAGGGAGTGGAGGGAAGGAGGGGAAAAAAATTGGAACAGAAATGAGTGCAAAGGATAATGTTGTAAAAAAAAATTACCCTGGCATGGATTCTGTCAATATAAAGTAATTATTAAATAAAAATTTAAAAAAATATATAAGGTGATTCCATTTTCTGTGGTATGTAGGTTTTGATTTTGTAGTTATCCCATTTGTATACTTTTGCAGGGAAGGCTCAAAACCTCCAGGGGACAGTAATATAGGGGGGTCTCCAACTTTCAAACCTTGCCTCTGGTACACAAAAAGAAATAAAAAATGTCAGGATAGAAGTGGGTATTCTTAACTGTATCCAAAACAGAGTATCAAAAGAAAAACAATCTAAAAGCCCAGGAAAATGAAACTTTGGTATTCTATTTCCCCACTCCTTTCTCTAGATACTCCCTTTTCATCCTTGCATATTTAACATATTGTAATTCAGAAATTAAAGGATTGTACAGTTCAATATAAAACAAATGGTTTAGAGCTAACATCTGCATCCTGGGATTCAAGTCTTGTGTCCAGTGATTTCTAGTTGAGTAAATGTCTCTGTCTTTGTCTCTCTATCTGTCTCTGCTCCATTTCTTTCTGTTTCACACACACACACACACACACACACACACACAAATACACATAATCAATTATCATCTCTATCTATTCATTTATCTCTAGCTATTTATCAGCTATCAATTATTTTCTACCTTCTAACATTTTTGTCTTTATCTTCTATCATCTCTATTTTCTATTGCTGTCATCTGTTATCTCTATCACCTATCAGCTCTCTATCAATTTATCTTTCATTGCTCTATTATCTATCATTCCTCATCTTTTTCCCTTCTCTTTCCCCTCCTATCCCTTTATTCCTATTATCTCTTTTCTTGTATTTTTTTTGCTTTCTCTCTCTTCTCTTCTTCCTCATTCTTTCTTTTCTGGGGGTACAAAACCAAAGATGAAACAATTCCTATACTTAAAAAAGACTTTGCATTCTACTATATTAGTCAATATACATCTGTCACGTTCCTACTATGTGATAGGTGCTGTCCTTAGGACTTCAGGACACAAAGAAAAGCAAACAAATGGGAGAAGACGACCTTTAAAAGGAAAGAAGAAGGGGCAGGAGTATGGTGATGGTGGTGGGGAGATTGCAATCCACTATGTGTAAGGAAGGATGGAGAAATTCTGAGTAACGCAGCACAGTGGGAATTGAAGAAATAGCTGACCTGGGTGCTCCTCTTCAATGGAGATCCTGGGATGGGTTCTCTGCTCTCCAATAAGAGGGAGGAGCCCCAAAGTCAGAGAATACTGAAATGGTATGAATTCTAGGACTGAAGGAATCTTCCAGGAAGAGGTGGGTACCTGAAGGAGTGATAGTAAAGTGCAGAAATTGATATAACAAGTATGTAGATAAATAAAAACAAATTCTATGCTAAGTATTCTCAAAAAGGAAAGAGCTTTAACTTTCAACAGGGAGAATCAGGAAAGTCCTTATGTAGCTGTCCAATTATGATTTTAAGGGATTTGGGGACTTTGGAAAGTGTAGGTGAGGTAGCTAGAGACAGGAAAACCAGTCATGTGAAGTCATTGTGATAGGATATGGAATGTCACGTATGGGGAATCAGTTAACAAGCCAGTTTGATTGGAAATGACACAAAATAAGGCAGGGGGAACCCATATGGAATGATATTGAAAATTCTATTTTATTCAAAAGACAATAGGAATCAGTTGATGATATCATAAATTGGTTTGTACTACTCACTTCATGAATTATCGAGAAGAAAACACAGCTTAATGCTGCCCTAAATCTTTTGGCATGTTTAATATGTAAAACTTGTGATGATCACATTCACATTTAACTTGGTAGATCAATCAACAAAACAACAACATTGAGACAATCTCTAAATACACTCTTATACAAAATAAAATTAAGTTTTGAATATTGAAAAAGAGAGCAAATTTTCAAAAATATTTCTTAGAGATGAGCCTTTTGATTATCTCAACTTCAATCAGCCTCTAGAAGTTCGAATGAATGAAAACAGACAAACAAATAAAACCTATAGTTAGTAGGTGCTTACTATATGCCAAACACTGGTGAATACAGTCCTTGCCTTCAGGGTGCTTACATGCCTTTTTTCCTTTGTATTGACTTAAAATTAAATTTTATTTCATTTTAGATCAGCACTTTCTCTCTCCCATCTCTGTTAAGCTCCAGCCAACTGAAAAGGTCAGAAAAACAAAACTCCTGTTATAAACATCTATCAAGCACTATATTCTCTCATTGTTTATTTACAAAATATATATTTCACTCTGTACTCTGATTCTATATCTTCTTTATCAAGAGGTGAGTAATATATATCTTTCTGAGTCATCTGGAATGTGGTTGATCATTGTATTGCTCAAAGTTCCTAAGTCTTTCAAAATTATTTGTCTTTAAGCTATTGTTTTTATGTATACCTTGGTTAAGGAACTTAAGTTTTGACAGGGAGACAATATACATAGGATAATAATGGTCACAGGGACTACTTTGATTTAGAAGATTATGGAGTTGGAATGTAAACTAAGATCCATGACAGAGCTGGGGAAAAGTTTGGAAGAAATGGTTAGAGAAGAGAGAGTGAAGTAAAACATGACTCAGTGGCTTCCCTCAGAGTGGTCCAAGAGAAGCTGATAGAAGAATCTTTCATCTCAGATGGTAACCTTAAGGCCTGCTTTTTATTAAAATTTTTATTAAAGATATTTATTAAATTTATTACTTAGTAAAGATTTTTATATTCAAAACATGCATAGATGATTTTCAACATTCAGCCTTGCAAAACCTTGTGTTCCAAATTTTTCCTTCCCTTTCCCCCATCCTCTCCCCTAAATGGGAAGTAATCCAATATATGTTAAACATGTACAATTCTTCTATACATTGTTTTCACAATTATTATGTTGAATAAGAAAAATAGATTTAAAAAAACAAAATGCAAACAACAAAAAAAAAATTAAAAATACTGCTCAGTTCCCACAAGCCTCTTTCTGGGTGCAGATGGTTTTCTTTATCATGAGATCATTGGAACTGTCTGAATCATATCATTGTTGAAAAGAGCCAAGTCCATCAGAATTAATAGTCATATGATCATTTTGTTTGCTCTGTACAATGTTCTGCTGGTTCTGCTCACTTCACTTAGCATCAGTCCCTGTAAGTTTCTTCAACTTTTTCTGAAGTCATCCTGCTTATTGTTTCTTGCAGAATAATATGCCATAACCTTCATTTATTATAACTTATTCAGCCATTGTCCAACTGATGGGCATCCACTCAGTTTCCAGTTTTTTCTTTAGATTTGTTTTTTGCAGGCCACAAAGATCTGTGCTTCCTTCTTTTAAGGATCTTTTCTCTTGGTTAAAAAAGAGAGAGTTAGGAGGCTAGATTCATGAGTAATATAGAGGACTGGATTTGGAGTCTCAGGCTGAGATTCTGCCCCGATGTTAAACACATGTGTGATCTTGAGTAAGTCACTTGCTAGATTTAAATTACTGAAATCTTACATGTGAATTCTACCAAACATTTAAAGAACAATTAACTCCAATGCTAAATAAACTATTTGAAAAAATAGGGATTGAAGGAGTCCTACCAAACTCCTTTTTATGACACAGACATGGTACTGATACCTACACCAGGTAGGCTGAAAACAGAGAAAGAAAATTATAGACCAATCTCCCTAATGAATATTGATGCTAAAATCTTAAATAAAATATTAGCAAAAAGATTACAGAAAATCATCACCAGGATAATACACTATGACCAAGTAGAATTTATATCAGGAATGCAGGGCTGGTTCAATATTAGGAAAACTATTAGCATAATTGACTATATCAATAACCAAACAAACAAAAACCATATGATCATCTCAATAGATGCAGAAAAAGCATTTGATAAAATCCAACATCCATTCCTAATAAAAACACTTGAGAGCATAGGAATAAATGGACTTTTCCTTAAAATAGTCAGGAGCATATATTTAAAACCATCAGTAAGCATCATATGCAATGGGGAAAAACTGGAACCTTTCCCAGTAAGATCTGGAGTGAAGCAAGGTTGCCCACTATCACCATTATTATTTAATATCTTATTAGAAACACTAGCCCTGGCAATAAGAGTCGAGAAAGATATTAAAGGAATTAGAGTAGGCAATGAGGAAACCAAACTATCACTCTTTGCAGATGATATGATGGTATACTTAGAGAACCCCAGAGATTCTACTAAAAAGCTATTAGAAATAATTCATAATTTTAGCAAAGTAGCTGGCTACAAAATAAATCCCCATAAATCCTCAGCATTTTTATACATCACCAACAAAACCCAACAGCAAGAGATACAAAGAGAAATTCCATTCAGAATAACTGTTGATACCATAAAATATTTGGGAATCTATCTACCAAAGGAAAGTCAGGAATTATATGAGCAAAATTATAAAAAAGTCTCCACACAAATAAAGTCAGACTTAAATAATTGGAAAAATATTAAGTGCTCTCGGATCGGCCGAGCGAACATAATAAAGATGACAATACTCCCTAAACTAATCTATTTATTTAGTGCTATACCAATCAGACTTCCAAGAAAATATTTTAATGATCTAGAAAAAATAACAACAAAATTCATATGGAACAATAAAAAGTCGAGAATCTCAAGGGAATTAATGAAAAAAAAAATCAAATGAAGGTGGCCTAGCTGTACCTGATCTAAAATTATATTATAAAGCAGCAGTCACCAAAACCATTTGGTATTGGCTAAGAAATAGATTAGTGGATCAGTGGAAAAGATTAGGTTCACAAGACAGAATAGTCAACTATAGCAATCTAGTGTTTGACAAACCCAAAGCCCCTAACTTCTGGGAAAAGAATTCATTATTTGATAAAAACTGCTGGGATAATTGGAAATTAGTATGGAAGAAATTAGGCATGGACCCACACTTAACACCATATACCAAGATAAGATCAAAATGGGTCCATGACCTAGACATAAAGAACGAGATTATAAATAAATTAGAGGAACATAGAATAGTTTATCTCTCAGACTTGTGGAGGAGAAAGAAATTTGTGACCAAAGATGAACTAGAGACCATTACTGATCACAAAATAGAAAATTTTGATTACATCAAATTAAAAAGCCTTTGTACAAATAAAACTAATGCAAACAAGATTAGAAGGGAAGCAACAAACTGGGAAAACATCTTCACAGTTAAAGGTTCTGATAAAGGCCTCATTTCTAAAATATATAGAGAACTGACTCAAATTTATAAGAAATCAAGCCATTCTCCAATTGATAAATGGTCAAAGGATATGAACAGACAATTTTCAGAGGATGAAATTGAAACTATTACCACTCATATGAAAGAGTGTTCCAAATCATTATTGATCAGAGAAATGCAAATTAAGACAACTCTGAGATACCACTACACACCTGTCAGATTGGCTAAGATGACAGGAAAAAATAATGATGAATGTTGGAGGGGATGCGGGAAAACTGGGACACTGATGCATTGTTGGTGGAGTTGTGAACGAATCCAACCATTCTGGAGAGCAATCTGGAATTATGCCCAAAAAAATTATCAAATTGTGCATACCCTTTGATCCAGCAGTGTTTCTATTGGGCTTATATCCCAAAGAAATACTAAAGAAGGGAAAGGGACCTGTATGTGCCAAAATGTTTGTAGCAGCCCTATTTGTAGTGGCTAGAAACTGGAAAATGAATGGATGCCCATCAATTGGAGAATGGCTGGGTAAATTGTGGTATATGAATGTTATGGAATATTATTGTTCTGTAAGAAATGACCAGCAGGATGAATACAGAGAGCACTGGCGAGACTTACATGAACTGATGCTAAGTGAAATGAGCAGAACCAGGAGATCATTATACACTTCGACAATGATATTGTATGAGGACATATTTTGATGGAAGTGGATTTCTTTGACAAAGAGACCTAACTGAGTTTCAATTGATAAATGACGGACAAAGGCAGCTACACCCAAAGAAAGAACACTGGGAAACGAATGTGAACTATCTGCATTTTTGTTTTTCTTCCCGGGTTATTTATACCTTCTGAATCCAATTCTCCCTATGCAACAAGAGAACTGTTCGGTTCTGCAAACATATATTGTATCTAGGATATACTGCAACATATCCAACATATAAAGGACTGCTTGCCATCTAGGGGAGGGGGTGGAGGGAGGGAGGGGGAAAAAAATTGGAACAGAAACGAGTGCAAAGGATAATGTTGTTAAAAAAAATTACCCTGGCATGGATTCTGTCAATATAAAGTAATTATTAAATAAAAATTAACAAAAAATAAATTACTGAAATCTGTTTCAAATTCTAAGTCTACAATCCCATGTTATTCTGAAGCATCAGGTAAAGTTGATCAATAGAAATACATAGCCTGCAGA
Source organism: Antechinus flavipes (assembly GCF_016432865.1). Lineage (NCBI taxonomy): Eukaryota > Metazoa > Chordata > Mammalia > Dasyuromorphia > Dasyuridae > Antechinus > Antechinus flavipes. The sequence continues at coordinate 508,818,553 of NC_067400.1, read as the reverse complement.
TCTGAGCCTACCTCACGGTAAAGAAAATGAGGAAAATGCAGATCAACCGTAACTAGAAAGGATTCACCTCAAAATATCCAAGGCCATGCCCTTTAATAAGTAGAAGAGGTTAGTTAGCACTAGTTACAGTCTTTTAACCAAGTCCAATCTTCCAAGATTCAACAAATCCCAGACATTACTCTTGGTGGGTAGTTAGCAATTTTGGTTTGATTTTATAAGAACATACTTTGTGCTCTTCATTCCTGTGTATTTCAGTGATGCTGGGGCAATATGCTTAAAAGTACAAAATTTCAAACAGGCTAATTTTTTAGAGTAGCTGAGGTTCCTTAAGTTTTCAGTCTTTACTATAACATGCTTGGAAACTTGGAAGTGAGAAAGGAAGAAAAATAGATTCTGAAAGAGAAAGGTCTTCTGATTTCTAGAACTTCCTCATGTTATGTGGCTCAGGAAATGGTCTGGCCAGATATATACTGTGCCCATTTTGAGCTTTTCCAGAGGATCCATTAAGATTTCTCCACAAACCTTTGATGATCTTTATTTGCACCTTATTCTAAAGTCAGGAATCAATATCTGATAGCAACACATTGCCCATCTCATCTTCCACTTTTTGTTTGAAAAATTAATCTGATTCCACATTTGGAGGTTGGTTTCTACCCACAAGCAAAGCTTAACTGCACTGTTAGAAACATAGCCTGACTGAAAAAAAGGACCTGGATTGCAGAAAAATAAGGGACCATTTTGTTTTGTGTTCAGAGTGTAATGGAAGCTAATGGAATGTCCTGTGGTGAGTTATCTGTTCATCTTTCAGGAAACCCAATCACCAGAGACAGCACTCGCTTTCATAAAATCGTCTCCGACACCATCTTAATTCCACAAATTACTGTCAGCTGGGGCTGTAACAAGTTATTTTTAAGCTGAATCTAACTTGGCAAGCCATGGGACACGCTTTCAGAGTTTATCTCTGAAGAGACATCAGAACTTTTGAAGGGAAAAACCTGGTGTTTAGCATCTTATTTCTAGTGCAGGGAAACCAGTGAAGAGATGGGATGGAAAAGGGTAGAAAATCAGGGAGCTCTGGAGGTCAACTGTAAAGCCCAAATAACTGGGGACACAAATTCTAGCCACTTACCATTTCCAAAGCCTGAGATTGTGTTAACTGGAGGAAGATAAGGCAGAGTCAATTTTCCATATAAAGGTCAATACAGGAAGGAAAGGACCATGGGAATTAGCAAATGAAATGTGACAGAATGAGTCCTAGATGTGAGACTGGAAGACCTGAATTGCTTTGTGTGAGATGTGTACATGCATTTTGCAGCTGAGTTCTCTCTTTGTATCCTCAGCATCTAGCACTATATCTGGCATGGTAAGTGGTTAATAAAAAGTTTGATGATGGCTGTATGATCTTGGATGAGTCTTGGCTTTAGTTTTCCTCATTCATAAAAAGAAGAGTCGAGTCGTTTATTAATCCTTCATCAGATATTTATTGAATAACTTACTAAGTAGCAGGAGATAGGACAGTTAGGTAGTGTAATAGATAGAGTGACAGACCTAGAGTCAGGGAGACCCATCTCTGTAAGTTCAAATCTGGTCTCAGACACTGACTAGCTATGTGACCCAGTGCAGGGAAAGAAGGGAAACTGAAAACAAGTATTGCCCTCAAGAACATTAGCTTCTAAAGGGGGAAAATACTATATCCATAAATAGACATATAGAAATTCATATGCAGAAGATAGAAGGCAATCTTGGAGAGGAAGGACCTGGCAGCTGGGGAGGGCAGGGAGGACCTTGTCCAGGAAATGGTGCTTGATCTGAGAGCTTTGCAGGCGTGGGGGAAGAGCCAGTACAAAGGCAAGTAGATAGCAGCTGGAGCATTATGTGATGAACAGCACGTAGCCCAGTATAGCTCAGCCGTAATGAATGGAAAAGAGCAATTAATGAGACAAATGGAAAGAGAGGAAGGGGTTGTGTCATAGTTTTAAATGGCAAGTAAGAGGAGATGATATTTGATTGTGGAAATAGTGAAGAGCCACTGAACTTTATTGAGTCAGGGGATAATGGGGTCATACCTAGATGTAGGAAGCTCACTTGGATTAGAGTGGGTGAGGAAAGCAAGGAGATTATTTAAGAGACTATTGCAATAGACCAGGTGAGACGCAAGAAGGGCCTGGACAAAGGTTGTGACTATGTAAGTTTAGGGAAGGCAATGTATATAAGAGAGACTGTACAGGTAGAAAGAATAATTTTTAGCAACAGAGTGTGTGTGTGTGTGTGTGTGTGTGTATAGCGATAGGTAGAACCCTGGGCCCAAAATCAGGAAAACCTAACTTCTAATCTGGTCTCAGGCACCAGCTGTGTGACCCTAGGCAAGTCACTTAATCCTATTTTTCTCAGTTTCCTTACCTGTAAAAATAACTACAGAAGGAAATGGAAAAACACTGTGGTATTGTTGCCAAGAAAACCCAAAACGAGATCATGAAGAGTTAGACATGACTAAAATGACTGAACAACAAAAGCAATAGAAATGTGGGTCAGTTAAGAAAAAAGGAGTTAAAGATGACACTGAAGGGGCAGCCAGGTGGTGCAGTGGGTAGAGCATCAGCCCCGAAGTCATGAGAACCTGAGTTCAAATCTGGCCTCAGACACTTAACACTTCCTATCTGTGGGACCCCGGGCAAGAGATTTAACCCCAATTGCCTCAACAAAAAAAAAAAAAAAAGAAAAAAGTAAAAGATGACACTGAAGTGGTGAACCTGAGTGACTCGATATAACAGAGAAGATCAGAAGACCAATGGGTTTCAGGAGAAAAACAATGGATTCTGCTTAGGACATGTTGATTTCTGAGATGTTGACAATAAATCCAGTTTGCAACATGCAGAAGGCAGCTGTTGACACCAGTTTAAAGCTCAGAAGCTAACCCAGGACCAAATATCTACATATGAGAGTCGCCTGCAGGGAAAAGATAAAGAAAGCATGGTAGCTGATGGTGTCATTTAGGAGAATGTGGAGAGAAAAAATGAGGTGCCCGGGACTGAGCCTTGTGCTATACCAGATTTAGGGAGTTGACATCAATGAAGGTCTAATCAAGGAGGAATAAAAAGAGACAGGTGGGAAGAGGACCAATAGAGAGGGTATCCCAGAAAAGAGAGAATGGCCAGGAGGATGAGGATTCAGACAAGGTATTAGATTTAGCCATGAAGAGATCACGGGTGATTTTAGAGAAAGCTCTTTCAACAGAATGATGAGATCCAGCAGCTAAGCTGCCAACAGTTTATGACGGGGAGAAAGGAAATAGGAAATCAGGTGTAGGTAGGTTTTTAAGGTGTTTAGCTGAGAGATTAGTACTATGGAATGATAGAGGAGACAGTGGGATCTGGTGAGGGTTTTAGAAGGAAGAGTAAGACTTTGACCTGTCTGTAAGCAGTAAGGTGAGCAGAGAATAGGGACAGCTTGATGGAATAGTGATTACAGAGTATCACATCTAGAGTCAGAGAGACTCATCTTCATGAGTTCAAATTTGGCCTTTAACAAATAGTGACTGTGGAATCCTGGGAAAATCACTTAATCTTATGGACTCATTTTCCTCATTGGAAACATGAAAATGAGCTGGCAATGGACAGGCCCAACCATTTTTGCCAAGAAAGCTCCAAATGGGGTCACAAAGAGTTGGATATAACTGAAAAAAAAATGACTGAACAGCAAGGACAGGGAAATAATTTGGAAGGTCTGTGAGATGAGGATAAGGGGAGAAGAGGGAGCTCTTCTGAAGCTAATGATGTGGGGGCAAGGGATCAAATAGTATGTGTCTGTGGGGAGCAAGGGAAGAATGCAGTGGGAGGCTTTTAGAGAAAAGAGGCTTAGAACAGCCACTGTGGTGAGTGACATAAAGAAGAAATTAGGGAGAAGATTGCTTTGTTACAATGAGGAACCAGTGGAAATTAGATAACATAAATCTGCAGTGGACATAGTTGGTAGTCAGCAGAGTTCTATAACTTATTTCAAATCTGTTTAGCAATACACAATAAGAGAAGTAAAGGGAGGGAATGATGGGAGGAGTAATCTAGGGTTAGGTTTTGGCAAGGTATTAGTTGTAATAAGTGAAGAAAGCCCAGAAATCAGGAATTGACAATAGTATAGCATTGAACTAGTTCAACAAGGGACTGAGGTTGAAAAGTGAAGCAGGGTGATAGCACGGGTGCTAGAGAAATTAGAGGTTAAGGTGGAGGGTGAAAATAAGTTTAGTAAGTCAAGTAAGAAATGATAAAATGTTACAATCAGAAAAAGGAATTTCAGAATCTTCAAGATGGAAATAGAAACAATATGGTTGATGATAAGACTATGTAGCTGAGGTAAATGAAGGCAATGGGAGTTGAGTAGATTGAGTAATTGGGAAGTTAGGAATATCTGAAGGAAAATAAATACGTACATTGAAGTTCCTTAGGATGAGGATAGACGTTGGGATGGATAGGGAAAAGTGCAAGGCAGACATAGATACATTAAGAAATTAGGAATGCGCAGAGGCCTTTTGGTAATTATCACTAGAATCTGGTTTCAGTGCTAAATTTTGATAGGGTAAACCTCAGGGGAGGATGATGATAGTGGTAAAGTTTGGAAGTGGCAGTGGAGAGCAGGGGACAGTCTGATTCCCTCCCCTCTCCTCCAATCATGACTAGTGAGTCAAGGAATATGAGAGATAGTGCGAGCACTCAATGAGTTTCAGAAGATAGAAGGATTAGAGAGAAAGAGGTCCACAGGAAAAGGAAGTTTGCTATTGTAGAGTGGGTGTTGGGAGTAGAGGGTGGGGATTGTTAATTGCCATTCTACCATCACTGTGATGGAAAGCATTAAAGGGGATGGGAAAAGGTTAATAGGCAATCGATCACAAAAAAGTATAAGTGAATAGCAGATTTTCTGATAAACGCAGGTGATTAGACATTAAAAAGGTCTCCTGAGTCCAGTCCTTCAAATTCTCAGAGAGAATCTTGCTCTGTCTAAGGCCATCTAGAAACTGAGGCAAAAGTGGGGGGGAGCTAATGGTCCCCACTAGATTATCTCTTAGGCCACTTTGAACTTTATATTCTATTGACCTATAAATTTTTCTCATTTTCCAAATGGAAAACAAAACTTGCCTTAGTAGGTAACATTTCCCCTTTGTCTTCTAAACCTACTGTGTCTGAAATTCAGCCTCTTGAGAATTGATTGTCAATATAGCATAAATGTAATTCCAATGTAGTTCCCCTCCCCCATATCCTTTTCTTGGATTACAACTATTTGTTTTGTCTTCAATCCAATAGGAGACCCACTTTCTGCTCTCTCTCTGTAATTCTCTGCCATGCTTTATTTCCCATGTTAATGCTTTTGCACCACTATCCACTCCATGCCCAGAATGTATTCAATTCCATTTTTTAGAATCAATAGTTTTTTTTTTTAATTCAGTTCTAATGTCACTTCCTAATACCTAAGATTTTTAAAATGTCTTTATATTTTAGGTAAATCCTACCTGCTCTGGGTGAATGAAGGAGAAAAATGAGAAGGGCAGCTTCCATCCACTATTCCCTCACCATTATCCAGTGTGTGTATATATACACACACATTCACATATATCTGCATATAAACTAGTATCTATATTATTATTGTTCAGTATTTATTTTCAAAGGACCAATGACATCAAATGGTAATATCTGGACTTGCACATGGATTAGAATTAAGTGAGGCAAAGTTGCACAAAGTTGTCAGCTTTACTCTCTCTCCTAGAATCATTTAAATCCAATGGCAACACAAAAGACAGGATACCTGGGGATGTCCTGGGATGCAGTGGGTGACCTTGGCACCTTCAGTGTCTGACCAAGCTGAAAGTGCTTCATAACACCTGTTTCAGCCACATTCATGGTGGTAGGAATATATTGTTCTCTTATACTCATTCTGCTGGGGGATGTCTTTACATCCCCCTAACTCACTGACAGGTTTGAGACCTGTCAATTACTTTCAACCTGATTTAGCCCATCTGCCTAGATATTTTACTAGGGTGTGGCTGCTACATAAGCTATAGGTTCTTGGAGCCACAGGTAAAATAATTTTTATGTATATGTGTACCTATCTCTCCTCCATCCCATAGAATGTAAGCTTCCTGAGAGCAAAGATTGTTTCATTTTTGTTGTTTTAATTTTTTATCTTATTTTATTTTATAATAACTTATTTTTCAAAATACATGTGAAAATTGTTTTCAACATCCATCCTTACAAAACCTTGTGTTCCATATTTTTCTCCCTCCTCCATCTCCTTGTTCCCCTAGACAAAAAGCAATCCAATATAGGTTATTTTATTTTTGTTTTTTAAATTGGAATGTAGTAGGTGCTTAATAAATGCTTTGAACTCAATATTTGAATGATCACTGAATCAGAATATTCATTTATTTACTTTATTTCTATTTTAATTTTTTTTGAATCAGAACATTTAGAACTGCTTTTCCTTGCCTCTTTGCTTTCACACAGATTTTTTTCCTTCCCTTTTCAAAGCTGCACTTAGGATCATTTTAATCAGATTTCACTTGGAAATCATGTTGTGGGTAATAGGGAGTTTTTTTTTTTTCCCCATTCCATATCCTCCTTCAATATTCCTGATGGATATAGTAAAACTTCAGGGGATACGTCTTAAGAGTATGTCTAGGGGCCCATCTTGCCCTCTCTAAAACTAAAGTTTCCAAATTGTGGGAGAGGAGTACTCACTGTAATTCACTCTTCTTCTAAATGTGGTTGGAAGACCAAAACTTGGCTCCCTCCATTAAATGGTATAGAGCTTGGAATAGATTCTTGCGATCAGATAGATCAACCTTCTTTTTTGCAGAGAAGGAGACAGACTCAGGGTTCAGTGGAAGGAAGTGCCTTGCCCCTAATTAATGTTAGAGCTGGCACTAGAACCCTGGTCTCTCAGTCTCTCAGGCAAGATTTCTTTCCAGAATCTCTGTGGCCCTAAAAATTGACTGGCTGTTTGCCTGGACCTGAGTCATGTTTCTGCACTGGGGAGGCGTCACTCAGAGGGGTTTATTTGGTGCGAGAAATGAGCAAATACAGTGTGGTGTAGAGCTCCCCGAACGAACTGAGAACTCCCTGGGCCTTTTCCACAAGCGTGGGCCGACAGCAAAGATTACCAAAGGTGATGATGGTGATGAAGCTGGAAAGCATTTCTTGGGAGCAATTAAGAAGCAGCTTGGCTCCTCATGGGGAGATATATTTCACTCGAAAATGCCTCTTAGAGCATTAGGAAGTTGTTTTCCCCCCAAAAGATGTTTTTCAAACTGTCATGAGAATATGTAGGTGGACCTGGATCTGGGGCAGCTCTCCTGGATGTGTGGGTGGGGGGTGAAGAGCTGCCTTAATCACTTTTTCCTTGCCTCACCAAGAGCATATGAGATATTCAGGGTCTTATATTATTTATTGCTACAGGGAGTCTCTATAGCTAATCTCCTCTATTTTCCAATGATTGTCCCAATAAAGACATATTTAGGGTGGGGTTACTTCTCCTGAGAAAGGATGCACACCCTAAGCCTAATGCATAGGGCTCACCATCACTTTGCAATTCATGATAGCTTTAGTGGTGTTTCAGTAAAGTAATTGATGGTGTGCTTATCAAATTTTCAGATAATGGGTTAGGAATCACTAACATGGTAGATGGCAGTCATGATCCAAAACTCAAGAGAATAGAATAATAGAATTTAAGAGGAATAAAGATAAATTCTCTAGTGGGGTTAAAAAATCAACTGTGTTAGTACAGGAGGAGAGAAATACAACTAGAGAAGAGTTTGCAATAAAAAGAAGCATTTCTATGGACTATAAGTTCACATAACATAAGATGTAAGCAAAAAGCACTGGGCATAAAACTAATGTGATGTTGGACTTCATTAAGAGAAGCACAGTGCCCAAAAAGAGGAATGCAATAGCATTTCATGCAACTCTTCCCCAATCAGATCACATCTGTAAGGACTCTGCTCAGTTCTGGGAGCCACATTTTAGAGAAGGCACTGACAAATTGAAGAGTGGCCAGAGAAAGATGAAAAGACTGATATTGTTAGAGGGCTGGAGCCCAAGCTACAGAAATATTCATTAAATAACATGATGTTTAGCTCACAGAAAAGGAGACTTTGAGGAATAAAAGAGTATCTGAAAAGTTGACGTGTAGAGTAGGGATTATAGTTGTTCACTTTGGTCCAAGAGAAGAAAATCTTCGTTTAATATGGGAAAAATCCTCATCCCAATTAAACTGGCCCAAAAGTAGAAAGGAATGCCTTAGGAAATCAAGTGTTCCCTATTGCTAAAACACCTATCAGGCTTGCTATGGGGAGATTCCTATTTAGGTATGAGCATAGTTCTTTCCAATTCTAATATCATCTGATTCTATGGAATCAAGAGGTTGTCAGATGGCCTAATCAAAGATGTTATGTATCTATTTTTTGTTTTCTTTAATAGTGTTTCTTAAATTACATGTAAAAACAACTTTAACATTAATTTCATTTTAAAAAATTAAATAATTTAAAACTCAAATTTGAAATAGAAAAGGGAAAAAATCACCCATGTGTACAGAAAAGCATAAGACGATTCAAAGATAAAATAATAAATTTCCATTTCAAGAAAGGCCATATATTAGATTGCGTTCAAAGTTCAGAGTTGTCCATCTTTTCTTTGCTTTCTTCTTTTATTCTCTATTGTATGCTTTTTACCTTATTCTTACCCCCCATCCCATGTCAAGAAGGCTACAATTAAGCATGAATACCTATACTGTATATGTGCACACACACACAAATTGGTATGTTCATATTTATGTATATATATATATACATATAAACATTTATATTATACTAATATGCACATAATCACTCACATATATACACACACATATATATACACAAACATACATAAATATCTATAATAATATACAAATATACACAAGTACATTTGTATGCATCTATATAAGACTATACTATGCTTGTTTATCTGCTGTTTCTCTGAAGGCAGATAATATCTTCCTTTTTAAGACCAAGTCTTTCCATATTTTTCTAAATTCACCAACTCATCATTTCCTACACCAGAACAATATTCCAGCCTTATACCATCTGGTTATTTTAAACAGTATAAAACAATATTGATTAACATGGCTGACTTATAATATAGTTTTTCTATATTTCTCTTATGATTAAATATATTTTAACTTTAGCTTTGTCTGAAGTCATGATTACTGCCATGCTTTTTTGACCTAATAAATTATATTCCTGATCTTTATTATTATGTCACTGTGTGTGTTTTGTTTCCTATCCCTCCTGACTCTACATTCCTATTACTTAACCCCGCTCCAAGGAGCCTTCCCTTATCTTCTCCCCTTACTTTTCTCTCATTCCTGTTATTTTATGCATTCTTTTAAAACACCTTGCCTTATTCTACTCCCTCATCTTATTTATTTATAAATTTAGAAGACTTTTATTTCCTTTTTAAAATATGTTATTCTCTCTCTAACCCTGATCTGATATGAATAGGATTCCTTCTAAAAATCCCTCCCTTTTCCTCTCCCTCCTCCCTATCTCCTTATCCTCATTTTCCCCTGAATTTAGAAGACTTTCATAGCCATATGTGTTTATGTGTTCATATATTATTCCCTCTTTAACACATTCCTGATGAGAATAAAGTTCCAAAACTACCAGCCCACCTTTCTTGTTGGATTACTCCATGTTTCCTACTTAGTTTTGTGTTTTAGAATTACATCATACTCAGCTCTATCTCAAACTTTCTTTTGAATTACCCAATTACTAATGACAATCTTAGACATACAGTTTACATTTCCACAAATAAATCATAAACTGTTCATTCTTATTGAGTCCTTTGTAATCAATCTTTGAGGTTTACTTTATATTTCTCTTGGATCTTGTATGTCAAATTTTCTATTAAGTTCAGCTCTTTTTGAAACAAAATCCTGAAAGTCTGGTAATTCATTGAAAATTCCTTTCCCCCCATTAAGCACTATGTTTAACTTTGTGGGTATGATGTCTTCAGCCACAACCCCAGTTCTTTTGCTCTCCTAAACCTAGGAGTTTCAGAATTTGCCTATCATGTTTCTTTAGATTTCCTCACTGGATCTCTTTCAGGTTGTGATTAGTGGATTTTTTTTTTCTATTTGTACTTTCCCTTCTTGTTCTAACACTCCAGAAAATTTTTCTTAAATTATTTCTTCTTGTATTTTGTATTAAGATTCTTTTTTTTATCATGGCTTTCAGGTAATTACATTATTCTTTCTTTTCGTAATGTCTTTAATCTCTTTCATTTGATTTTTAAATCTTTTTTGAATTCTTTTTGAGCAGGGGACCATTTGATATTATTTTGGGGGATACAGGGCCTTTTTTTACTTTGGAATCCTCCCCTGAGGATGAACCTCTGTCTTCTCTATTTCCATATTAAATATATATATATATATGTATGTATGTATGTATGTATGTATATACACATACACACACACACACATAAAAATTTTTAGCATCTTGTTAGGATCTCTACTCCTGAGAGTGCCTTTGGTCTCAAGTCCTCCTTCAGTTCTCCCCTTCAGTAAGTGCCCAGAGCTGATAGTCTCTCTGCCTGACTGCTTTTGTACTCACTAGTTGTATGCTGGTTCCTTCTAGTCCAGAGTCACATTTCAGCAGCACAGTAGGGCCTGCCATCCCTTTCAACAACACAGACTCCAGATTCCTCATGCTGTGTGGCTGAGGCCAGGGCTACCTCCCAATCCAGCTAGTCTCACAGCTTCCAGATTGCTGTTTCCAGGAGGGTCATTGTTCTGTCACAATACTACTATTTTGTCTTGTCTGTGGGGAAGATCTGGGGAACTTGGAATTTTCAGAACTATTCCATCTTCCCAGAATCTTCTTAACATCTTTTCTTTAAAAAATATGAGTTTTAAATTTTCTTCCCTCTTCCTACCTTCCCCCTTCTGAAGAAGTAAGAAATTTAATATAGGTTATATAGTAATATAAAACTTACTTTCATATTGGTTATATTGTAAAAGAAGAAATACACCAAAAAAAAACCTATGAAAAATAAAGTGAAAATATTATAGTTTGATCTACATTCATACTCCATCAGTTCTTTCTCTGGTTGTGGATAGAATTTTCCATCATTAGTCCTTTGGAATTATCTTGGATCATTGTATTGCTGAGAAGGACTAAGTTATTCACAGTTGATTAATGCACAGTTGATCATTGCTATTATGTTTCTGTTCGTTAAAAGGCTTCTTTTCCTCATTTAGCCTTCATTCATTCCAGTCCCTCTATCTTATTTTTTCTTCTTTTACTTACCTTCTTCATCTCTCTTTGTTTCCTCCTATTACCTCCTCTCAGGTATCTGATAGGGTCACTTTTAACAATTCAGATTCCCCTTGACCATATCTGCTGTTTTTGCATTCTGGGTTCTGGGTTTTTCCTAAAATAGATTTCCTGGATAGTCAATTTCCTAGACAGGAGTTGCTAATACCAACTACCTCTTCTCTTTGAGATTCCTGGTGAGCCCCAGATCCTATGCAGGTAAAAGTCTGCACAGATTCATTAAAAATCACTAATCATCATTCTGTAACTCCTCCTCCCTCCAAATCTGTATACATAACTTCCACTTAAAATCCAACTGAACTAGAGACTGCAAAGCTGAACCATATTGTTTTAGTTATAGACATAAGGACAAATTGATTAAACTCTCTTCCTGGCAAAACTCTTGATCCATACTCCTTTCTTGAACTCTAAGGTTTCACAAGCTACCTCCCCATTCCTTTCACAGTGGTCCTCAAAATGTAGTCCAAAGAATTGTTGGGGTCTCTAAAAGCCTTTCAGAGGGTCTACAAATTCAAAATTATTTTTATATCTAATATAGTAAATAGCTATAAATATAACCCATGTGAACAAAAACTCTTTGAACATATCCTCGATAGTTTTTTAACATGAAGATACTGAGAACAAAAGTTTGAGAACCACTGCTTTAACATGTAAGATTGATTCCCTGTATTCCTGGGATGTTCAGCTAAGAGAGACTGACCTTTCTGCTTTCATAGGGTCCTACCACACACTTATTCTAGGAAGCCTGGATCAAAGCAGAAAGGAGGGTTAACAGGAAATGTGGAGGTGCAGGCACCCAAAGTCATGAAGACTAGGGTAGTTTATCTGTCAACATTTAGTTCTAGTTTTCCAGAAATGATTGAGCTGAGGAATTTAACCCAAGCCTCCTGGCATTGTGCCAGGGTTTCTCAGTGGTGCTACTAGGCAGAATGTGTGTGGCTACAGGCTGAGGTTCTGGCTCTGTGCCATGGATCCACAGACCAGCACTTTGTTTTTCTGTTCACTACAGAAATGGCCAAGATTTCACTGAAGAAGGATGAAGACTACATTCTTCCAGCTCTTTGAACCAGCCCCATAAAGTGTCAAAGATGTTAGGGCCAGTCAGGTGTAGATAGGTTAGTTTCACACTTTTCCTCTCCACGTACTAAGGGATAATGAAATATACTGCCTACGAAGGAATTTCATGATCCTTTATTTAAAAAACTTCTAGTATTGAGTCAGCTGGTGGCCTAATGGATAGAGCCTTTCCTTCCTTCCTTCCTTCCTTCCTTCCTTCCTTCCTTCCTTCCTTCCTTCCTTCCTTCTTTTCTTCCCTCCCTAGATGTCTTCATGCAGAGTCTATATAATCTCTTGTCCAGCTGTTATAATGTTATAGGATCTTTATGAAAAAGAAGAAGATGGACTTTTTTAGTAAGAAATGTCTGCTTATCCTCCAGCGAATGATGATGAAGATCCATTAAATATCATTAGGTGAGATATCATTTGCTAAAAGTAAAAGAAAAAAAGAGATGATTATTGCTGGTTAGGGAATTCTGAGGCAACCATTTGTCACTTTGGCAATAAAGTGCATGTGATCTTCTAGAAGCAGACATTGTGAGCCTCAGGGCGAGGTTCCACAGACACATCACATCTCAAAATTCAATCATTCAGGTGATTTGCGAATTATTATGAAAAGGCTCTGTATCATCCCAAGAGACTCATACCATACTAGGAGCCCTATCAGAGCTACATAATACAATGGAGATAGGTTTTAACTGGCAGCTTTGTTGTCCACTACCTAGTTTTGGATCACATATTGAATAAATCATATAAGAATGAGAAGGGGACTTCCACATGAAGTAGTATTTCCATTTCCAGGTAGGGAAATCCTGGAAGCTATATCAAAAAAAGAGGAAGTTTATAAGCCAATAGCAGCGGCATTGTGGCTCAGACTCTAAACACAAAGAAGATTCTCACGTCTAGCAGCTAACCCAAATTGAAGAGGAATAACCAAGGCAGGAATTCCAGTCCAAAAGGAGCCTACTGTCCTATTGATCTAGACTACCAAGTTTCCTAACTGACTGATAACATGTAGTTCAGCTGTAATCTACATTTACACAAACCCAAACCCAGGTCAGAAACTTGCTGAGCTCAGATTAAGGGAGAAGCAATCAGACTTTGTTCTGAATCAGACCACATTGGAAACACTAAAAACTTAGAAGTGTCTTACCCATCCCCAAGATCTGGAAAAAAAATACAACACTCAAAAAATCCTTCACAGAAACAGTAGAATTTACCTAGGCAGAAACTAGTCCTAATATCAAGTGGGAAGTTAAGAAATAGGCTAGAAGAATGAGCATCCCTCCCAAAAAAGAACTCAACCATAATGAGATAGAATGGTGTCAGGGAAGTTCAAGACACCATCTCAGAAGAAACTAACTCCAAAACATCTGTAAGCAGTATCTCTGAGAAAAACAGAGCTTTAGTAGAAACAAGTAGAATTTCTAGAAGATGTGAAGAAAGAGGTTTTTTTAAATTTAAAATATTTTTATAAATGTAATGAGAGTTGTAAAGAAAAATTTGGAAGAAATTTTAGTATGTTACAATACTTTGTCCAACCAACAAACTAACTGAAAATTAGAATGAACCAAATAAAAATGAACGACTTCTTGAAGCAATAAGAAATATTATAACAAAGTCAATAAAGACGCTGAAAAATAGAATAAAAATGAAATTTTTCATGAGAAAATATACTGACCTGAAAAAAAGATTGAAGAGCAAATATTGAAGAATAATTGGACTATCTGAATGCCATGACAGAAAAAAAAAAGAACTTAAACATAATATTTTGAGACATCCTAAAAAAAATTGCCCATATCTCTTAGAGTCAGAGGGACAAAGTAGAAATAGGAGAATCCAGTGGTCACGTCCAGAAAGGTCCCCCCAAAATTAAAACTCGCAGGAATAGGATAGCAAAAATATTGAGACTTCAGATCAAGGAAAATACTGCAAGCAATCAGAAAGAAAGAATTCAAGAATCAAAGGGACCACTCTCAGGATCACACACTATTTAGCAGCTACCATTATAAAGGAGCAGAAATGTTAGAATATGATATTTCAAAAATATATTGCTCACTGTCAAGAATAACTTATTCAACAAAAATAAGTATACACTGCAAGGAATAAAAGGGACCTTTCAAGAAATAATGGTATCAAACTTTAATTGAAACAGGTCCTTGATGCTACATATTGATTTAGAAAAATTAATATTTTAATTAATTAATTTAAAATATCAATTAATTTTAATAAAATAAATTAATTAATATTACTTAGGTTTTTATATTTTTACTTATTTTTAAAAATTCTTTCCCAATTATTTTTCACCTGGTTTGGTTTGCCCACAGCTTATATGCTGGACATCTCTGAGATGGAGGACTTTGAAGTACTCCTGAAGTACTCTTGATCAGAGCTATAGAGAAGTTTTAGAGTTTAAACACAGCAATGAAGAAAAACATAGAAAGATAAATGAACGATGATAAAGGACTAAACAAGACAAATTACTATCATTAAAATGGGGAGAGATGGTACATGTATCCCCTGTGAACCCTATTATAATAAAAAATTGTAGAAGAATCCAATTGAGAAGACCTGTGTGAGACTCTGTTATACTTTGATGATTTTAAGAAAAGAGTAGAAAGAGAGGTAATAGGGAATATACTTGGGGGAGAAGAAGGAAAGGATAATAGAAAATTATCTCACATAATCCAATGCAAAAGAAGACAAGTTTACAAACAGGGAGGGGTTGGGGAAGAGTGGCTACTCAAATCTTACTATCATCTGAACTGATCAAAAAAAGGAAGAATATGCAAACACACACATACACACAGCTAAATAAAAAAAAAAAAATAGGAAGATAAAAAGGGAAAGAGAGAACAGGGTAAGAAATTTAAAAGAGTGTAGATTAGGCCTAAGCACAAAAAAAAAACAAAAACAAAAACAAAAAACCCCTAAAGATACATGAAAATTGTTTTAACTCTTTTTTGAGATAGTGCAAAATGGGAATCTACATTGAGTCCCATAAATTAGGGAATGGATGAACAAGTTATGGTATATAAATCTAGTAGAATAATATTTGCTAAAGTCTTATCAGTTTGTGATCAACTGGTATTTCAGAGGACTTATGATAAAACATCCTCTTCATAGACAGACTCAGAATGCAGAATGAGAAAAATATGAAATGGTTAACATGGACATTATTTTGATTCACCAAACATGTATGTTATGGATTTTGTTTGTCTCATTGTTGGAAGGATAAAGGTAAAAAAGTGGAGCTTGATTGATTCAAACTTCTTTTAATATCGAAAGATAAATTTGAAAAATGAACATCTATTTAAGTAAACAATGTTTGAGAATAAGATTTATTTTTACTGAATTACAGATTAAAATACAGTAATGACAATCTTCTGGACACACAAAGATTAGAACAAACAAGGGTTAGAAGATTTAGTTTCTCTATAATCCTAAAAACTTAATATAAAGACCCTCAAACTGAGCAGAAAAGGAGTGAGACAACTGTTTATGTTTATCTACCAGACTAGTTGCCATGCAAAGTACCTAGAATAGAGAAAAGAAAATAACAAAAAGAAATGCTAAGAAATTCAGAGGAAATGAAATCTATGTGTTTCACATGACCACATACACACATATATGTATGTCCCTGTTTGCCTTCTCAAAGAGAGAGTGTAGGTAGGCACAAGAAAGATAATTTGGACCTCAAAATTTAAAAATTGATTTTACATGTAATCAGAAAAAAATAAAATATTAAATTAAAAAAGACATGAAATCTAAGAGAAGCCAATAATAAAATGTATGATTTCAATAGTCTAAATACATATATACAAAATTTGGGTAACAAATTAGGTGAGAGATCCTAATGCAAGCAGGAAAATTTGACCTCATAGTTATCATTAAGGCTTGATGTGAACCATGACAGGTGTCTGACTCTGCAAAGCTATAACTTATTTAAAGGAAACAAGATGAATAAAAGTAGTAGGGGATCAGTATATGTAAAGAAAATAGACTAGTGAGTGAAGTCCAGGAACTAGAAGAAGGCATAAATATAGTATTGGGTGAATAAACTTTAATAGAGACAGAAACAGAAATGATTTGTCATCCCAATGTGTTATAGACCACTAGGACAGAAAGCAGATATTGATGAAGAGTTCATATTCTAAGACTTCAAGAGAAGAGCGACTTCATTTGTCTGCATGGCCATTGGAGTGCTCTTATTCTCTCTCTGTCTCTGTCTCTTTCTTCCTCCTTCCTCTCTACCTATACCTCTCCTCCTCGCCTCTTTTCCACTTCCTTTTCCCCACTCTCTCCTTGTCAAAAGTAGAGTAGTTAATAATTTCTTGGTTTGCCTTCATGATAATTTCATTTTTCAAAGTGTGGAGAAGCCAATCAAGAAAACTATTCTGGATCTTGTTCTCCAACTAGGGGAAATTATTTCTGAAGCAGAACTGAAATGGGGAGTATGTGTGCGTGTGAGAGAGGGACAGGGACAGAGACAGAAAGAAACAGAAAGAGACAAAAACAGAGGATACAGAGGCAGAGACCATTCTATCTTAGCAATTTATAGTTAAAAAGAAAACATGGACAGACTATTACACCATAAGTTTTTAAAGTATATATTCCTAAGGATTAGGAAATGAATAGCAATAATTCCATGGACTAAAATAACACAGGGCAAAGACAGGGAAGGTGTGATAGGAAATTCAATGATACCTGAAGGCATAAAGAGAAACAATTTTGACAAGGAAGAAAAGCGGGATTGTTTTAAGACACTTCTACAAATGCTCAGGGAAGTCACTAATTAATTTAGATTTGGAAAGTGTTGCATAGAAACTGTGAACCAATGAAGGAAAATGAGGATGAATACAAAACCATGAAACATCTCTTTCAGAGTCACATCTAGAGCACTAAGTCTCTGAATAAGCCAAGGCAACTGAGGAAAGCTGAGACAACAAAAACGTGTGTGTGTGTGTGTGTGTGTGTGTGTGTGTGTGTGTGTGTGTGCATTTCCTTAAACTAGTTATACTGGGAGGGAAACGGATGAAAAAGGATAGGATCACTACTTAAAGAGTGGACACAATGATAATAATAGAAAACAAAGAGAAGGTGAAAGATGAAGATGATCAGATCTTACCTTCCTTGTTTTCTCTGCTGAAGAGAATGATTTCTGAAATCCAGCAAAAATGTCTAATAGAGAGTTAACACCTGAGAGAAATAGAGTTAGAACATAGAGATTTGTCCTTACTGAGTTCAGGTCTCTAGACTAGAATGGCAACATACTGGGGTCTCATAGGAATTTGCAGATCTGACTTCTGAGCTGTCAGTGATGTTAGAAAGAATAAGGGCAAGATATGATGGTATTGGAAAAGGACAAAGTTCCGATTTCAATTAAAATTAGGATGAGATACAAAAGCAAAAAAAGAGAAACTCCTACTCTCACATTCTAAAACAGGCATTTTTAACCTGAAGTAGAATTCAGAAAGGTCTAAGAGATATTTAAAATATTTTAATAAATGTAATTTCAATATAATTATCTTCCTTTGTGACCCTATGTAATTTTATTTTATAAGTTTAAAAAATATTCTGAGAAGGGGTCCAAAAGCTTCACTAGACTACCAAAGGGGTCCATGACTCAAGAAAAGCTAAAGGCTTCTCTTCTAAGAAGAGTATCTAGAACATACTGGTAAAGTGATGGTTAGTGCACATATTGAAAACGAAGCAGTGATCATGAAGGGTTAGAAAGGCTTCAGCATGAACCTTTCTTGCAAAACTAACCACAACCACATTTGCTGTTATGTTCGGTCTACTAAACTGAACCTATTAGATGAGGTAAATGCTGTAGATACTGTTAATGTAGATTTTAACAAAGTTGTGCCCTTTGGCTTTTCTTCAGAAAAATACAGAGGAAAATACACCATGTAAGAACATATTGAAGGGATATTAACAAATGGTTCCCAAAAGAATAACTGCAATATAGTCATGCCTAGATGAAAGAATGTTGTGAAATAACTAATAATAAGAGAAATACAAATTAAATCAAACCTGAGTTTTTACCTCACCCTATGAAAATTATCAAAAATGACCAAAAATGATAATAGTCAGTGTTGGAAGGGCTATAACAATGACAGGCACACTAATTCATTGTTAGTAAAATTATGAAGTGATATATTTTAAAAAACAATGTAAAATTATACAAAGAGATTCAAACGGTCATACTCTGACCCAGATTCTATTGTTGAACGTATACCTTAAGGAAGTCACTAATAAGAAGAAAGCCTGCATATACACAAAAAATATTTGTAAGAGTACTATTTGTGATAGAAAAGAATTTGAAACAATTTAGATGTGGTACATGAATATAACGTAATGTTATTATATTATAAGAAATGATGAATGCAATGAATACAGAATAGCATAGAAAGATATACATGAACTGATGCAGAGTGAAAAGAAACAAAAAACACTATTCAGAGTAATTACTACAGCAGAAATAGAAACACATTTAGAAGCAAACATTTATATTGAGAAATTATAAAGATCAAACATAACTCAAATCAAGAAATATGAGAGGATATTTTTCACTCCTTTGTGGATTTGGGAGATCCACAGGTATACATATGCATGATCTTTTAATATATTAATCAGTTGTACTGATTCTTTCCTCTTCTTTTTCTATTTTATTTTTCTTTTAAAAATATATTGTAATTTGTTTTTAAAATATATATTTGTTATGGTTCTCTATGGGATGTTGGCAGAGAGATACTGAGGAGAAACGATGCAAAAAAAAAATAAAGAAAGAAGTCATTCATAAAAACTTAAATTAAAAAAAAATCATTGAGGACATTTAAAATAGGTCGAAGGGTAATATCCAAAGAGTAGTCATTAATGGTTTGATGTCAACTTAAGAGGAATTTTCTCCTCAAATGCCACAGAAATTTGTGTTAACATGCTGAATGATTCAGATCCCCAAAAGATCTTTGCTTGCTAAAATGTTTGGTAGTATCTAAGAAGAAATTTAATGAAATTAAGTGCCAACCCTTAAATTGGGGGTTAAGGGTCAAAAAATCAACTGGATGGAGGAAGCTTGGCTATTCAGCAATTTGCTTGGGGAAAAAAAAAAACAAACAACCTCCTCCCCTGTTTTTTTTTTTTCTTTTCTTTCTTTCTTTCTTTCTTTCTTTCTTTCTTTCTTTCTTTCTTTCTTTCTTTCTTTCTTTCTTTCTTTCTTTTTTTTTGTGAACCACAAGTTTATTATAGTCAACATTGCAATGCAGCAGCTGAGAAAGTTAATATAATTGTAGGTTGCATTGAAAGACGTAGTGAACAGGACTTATGATGCTGCATATGCTGCCCTAATCAGACCATATTTGGAATATTGTGGGTGTTCAGTTCTGCATATTTTAACAAGAACAATCAGAATCTGGAAAACATCCAGATGAGATGACCAGAATAGTAAAGGTTCTCAAAGTCTTGCCACATGAAAACATTTGAAGAAACAAAAGATGCTTAGTCAGTATGAAAGAATTTCCTTTATTAAATTTATTTATTAATAAATTAAGTATTAAGTAATACATTATTTTATTAAAATAAAAAGTCATTTATTAAATATTCATTATATGTAGGATACTATGCTAAGTGTTGGAAATACAAAGGAGTAAAAGAAAAAACACCCAAGGTCCCTGCCCTCAAGGGACCTTACATTCCTAACAAATAAATGTGATTGTTCAGTCATTCCCAACTCTTCCTAATCACATTTGAGCTTTTCTTTACAAATATACTGGAGTGGTTTGCCATTTTCTTCTCCACCTCATTTTACAGATGAGGAAACTGAGATAAATAAAGTTAAGTGAATTGCCCAGGATTATTTGGCTAACATGTGCAAAAATGTTTGTGGCAGCCTTTCTTGTAGTGGCAAGAAATTGGAAATTGGATGGATTGCATATCAATTGGAGAATGGCTGAATAAGTTATGGTGTATGAATATTATGGAATATTACTGTTCTATAAGAAACAACCAACAGGATGATTTTAGAGGGTCCTGGAGGGCCTTACATGAACTGATGGTAAGTGAAATGAGCAGAACCAGGAAATCATTGTACATGGCAACAAGATTATATGAAAATCAATTCTGGTGGAAAGGGCTCTTTCCAATAATGAAGATCAAGAAAGTCATTTACACCCAGAGAAAGAACTGTGGGGAACTGAGTGTGGACCCTAACATAGCATTTTCATTCTTTTTTGTTGTTGTTCACTTGCATTTTGTTTTCTTACTCATTTTCTTTCCTTTTTGATCAGATCTTTCTTGTGCAGCAAGATAATTGTACAAATATGTTTACATATATTGGATTTAACATATATTTTAACATGTATAACATAAATTGGATTGCTTGCCATCTAGGGGAGGGACTGGGAGGAAGAAGGGGAAAATCTGAAACACAAGGATATGCAAGGGTCAATGTTGCCAAATTATCCATGCATGTGTTTTGAAAATAAAAAGCTTTAGGGGCAGCTAGGTGGCACAGTGGATAAAGCAGCAGCCCTGAAATCAGGAAGACCTGAGTTCAAATTTGCCCTCAGACACTTCATACTTCCTGGCTGTGTGACCCTGGGCAAGTCACTTAATCCCAATTGCCTCAGGGAGAAAAAAAGAAAAGAAAAAGCTTTAATAAAAAAATTTAAAATGATAATTTAAAAAAAAAAAAGGTCCATTGGGCTAGTAAGTGTCTCTGACTTTAGATTTTTAATTCAGGAAGATGAATCTTCCAATTCCAGGTCCAGTGTACTATCCACTGCACCACCTAGCTGCCCAAATATCTATTTACATGTAAAAAATATACAGTATAAATGAAGGACAGTATTAGAGGGAAAGTACTGAGAGAGGGCTAGGAAAGGTCTCTGGTAAAAAATGGGATTCAAAAGATGCCAGAGTAGCTGGAGGCAGAGGTGGGAAGGAAGAATATTACAGATATTAGCTACAGTCAGCAAAAAGGCAGAGAGAGGAGATGGAGTGTTTTGATGAAGACCAGCAGGGATGTCAATGGTTTTATATTTGATCCAGAAGGTTTTCTGATACCAGAAGGGAACCAGTGAAAGCTATTATATGGAAAAGGGATTATACTTCTTCTATTCTGGGCCATAAAGGACAGAATTAGAAAATGATGGGTAGGAATCACAGAGAGATAGATTAAGATTTAATTTAAAGAAACACTTTTCAACAATTTGAGTTATCCAAAAAGTAGAATTAATGGATTGCTTTGATAGGTTATTGAGTTCCTCCCCAACCCTTTTAGACACTTCTCAGCAATTCTATGAAGCATATTAGTAGCCAGGTCCCTGAAACTTTGGGATTATATGTTTCTATGAGAAAATGAACAGAATTTCAGGCTACCATTGATTATATGTAACTAGTACCCAATCATTTCCTTCCTCCTTGTGCTCCTATCAATCCACCCCAATAGTTGTCCAGACCCATCAAGTTCCTTCCTATATTCAATAGGATATAGGATAGGATATCCAATAAGACAGACTGAGTATCCAGAACATCTAGGGGCTCCAAAGATAACAGCTATTTCAAGGTTTTTTTTTTTTGTTATATCATCTAAATGTTAGATGTTATGTTAGATCCTAAACAATATTTAGGATTTTTTATTTAAATCATAAATTTTGGGGAGTTGTTTTCTTCAGTCATTTTGTGGTCTTTTTTCTCCAATTTATCATAAATCTCCCACCGAGCTCTCATTTCTTTTCCCTATTTTCTTTCATATCTCTTTTAAGATCCTTTTGGAACTCTTCCAAGAGAGTCTTTTGAGCTGGAGACCATTTTATATTCCCCTTTCAGACTTTAAAGGTGTTTTGCTTATGCTAATCTTTTCTGGGTTTGTGTTCAGATTTTCCCTGTCTTCATAATAGCTCTCTATAGTTAGAACTTTTTTGTTTTTTGTTTTGTTTTGCTTTGCTCATTTTAAAAAGTTGAAGTCTGCTCTTAGAGCACAGGGGAGATTTTCCTGGGCTTCCTCGGCAGAGCAACAGGGATTTCTCACTGAGTAAGCAGGGAAAGCTGGTGCTTCAGGCTTCTCCCTTTCAGTAGGTGAACCTGGCCAAGTTCCCCCTGATTATGCTGAGGTTCAGGGGCTCACAATTTACCTTCTGTGTGGTAGAAGTCTCACAGCTGGTCTGCAGATCCATTGGCCTTCTGAAGAGAATAGTCAATGCTGCTGTTTTGGATAAGAGTCTCCCCCTAGATTCCACACATTCGGCCTTCCCAAAGCTTGGCCTCCCCAGTCTGAGCCTGTACTAGGCCTTGTTCCTCCCTACCCAGTTGAGGCAGGTTTTTCCTGAAGTTTTCCAAGATAACTTAAGCTGGAAAATTATTACACCCCAAACATTGATGGATTCTGTCACTTCAAAATCCATTCAAAGGCTGATCTAGTGTTGATTCTGAGTAGTGTTAGGAAGACCTCAGGCATTTTTAAGGCTATGTCCCTTCTGAAGGATAAATTATCTGTAGTTCTTGTAGAAGTGAAAAGAGAGAGGAGAAAGGGAGGGAAAAATAGTTCAATGCTATACACAGTTCAGATCTTGAGAAAGATCCTCCAAAGATGTGTCAAATGAGCTGATGATGATCTAGTGATTTGCATGGGATCAAATGAAATGGTCAGAGGGAATCTAAAGACTTTAGCTAAGGATGATGAAATCCTGGGAAAAAAGACTAAAGATCTTAACAGTATTAATGACATTAAAAAAATAAATCCTTCCATTGAAAGAAAAAATATCAACAGGCAGTCTGCCTCAGTTGGGCAGGGGGAATCACTGCCCAGCACAGGTCCAGCACAGGGAAATCCTGTGCTGGGAATCTAGCAGGAGCTTCTTAGCCAATGTACAGCAGCATTGTCTATTCTGTCCTGGTTCAGAAGGATCAGAAGGACTCCAACACAACAACGAAAGGCAAGTTGTGAGCCTCTGAACCCCAGCATATCAGGCTGGACTGTGTGTGAAGCAGTGGAGAAGCCTGCCAGCACCACTGACCCCAGCAAAGTCAATAAGAAGTCCTTGTGTTCCTGCAGAGGAAGCCCAGGAAAATATACCCTATGCCCTGGGAGCAGACCTCAACGTTTGAAAATGAGCAAAAAAAAAAAAAAAAAAAGCAAAGCAAAAATAGATCTGACCATAGAAAACTACTATGGAGACAGGGAAGATCAGAACATAAACCCAGAAAAGAATAGCAAAGGCAAAACACCTTAAGGGGAAGTCTCAAAGGGGATCAAGAATGGGTATTCAGCTCAAAAGACTCTCTTTGAAGAGTTCAAAAAACATCTTAAAAGAGACAGAGAAGAAAAAAATGGGGAAAAATGAGAACTATGCAGGAACGTTATGATATATTGGAGAAAAAAGCCAAAAGCAAGACTAAAGAAAAAAACTTCCTAAAAATTAAAATTTTCAAACTGGAAAAAATACATTGAAGAAAACAACTCCTTAAAATGAATTTGGTACAATGGGAAAAATATGTTCAAGAATGCAACTTCTTAAAAAAATAAATTTGGCAAAAAGGAAAAAGAAAATAGAATTGGCAAAGTGGGGAAAAGATCCACTGAACAAAAATAACTCTTTTAAAAGTACAATGAATTAAATGCAAAATGAAGTTAAAAAGCTAACTGAAGAAAATAATTCACGAAAAATTGGCATGGAACAAATGAAAGTGAATGATTCAATGAGGCATCAAGAATCAGTCAACAAAAAAAATTTAAAACAAAAAAAGCAGAAGAAAATGTAAAATACCACATTGGAAAAACAATCAGGAGAGAAAATCTAAGAATTTTTGGATTACTTAAAAGTCATGATGAAAAAGATAGCCTTGACAACATCTTTCAACAAATCTTTAAGGAAAACTGCTCTGATATCCTAGAACCAGAAGGTAAAATAGTTATTGAAAGATTCCACTCGATCACCTCCTGAAAGAGACCCCAAAATGAAACTCCAAGGAATATAGTAGCTAAATTCCACAATTATTAATTTAAGGAGGAAAATACTGCAAGTGACCAGAAGGAAACAATTCAAATATTGAGGAGCCACAATCAGTATTAGCCAAGACCTAGCATCTTCCATACTAAAAAATTAGAGAGCCTGGAATTTAATATTTCAAAAAGTCAGAGAGATTTACAAGAAAATTCTATCAAATATTTAAAGAACAATTAAATAGAAAAGCCTCATTTCTAAAATGTTTAAAGAATTTTTTAAATTTAAAATTAAATTTAAAAAAAATTAAAGAATTAAAGAATTGACTCAGATTTATAAAAATACAAACCATTCTCCAAGTGATAATGATATGAACAGACAAATTTTCAGGTGAAAAAACTGAAGCCATTTCTAGTCAAAAGAAAAAAAAAAATGATCTAGATAACTATTGATTAGAGAAATGCAAATTAAGACAACTCTGAGGTACCACTTCACACATTTCAAGTTAACTGAGATAACAGGAAAAGATAATGATGAATATTGAAGGGGATGTGGGAAAACTAGAATACTAATACATTGTTGGTGAAGTTGTGAAATTATCTAATCATTTTGGAAAGCAATTTGGCAATTTGTGCCCAAAGGGCGATTAAACTGTGCATATATCCTTTGATCCAGCAGTGTCTTCATTGAATCTGTATCTCAAAAAGATCATAAAAAGGAAAAACAAGTCTCTCCAGGCCTTTCTGAAGTCATCCTGCTAATCAGAAAAAATAAAATACTATTTTAAAAATTGTAGTAAAAAATTGTCCTCCCAATATGCAAATTGGATCAAGTCATTCATCAAGACTCCCAATGATGTAGGAACTCACTCATTCACATTGCTCTTCTTCTTCTTCCTCCTTCTAATGCTATTCTATATCCTGACTTCTAAAGTATTCTAACAAAACCACAGTTCTCTTACTCTATCCTTCTATTTCACATTCCTATGGGCAAGTTTTCACCAGAATGTTTTCCAATATGCATGTTTGAGGTAATTGTTTTTTTCTGAGGTAATTGGGGTTAAGCCCAGGGTCACACAGCTAGGTACATGTTAAGTGTCAGAGACCAGATTTGAACTCAGGTCCTCCTGACTTCAGAGCTGGTGTGGTAACCACTGTACCATGTAACTGCTCCTTAAAGTAATTTCTTAAAGCTTCCTCAGTTGTAGGGAGGATAATCCACAGGAGTGAACAGCCTTAGGTCACAGTCAAGATTTAATACATTTTTCACCTTATGGGAAAAGATTTATGTCAATTCCAGTCTGAAGATCAAAACCATATGAACTACTGTCCCAAAATGCTAATCCTTTATCTTACATCTTGTTTTAATAATCAGAAATGTCCAAGTCATTTTCTTTCAATATTCTATTGCTTTTTCTGTCAGATGAACCTGATTCAGCTTGAAAAAAAAACATACTGGCTTCTAGTTGGTTGTAGAGAGATTCATTGACTGAGATTGAATTGAATCATCAACTCTGGGTATGAAGTTACAATCCTTAGGGATCAGAGAATCACAGAATCATAACATTAGACTTGTAAGGGACCATAGAAATTATAGTTCACTCCTCCTTTATTAGATTATATTTTGATTTATTTTTCTAAATGTTTTCCAATTGTATTTTAAATATATTTTTATTTTCATCCCAATTACATACATATATAATTTTTAAAATATTTTTATTTTCCTTCACTTACATATTAAAATAATTTTTAAACTTTTTTTAAAGTTTTGAGCTATAAGTTTTATTTCTCTGAGATGATGAGCAATCTGAAATGGGTTATACATGTGCAACTATGTAAAGTGTTTCCATATTAATCATTTTATACAAAACTAGAATTAAAAAAGGAAGTTGAGAAATAGCATGCTTCAGTCTGTATTCAGACAATATCAGTTATTTCTCTGAAGGCACATATTATGCTTCATCCTTTGAGATTGTGTTGGATCATTGCACTGCTGAGAATAGCAAAGTCATTAATAATTCTTTGTTATATAAGATGGCTTTCACTACATACAACTTTCTTCTGGTTCTGCTCACTTCAATTTGCTTCAGTTTGTGTAAACATTCCCAGGTTTTTCTAAAATCATCCTGCTTGTTATTTCTTATAGCACAATAATATTTCATCACAATCATATACCACAATGTGTTTAGCTATCTCCCAAATGATGGGCCTCCCTTCAACTTCCCATTCTTTGCCACAACAAAAATAACTGCTATAAATATTTTTGTACTTTTTCCTTTTTATGTCTTTGGGATATAGATGTAGTAATGATATTGCTGGATCACAGGGAATCACAGTTTTATAGCCCGTTGGGCATAGTTCCAAATTCCACACAAAAGCCCATAGTGGTTAAATGAATTACGCCAGATCATATAGTTACTTAGTGGTAGAATTGGGACCAAAACCCAAGTCTCCTACATCCCAATCCTGTTAAATGCAATCATACCATTTTTCACATAGTGCAGTTCTTGATATCTTTAAAAAATTTTTCTTTTATCTATTTTTCTTTTCATGATAACTCAATGGACTAGCATAGGGAGAGAGTAGGTGCTTATTCAATGCTTGTTAATTAACTTTTCCATTGATTTAGCCATTGATTCTTTCCCCTGTTTTTATATGTGAAGGAACTGAGGCCCAAGATACCTTTGCTCAGGAGAGTCACACTGAGAACTCAGGCTTCCTGACTACTGATTCAGCACAATTTCTACTGGACATCTTATTTCTCCAGGTTTGCTTGACTTGTGATTGGCTAAATTGTGCAGCTGCAGTAACTCAGTCCTATAGGGAGGAGGTATGTGTAAGTAGTGAACAGATCTCTTAGGGAGCAGACATGTGCATGCAGTGGCCCAGTCCTTTAAGTGCAGGTATGTACATGCAGTGGCCCATCCCTTAGGGAGCACATATTTGCATGCAGCAACCCGGTCCCTGAGGGAGCAGGCTTGTGCATCTTATGTCTGCTTGGAGGAGGAAGGAGCAGAAGCCAAAAGCCAGCTAGTTGTACTTTCTCCTTCCAGTGACTCACAGTTTGAGTATGGAAGACAGCATCATTTGGTAGAAAAGAAACAATAACCCCTGTCTGTAAAGTTGGCATATTTTGGGGGGGTGGAGGGCAGCGATGCAGGCGCAACAGGACCCAGTGGGAAATCTGTCACAGGATTTGGAACATGCAGAAAACAGGAAATACTTAACAAATGTCTAAGCAACATGCTGGGGGAATTTGGAGGTTGGGATGTGGGTGGGTGGTGGAAGGTTTAACTAAAGAACTGGAAGAAGTAAGGACCAGGAAGCCAGGAGCTCCAGGTGGGGGAAGCTATGGCAATGAAGGGAATATCTCATCAGCTTAGTGGTTTCAAGGCTGCTTTCCCTGCCTGTGTTTGAAGGGAGGGGCAGGGAAAGATAAAGCCAGTTTTTTAATCTGGAGAGCACCACCCCCCACCTGAGGTAGAACTTTCCCAACTCAAAATTGGGGGTAGAACTCTCTTATCTACCTTAAAATTGGGGATAGCACTCTCCTATCTCAAAATTGGAGTTGAGCTCTATCTCAAAATTGGATGGTTTTTCCTCAATGAAAAACCTGTTTTCCTGCCTTTGTATCAGGCAATGCTCCCTGTCCAGACACCAGAGAGTTGGGTCTTTCTGTTCATTCACCTTTATGGTATTTCCCCCTTTCAACTAGGGAGGAAAAAGGACTTTACAGCTTTCAGCCAACCCTGTGTTTTGTGTGTGTGAAAGAGAGACAGAGAGAGAACACAAGGGCCTACATATGCCTTCCTCCCCAGTATCTCAGGAAAGATTATGGAATTAAATTCCTTGGAAATGGCCCTGTGGCATGGTGTATAGCAAAGACTAGTTATTGATACAGCTCTTTTTACTCCAGGGAATGCTCTATCATATGAACTCTGTGGGCAGCAATGGAATGGGAGTGGAGTGAGGAAGACCATTTGAATGCCGGAAATGATTGAGACAGGAATTTATAAGAGACATAAAGCAACCAGTAATCATGAGTTCAGATGGGCCAAATCAAGGTTAAAGAAATACAGCAATTCATTTCCCTCTCTGGGCCTTAATGTCCTAATCTGAAAAATTAAGAAATTGGACTATAGAACTATAACCCAAAGACTACACACACACACACACACACACATACACACACACACACACACACACCACAAATACATGACTATTTTGTATGGCCTGTGTAAGTATATTTACATTTTAAAAATATAATAAAATTGTATTTGTATTTATAAAAATCATTCTTAGTGCATGGGCCAACAAAAATAGGTGGTAGGCCAGATGTGGTCTTCAGTTTGACCATAGTTTGCTAACCTCTGAATTAAGTGAAAACTAAAGTCCATTCTAGTTTTGTGACCCAAGAAACTCATTGTCATTGATGATTAGGACTGATAAGGAGTTAGGAATTCAAATAATCAATCCCAGAGCTGGAGAGTAAACAGTTACTAGAGGTCAACATAGGCAGGGCATTAAGAATTTAGGCTAGTCCAAAGTTAGGAAGAGGCATATATGCATGGTTAGGACAGGAGAGGTTTTAAATCCATGCAGGAGAAAATTTGTTTCCAGGCCTCAGATTAGAGAACTGTTTCTGAACACGATTTTAGACAAAAATGTGTGTGTATGTGTGTGTGTGTGTGTGTGTGTGTGTGTGTGTGTGTGTGAGAGAGAGAGAGACAGACAGAGAGAGAGACAGACAGAGAGACACAGAACAGACACAGAGAAAAGAGAGAAACAGAGAAAATGTGTATGTGAGAGAAAGAGATACACAGAGATAGACAGACAGACAAAGACAGAGAGAGACAGAAAGACATGTACACAGAGAGAGACACACACACAAACACACAGAGAATGTGTGTGTGTGAGAGAGAGTGAGAGACAGAGACAGACAGAAAGAGAAAGAGACAGAGAGAGAAAAAGACAGAGACAGAGAGAGAGACAGAGAGAGGAAGAGAAAAAGATTCCTTATGTAGAGGCCTAAATCTCTGATTAAAACAATGTGATGGGAGGGCAAAATGGAGAGAGAAAGAGAAAATATTGTAGAAAAGGGAAAATGAGAAAAACCACTCCTCTGGCCCCAGGACTAAATACTAGGGGTTGATCTGATAGACCACCAAAGCAACCAAAAATATATACAATCCTTGTTTACTGTTGTCCTGATAATGTTTTGTCACTTAGATGGGCTTTTATGGAATTTATAACCACTTAATATCATTTTTATTATGCAGTTTATCACAAGAGGGAAAGCAAAAAGGGAGTATGTCTCAATGCCTCTATTTCATTAGCTTAATGGAGCGCTTAGAGTAGGAGAGAGGGAGAAATCTCCCTAATAATTTATATTAGTAATCAGAGCTGTATTTGAGAATTTCTGACAGGGTCATCCAGCCTCTCTGTGCTGGGAGGATGGCCATCTTTATCGTGGAACACATGAAAAGAAGCAGTTATCACCTCTAAGACATGCTGTCTTCTGTAGATAGCGTTACAGATAGGAAAAATTGGCGAGGAGGAAAAAAGTATGGTGTCATTCTTAAATCTCTGTCAGTGTTTCAAAATGTACAGAAGCCTTATTCTGCCTTAATAATTTGGGTTGTACAGTTACCGAGTCTGTGTTAGGAAGTTTAGTTTTCTAATTCAGAAAACGTTTTGTTCACAAGATTATTTTTGAGAATTAACTTTTATTTTCACATCACTGTCATTTTTGAATAAAGCTTACCATTCCTACTTAACAAACTCTTTCAGACAAAGGAAAATGACTAAGCTAAACCAGCTGATATGAAGAATATGGCTTATAGTACAAATGATATTCTGTATTCTTGATCTCCCATTTCTCTACAAGAATGTAAGAGGCCATAATTGGACTTTATTTAGCTTGACTTTGTTTAGGACCTAGGCTTGTAAATTGAGGTTGCTCTTAGCCTTTGAGACCCCATCATCAACAAGAGGATATGGCAGAAGAGTAGGAAAGTTGGGATGCTGCTGGGGCTGTTAACAAGAATGGGGATGTGAAATGGGAATGAGTGCGTTTTGTATTAGTCCAGATTAACTACTCCTTTCTGAACTCCTAGGATTCAGGTACTAGGCCATAATCTGAATGTAGAGTTGTAGCTGTTGCCTTTGCTAAGAGAAAAAAAAATTGTGAAATTTGATTAAGTTATTTGGACAATGGTAGAGAGAAACAAACTTAGCAAACTTCCTTTTTTGACATTTTCTTTCTTTTCTTTTGAAAGGCAATTGGGATTAAGTAACTTGCTCAGGGTCACAAAGTCAGTAAGTATTAAGTGTCTGAGCTCAAATTTGAAATCCTTCTGACTTCAGGGCTGATGCTATCCACTGCACCATATAGCAACCCCTCCTCCCCCAAATATTTCTTATTGAGCCAGGACTTAGTTTCCTTTAGAGAAAAAAAAAAACAACCAAAAACAAAAAAACAAAAACAAAAACAAAAAAACAACAACAACAAAAAAAAATGATTCCATGATTTTCTTCCTGTATGTGAAATAAGAGATGGACAGAACAGGAATGGTCATAAGATAAGAAAGGAGGAATAACAGAGTTGAGAACAAGGGGCTCCTATGACTATAGTTAAAAACTCTCTGGAGAATTTTTAGAAAATGGATCTCAGCCTGATGCTGAGTCATGCATGCATTTATTGATTATTCATTTAGCAAGCATTTTATTAAGGGTCTCTTGTGTGCAGCTTACTGGCCTGAGTACTGGAAAACATACAAAATTTAGAATAAGACATAGCTGCTGGGTTCATGGGATTTATAGGTAGTAAGAATATAAGAGCCAAACACAGATGACTATAGTATAGTATATTCCATGACAAGTGCATTAGAGGGGTACAAATCAAAGGGATTTCAAAAGGTAAAGATATCTCTTGCTAGAGAGATCAGGAAGGCTTCATGGAGAAATTGACACTGAAATCGCATTGATCTATGTGAACCAAATATGCCTTAAACTTGCTCCAGTGCTAGAGTGTCTTGGATGTGATCAGCCTGAGTACCTGCCCTCTTGCTCTTTCCTCAGGGGAAGATGGATTTCCTGGGTGGCCAAGATACAAAGGTTGCAAGAAATCAGAGAATAGACAGTTCCTTCATTTGGGTGAACAGCCCCAGAGCCATAGTGCCCCAGGTCCTGGGTGTGCTTCAGTAAATCCCCAGGCTGCCTTGGAAAGGACAATGCAATCTCTAGTTCCAGCAGGTTAATTTAGGTGTGAACAGAAATCAATGATGCGATTACATTTCCTTACTATAGCCTTTTATTCATACCTATTACCTGTCCCAATCCAACAAACCTTCTACAGCTCCTTTTCTAATAGCAAAATCAATTTTCTCCCTTGTCAAATTCCATTATTGTGGGGTTCTCATTAAGAGAGTCTAGTCAGCAACAAAAGAGTCAGAGTTGGACTTGAAAACTGTGTGTTATTTCATACTTCCCTAAACTTTCTTAAGGGTAAATGTAAGAGTCAGAGCTGACACTACTTTTCTGCCCCTACATCCCCTCCCCATAAAAGGACATCGAATCTCTATTTGAATCACAAAGCTACTCCTGACTTTCTCCCTATCCACTCCCTCCCCTCCATAAAAAAGAAAAAATAAACAAAAAACTGGTGATTTCCTTTCTATATAAAGAATGCAAATACCATTCATACTCTGGTTTGGTATTTGTATTCTTATAGATTAATATTTTCTATTTTCCACATTTCTTTGCTTCTTTAGGTTTCCAAACTAAACTTTTTAGAGACAGGGAATATAGTGCATGTATTTCTCTGTGCTTAAAATAGGTCTAGAAACTTAAGGCAAGATGGCATGGTGGAGAAAACTGTATTTGAAATCAAGACGTGGATTCAAATTTTCCCAAAGATATTGAGTGGCTGTGTGACTGTGGTCAGGTCATCTAACCTTTATGTGCCACAGTTTCCTCAACTATGAAATTAAGATCATGGGAGACAGAGTTATTCCAGGCTCCACATCTTAAAGGTAAAGAAATTCAAACCCAGGGTAGTAAAAAGTGATTTATCCAAATCACATAGATCACATAAATGATATCACAAATGAGATTTGAAACCTGGTTTTCTGACTCCAAAGACAGCATGCCTTCCAATGTATCATGCTATCACCTTATTTGGTTGTTATGAGAAAAGTATTTCATTTAACTTCAAGAACTACACAAATATAGGCTATTGCCAGTAAGTAATGAGAACATCATATGAATTACATTTATGTGATAGATACAGTTTAGATCCCTGTAGAGAATTTCTACATTTCTCCTTTAGGAACTGTTATCTATGTAACATGTTTCATAGGATTTACTACTGAAGAACCCCTACTTTATGAAAGGTCTACAAAAGCAGATGTTTTTCCTTTCCTTCTCCTTCCCCTTCTTTCCTTTCTTCTTCTTCTCTTTTAAAATGTTTGTTTTCTTTTTTCTGGTTATACATATATATATTAATTTTAAAAACATTTCTTTATGAATCATGTTAGGAGAGAAAAATCAGAACAAAAAGGAATAACTATAAGAGAGGGAAAAAAGAAAAAAAGATAAAGGGGGGGGAGAAGCAAACATAGCATATGTTGATTTACTCTCCATAATGTTCTCTCTGATGCAGATGGTATTTTCTGTGTAAGGATCATTGGGATTGCCTTGGATCATTGAATCACTGAGAAGAACCAAATCTTTCATAAGACTTGCTGTTATTTTGTACAATGTATTCCTGATTCTACTTGTTTCTCTCAGCATCAGTTCTGCTAATCTTTCCAGACCTTTCTAAAATCAGCTTGTTCATCATTTTTTATAGAACAATAAAACTCCATTACCTGCATATACCATAATTTGTTCAGCCATTCCCCAACTGATAAGCATCTACTCATTTTCTAATTATTTGCTACCACAAAAAGAACTGCTACAAACATTTTTGCCCATGTGGATCCTTTCCCTTCCTTTGTGATTTCCTTGTAATACAGACCCAGTAGCAACACTGCTGGATCAAAGAGTACGTACATTTTGATAGCCTTTTGGGCATAGTTCCAAATTGTTCTCCAGAATGGTTGGATCATTTCACAACTCCGTCAACAATGCATTAGTATCCCAGTTTCCTCACACTTAAATTATCTTTTTAATGTCATCTTAGCCAATTTGTGAGGTGTGATTTGGTACCTCAGAGTTGTTTTAATTTGTATTTCTCTAATCAATAGTGATTTGAAGCATTTTTTCATATGAGTAAGATGTCTTTAATTTCATCATCTGAGAACTGTCTGTTCATATCCTTTGACCATTTATCATTTCGAGAATAACTTGTATTCTTATAAATTTGACACAGTTCTTTATATATATACATATACATACATACATACATATATATATATATATATATATATATATATATATATATATATATATATATATATAGTAGAAATGAGGCCTTTGTCATAAACACTGGCTGTAAAAATTTTCCCAAAAATTTGTATTTCCCTTGTAATCTTGTTTGCATTGGTTTTGTTTGTTCAAGATGTTTTTAATTTAATGTAATCAAAATTGTCCATTTTGCATTTCATAATGTTCTCTAATTCTTTTTTTTTTTTTTTGGTCATAAATTCATTCCTTCTCCAAAGATCTGATAGATAAACTAGGTCTATACTAAGTTTCTTAAATATTATTTTCCAGTTTTCCCAACAATTTTTGTGAAATAGTGAGTTCTGAACCCAGAAGCTAGAGTTTGGGGGTTTATCAAATACTAGATTACTGTAATGATTAATTATTGTGTCATGTGTATCTACCTATTTCACTGATCTCTCACTCTATTTCTTAGCCAGTACCAAATGGTTTTGGTGACTGCTGTTTTGTGATATAGTTTTACATCTGGTACTTGCTAGGCCATCATTCTATATATATATATATATATATATATATATATATATAATATATATATATATATATAATATATATATATATACACATATATACACATATATATGTGTATATATATATACATATATATGTATATATACACATATATATATATGTATATATATATATATATAATATATATTCACACATATATTTATGTATATATTTCATTCCCTTGATATTCTTGACCTTTTGTTCTTCCAGATGAATTTTGTTACTATTTTTTTTAATTCTATAAAATAGTTTTGGCAGTTTGATTTGTATGTTACTGAGCAAGTAGACCAATTTAGATAGTATTGTCATTTTTATTATATTAGCTCTGTCTATCCATGAGCATGTAATATTTTTTCAATTGTTTAGATCAAATTTTATTTGTGTAAAAATTGTTTAGATCAAATTTTATTTGTGTTTTGTACTTGTGTTCAGATAGTTTCTGGGTTTGTTTTGGCAAGTAGAAATCCAAACATTTTATTTTGTCTACTGTTATTTTAAATGGAATTTCTCTTTCTATTTCTTGCTCCTGGGCTTTGTTAGTAATATATAGAAATACTGATGACTTGTATGGGTTTATTTTATATTCCACAACTTTCCTAAAACTTTAATTGTTTTAAGTAAATTTTTGGATAATTCTTTAGGATTCTCTAAGTATATCATCATATCATCTGCAGAGTGATAGTTTTTTCTTCTTATTGCCTACTCTAATTCCTTTAAATTCTTTTTCTTTTCCTATTGCTAAAGCCAACACTTCTAGTACAATATTTAATAAGGTGAGTGATAATGGGAATCCTTATTTCACTCTTGATCTTATTTGGAATGTGTCCAGCATCTCTCCATTACAAATAATGCTTGCTGGGGCTGCTTATCATTTTAAGGAATACTCCCTTTATTCTTATGCTCTCTAGTGTTTTTAATAGGAATAAGTGCTATATTTTATCAAAAGCTTTTTCTGCATCTATTGAGATTATCATGTGATTTCTGTTAGCTTTGCTATAGAAATGGTCTGTAATTTTCTTTCTCTGTTCTGTCTCTTCCTGGTTTGGGTATCAATTCCATATTTGTGTCATAGTCCTCCTCTTTTTAAATTTATTGTGAACATTTGTTTTTACTTTGTTTTCAATAAAACAATCCATAAGTATTTGATAAGTGCTTACTTCCAATAAGACAGAATACTGTGCTTGAGAAGCACACTTTTTCCAGAGTGACTTGATCAGTGTATGGGAAGGAGTAGAATCTATTGTTGTCCATTTTGAAGAAGTCCAATGACATTACAAGGTTATGGTTTCTTGACTTGCACATGAATTGGATTTAAGTGAGGTAGGGTTAGGCAAAGTCATCAGCCTTACTTTTCCTTCCTGAGTCATTGAAGTCCAGTGACAAGAAATAAGACAAAGCCAAAATAGTGCATAATTTAGATATAAAGGGTGACACCATAATCAAATTAGAAGAGCAAGAAATAATCTACCTATCAGATTTAGGAGGAGGTGAAGAATTTTATGACCAAAGAAGGGATAGAGAACATTACAGAATACAAAATAGATATTTTTGATTAATATAGAATTTAAATTTAAAAGTCTTTGCACAAATAAAACCGTTGCAACTGAAATTCCAAAGGAAGCAGAAAATTGTAAAATAATCTTTAACTCAAATATCTCTGAAAAAGTCATCATTTCTCAAATATATAGAGAACTGAATCAAATTTCTAAAACTACAAGCCATTTCCCAGTTGATAAATGATCAAATGATATGAACAGGCAGTTTTACATAAAGAAATCAAAACTATGTATAGGCATATAAAAAAGTGCTCCAAATCACTTTTGATTGGAGAAATGCAAATCAAAACAACTCTGAGGTATCACACTACCTATCAGATTGACTAATATAACAAGAAAAGGAAAATGATAAATGTTGGAGAGAATATGAGGAAATTGGGACATTAATGTACTGTTGCAGGAGTCATGAACTTGTCCAACTATTATAGAGAGGGCTATAAACTGCAATACCACTTTAGATCTATATCCCCAAAAGACCATTAAAAAGAAAAAAGGACCTCAGATACAAAAATATTTGTAGCAGCCCTTTTTGTGGTGGCAAAATTATGGAAATTGAGGGAATGCCCATCAAAATATTATTTGTGATGTAGTGAAACATTCTTTTGCAATAAGAAATGATGAACAGGAAGATGTCAGAAAAATTTGAAAACACATATAAGAGCTGATGTAAAGTGAAATGAGAAGAACCAGAAAAACATTATACACTGTATCGGCAACATTGATTTATGATTTACTACGAATGACTCAGCTCTTCTCAGAAACACAATGACACAATTACCCAATTACACAAACACAACAAGTACAAAGTACAAAAGACTTACAAATGAAAATGCTATCCATATCCAGAAAAAGAACTGATAGACTTTTTCTTGCAGTTATTTTTTCCTTTTTTTTTTTTTTTTTTTTGATTTGTTTCTTCTTTTACAACTATGGCTAATATGGAAATATGCTTTACATGATACCACATGTATAAATTCTTACCATTGTTGTAGGATAATGGAGAAGGGAGAGAGAGTAAGAGAGAAAAATTTGAAAG
This sequence comes from Antechinus flavipes, assembly GCF_016432865.1. Taxonomy (NCBI): domain Eukaryota; kingdom Metazoa; phylum Chordata; class Mammalia; order Dasyuromorphia; family Dasyuridae; genus Antechinus; species Antechinus flavipes. Next base: position 508,781,654 of record NC_067400.1, on the reverse strand, counting down.
TCAGAATCTTGTAAAAATGAATGCTAAATTTGTTCTTGACCTACTGAGGAAAAAAAATGCTTAGTTAATTAATTAGTGGAGGCCTTTCCAGGTCTCAGTTTATTTGAAGCAATACCCTTTCAATGACAAAAGGCTAGGTAAGAAAATTGAAAAGGTAGGAAGGTAATCAGGTATGTGGAATTTTAAATACCAAAGATTTTATATATGATCTTGGATATAATGAGGAGACATTGGAGTTTATTAAGCAGCCATGCAGTTGACATGGGCACATTTACTCTTTAGTAAAATCAATTTGGCAGTTCAGGGAAGAATAGATTGGGACAAAGGAGAAACCTGAGATTGTGAGGCTAATCTGAAGGCTATGGGTGGAACTAGAAATTTGAAAACTGATTGGATGTATGCAATAAGCAAAAGAAAGAGGACTCAAGGATGATCCTGCGGTTGTTAGCCTGGGTATAATGGGGCAATGGTAGTACCCTTGATAGCGAAAAAACATTCAGAAGAAAGGAGGGAAGAAAATAATAAATTCGGAAGGGGGGGTGTGTTGAGGCAGCAAGGTAGCACAATGGATAGAGGGCACTGGACTTGAAATAATTAAAGAGGAAGGAGGAAAAATAGGTAAAAAAAAAAAAAGAGAGAGAGAGAGTAGAGGAGAAGGAAGAAGAACTGAAGAGAAGGAAGAAGAGGAAGGTGAGGAGGGAGAAAAGGAGAAGAAGGAACCAAAAGAACAAGAGGAAAAGAAGGGGAGGAGGAGGATGGGAAGAGAAGATTGAAACTGTAAGCAACATGATTTGGAAATGTCCCAGAAAATACTGGTTTAATCCAATCTTTTCATTTTATAGAAGAGGCTCAGAAAAATTAAATGACTAATGCAGATTACATGAGTAAGTAGAACAAGCTCTTTTGGCACCAACTTTGCTGTTCTTTCTGATCTATGCTACCTAAATTAGGTAAGTTCCTGAGGAAATTTGTAAGGCATTTTCCTCATAAAAAGCAAAAGAAAGAATGGCCAAATACTCTTGAAAAAACATCGGCTTGGAAACCCAATAATTTAATTTAATTAACAACAACCAAATACTTAATTAAATTGATATCAATTTAATAATTAAATCAATAGCAACTTGATAATTACAAATCACCAATTAAATTAATAACCAAATAATTAATTAATAACCACTTAATAACTGTTTAGCCTTGGGCATGTCACTTCATTTCCCTGAGCCTCTGCTGTCTTATCTCTAAAATGAGGGGGCTGGGTTAAATGGCTTCCAAGGTCCCTTCTAGTTCCATTACTAGATAATTTCTGGCACAGTATGAAGGCATTAATCCTTTCATCTCCTCCTGTCTGGCAGGCGCCACCTCTGGCTCCCCATCTCAGGGCTTCTGCCCTTTTATCCCTAAGACTGGCTTAAAGCTCCCTTTTAGATCAATAGGTCTCTGGATAAAGGATCCATTTCTGTTGTACCTCTTGAGCTTCATATTGAAATGATTTTTTTTTTTTAGAGTTACCAGATTCCTGCCTTAGTTGATATTTCTTAGACTTTATTCACATAAATCTCTGGCCAGTTTTTTTTTCCTTTCTTCTGGATACCCACATACTTTCTTAGCAATCCTGGTCTCAGTAGTAAACCAAAAACATCTCCAATCTTAACTGGCACTAAATTGGGTTTCTTTTCTCCTCTCCTCTCCTTTCCTCTTTTCTCCTCTCTTTTCTTCTCCTCTTCTTTTCTCTCCTCTCTTTTCCTTCCTCTTTTATTCTCTCCTCCTCTCTCCTTTTCTGTTTTTCTTTCCTTTTCTCTTTTCCTTACCTCTCTTCTCCTTTCCTTTCCTTTCTTCTCTTCTCTTTTCCTCTCTGCCTCTCCTTTCTTCTCCTCTCCTCTCCTTTCCTCTTTTCCTTTCCTCTCCTTTCCTTTATTCTCCTCTCTCTCCTTTTCTCTCCTCTCCTTTCCCTCACTTTTCTCCTCTCCTCTCCTTTTCTATTTTCCTTTTCTTTTCTCTTTTCCCTTCCTCTTCTCTCCTCACCTCCTTTCTCATGATACCATATATCCTCTAAATTTTCCCCTTTTTCATCACAACCTCCAGCTGACCTGAATATCAAGATATCTCATATTTGCCAGACATTAGCTATTAAATCTTCAATTAATTTATACATCTTGCCCTGAGATGCCTCAACTTTGTTCTCTCCTTTACAACAAAGGTGCTTTATATTCTTCTTTTACATTGATCACATCCATCCCACTAGCCTGGAATCCTTTGTCAATTGTCAGGGATCTTGGGAAAGAGGCTATCTTTCCTTTTTTTTTTTTTTTTTTTGAGAATTCAGCATTCTCATTGGGCTTAACCCATCTATTAGTTAGCAGGATTTCTAAAAGTAGCTGAGAAATTTTTGCTCCTTTTTTCTTTCTTCAAGTCTGATAGGCACTTGTTTCAGATTGGCATCCCTCCTATTCCTTAGAAAGGAAATAAGCATTTATTAAATGACTACAGTTACTTATGTGGATACACTGCTTAGCCTGTTGTCACGAAAACAGAAGTTCAAATTCTACCTCAGAAAACTTACTAGCTGGGTGACTGGGGATGAGACACTTACTTCTATGTGTAAGTTTCTTCAACTGCAAAATGAGCTAGAGAAGGAAATGATAAACCAGGAATTTTGCCTAGAAAATCTCAAATGGGATCACAAAGAGTCTGACATGACTAAATTGCTTGAACAACAACAAATATGTGCTTGACAATATGCTAAAAAGCATATAAATGTTATCTTGTTTAATTCCTCACAACTCTGTGAAGTAGGTGCTATTATTATCCCCATTTTACAGATGAGGAAACTGAGAAAGATGAGAGTACGTGATTTGCCCAGAGTTGCTCAGTTAGTTACTATTTGGGGCTGCATTTGAAGGCAGGTCTCCTTGATAGTAACCTATTTATAAAGTCATCTAACTATCTCTAAATCACAAAGTTGCTTTCTGATTCTAGTATTATAATTTATCTAGTCAATCAGTTCCATTCATTTTGTATGCATCAGTTTCCTTTTCTGTAGAAGGGAGGCTTTTTAAGGATTTTCCCCCCTAAAAGTTGTTGGCTATAGGGTGAGGTGTGGCTCTTGATAATGATTTCATTGGTACAGAGGACTTCTGGTATAAAGATTTCCTCTTCTATACAGATTTAGCAGCCTGTACAGTCCAAGAACATTACCTTGGGTAATAAAGAGTTTTTTAATAGTATTTTATTTTTTTCTAATTATATATAAAGACAAAATTTAACATTCATTTAGTACTCCTGATGTCCAGACTTTCTCCTTCCCTTTATCACTTCCTCTTTTAAGACAGTAAGCAATTTGATATAAGTTATACATGGGGAGATGAAGAATTACATGACTTACTCAGTGTTACAGAGCCAGTGTATGTTAGAAGCAAACAAGTCCTCCTAAGAGCAGTGTACAACCCAAGGAGTTAATGCATTAGTTTTTGTACATGGACTGGTTTGTGACTAAAGCTGCACAGTCCATTAGGAGTTTGGACAGGGTATGTAGTGATGGAAGAATTTTCTATACTCCAGAGGCACAGGGACAGAGATGCCCAGAAAGTGCACTAGTCCCTGATGGTGTTTTCTAGGGGGAAATAACATCCCATCACTCTCAGTGACTGGCACTACATTTTATTGGGCTGGAGAACATAAAAATGAGAGTACTGACAGAAGCAGGCATATTTAAATCAACGAGACAGAACCGTTCTCTGCCTGACCCTACAGGAGCACATTCACCGGCTAATATATTATTGACGGGCTGACTTTTATCAAAGCATTCTAGCCTACAGGGTAATAAATGTGTATCGTGTGCTCTTTATCACCCATTAACTCATTAAAATAATTGTCTTAATTTCATTGTTAAAGTGATTAATAGGGCAAGTGCTAAAGGAAATTAATACTCAAAAGGAAGCATAACTATGGCCGAAAAAATAACTCCTCTGAATTGGTCTGGTGGCAAGGTAAGGCCTCGTGGTTAATGAGCCTTAGAGAGTACAGAGTTAAATATAGAATAGGACAAGAGAGAAAGCGGATTGGTATAGAAGCACATTAGAAATTGTGTCAAGATGGGGGAGGGGAAAGGAGAGACAGACAGACAGACAGACAGGAAAGTGACAGAGCTGAGCCTAGTCATATATGGCATTTGTAGTCTAAGAAATTAGGGAGCCATATGATCAAATCAAATGCTAGCCAGGCTTTGAAATCACCACCTCAGGTAATCTATCCTTCTCCACATGCAGATTGGGAAAGGGAAAGAAATGGTATTTTTGCTTCTGGGTTTGTTATAATCTTAGGTTCTTGTCTATAGAGCTGAAAGGACCTTGGTCAGCCAAATGAGCATTTATTAAATGCCAACTGTGTGCTAGGAATTGTGTTAAATACTAGGGATTCAAAGAAAGAGGAAAAAACAAATCCCTGCTTGAAGAACTCACAAGCTAAATAGGAGGGCAACAAAGCAGACACATATGTGCAAACAAACTATATACAGGATTAGTAGGAAATTACTAACAGAGGGAAGTTGCTATGTTTAAGAGAAATAGGGAAACATTTCCCATAGCAGGTGAAATTTTAATTGGGACTTGAAGGAATCTGGGGAAGGTGGGATATGAAGATGGGAAACAAAAGCATTCCAAACATGTGAAATAGCCAGAGCTAAAAGATAGGAGACACAGTGGATTGAATGTTAGATCTGGAATCAGAGACATCTTTCTAAGTTCAAATCTGGCTTCAGACACTTACAAACTGAGTGATTCTGGTCAAGGACCTTGTTTACCTCAGTTTCCTCATCTGTTAAATGAGCTGGAGAAGAAAATGGCAAGCTACTCTAATATCTTACCAAGAAAACTCCAAAAGAGGTCCAAAGAGTCAGACACAGCTGAACAATGACTAAACAATAAGTGTTTACACTACAAAACTAGTAATTGGCTCTCAGGAGTTGGTTCCAGCAGCATTCAACACTCCCATGCACCATGATTCTTTTGGTACATCAGGGCCATTAATGAGCTACTCAGGTTGGCCATTGGATACCTCTTACTCTTGACACATGTCCAGCTTACTTCCTTTGCTGGTCATCTATTGTGACAATTCTGTTACTAGCCTGAAATGATCCATCCCCTTTTAGTTTCTCCCAGCCTCCATAACACTACTTCCAAATAATGGGGAACAACAGAAAATAAAGATCTCACTTTAAATTAACAAGCATTTATTAAGTAAATATTTAGTACTTCAACAAATTAGTTAAGCCCATGTTCACACAGCTGCTATTTGGGCCTAGTTTATGGGGCAGGAAATGAAAATAGGGGAATCCAAAGCCAGTGTTAATTCCATTGTACCACACTACCTCTTAAAGAAATGAGAAAGGGAAACATTACATGCTTGGGATATAGCCTGTACAAAGGGACATAAGCAGGAGGTTAAAGATCGAGGAATAGCAAGCAGACCACCATACTTACACTTTATGAAAGAGAAAAATAAAAATTGAGTCTACAGGATCAATCCTGAGGACAAATTAAGTTAGTGGGACTTGGAGGCAGACATGATGGAGTGTACATTTTTCAGGACCAATCTTACCTACCTAACATGTAATTGTTTCCAGGCCCTGGTTCTAGTGAATATGCATTTAAACACATAGTTGTTTAGCCAAAAAACCCTTCTATTTATATTTTCTGAACACAGCATGAGGAGTTAGTGATGTCTAAGGCCCAGAAGGAGAGACCTTGGTTTTCTGTAGAGGAGACAAAATTTCAGGAGCTCACTGGACCAGAAGTCATGCCCAGCGGGTCATTATGAAAAGTCCAGGTCTCATGGTCTGATTTGTTTTCTATGGTTTTCTTTCATTTCCTTTCTCTTCCCGTAGCTTTATTATTGTTATGATTATTTCTTTTGGTATCTTCCTGGGAACTTGGCTGCTTGGCTTCGTTATTGTGTTTAGAAATGAGCCTCCTGGGCTGGTGAATAAATTGCATTTTTTTCCTCCCCTGTCACTTCTGGTTTGGAGAGCACCTGGAGATGAAAGGAGCAACTTCAAAAACAGTTCTTTTGATGCCAGAGTGGCATTTCTCATTTCCAAGCCTGGCCCAGTGTCTTGATAAACTTGGGAATCTATCTGCCCAGTTGCAAAACCCCCAAATCTTTATGCTCAGCATGGTCCTTCAGCATCTTTCCCCATGCAAAGCTTTGGAATGTAGAATTCAGACTCAAATCCTGTGATTACCTCTTACCAGTCTCCATCTTCAGTCAAAATCAGTGAGGGGCAAGGCCCTGGTTCTCTGCATAAATTAGAATGGCAGGAAGCTGCACAGCCTCTGACAATGGGAGAAGCAAGAGACACAACTCTTGTCTGGAGTAACTGAGAGCTTCGATTTGTATTGTAATATCAAACCATATATAGCAACACCAGGGAACGTCAGGCACCATTCATTATTGGGATAATAGGATTCTGACTCCACATTTCCCTGCATGTCAGATCCCCATTTACTCCTCTCTCTCCCACTAGCCTGATACTTACCTTCACACTCTCCCAGGCTCAACAATCACTCATATTAAGGCTCATTATCCACTCTCTTTGTTCTGAGATAGGCTCCTATTCCAGTTTGGGGATTAAAGAAATCAGTCATCCATTGATACTGTATATAGCACTTCCTTAAAAAGGGGATAGAATATCTTCTTTCCCCATGTGGTCAATCTGAAATAGCAAAGTATACTGGCTGTGGTTTCCCAGGGATGACGAAGTCTATTGTAAGTGGTAAAGTCAATTGTTTTCTGTTTGAGGATGGATTTTTCACCCTACTAGCAGGTGACTAACTGTATGTTTGGGGACCAGGACTGTGTAAGCTATGTTTACATATCTCACAGAAGGGTGGCTTTAGAGCTATAGGGCCTGAGCTGTGTAATCCCAGGCATTAATTTCTATATACATCATTTTCCTAATTTGTAAAATAGAGATCATAATAGTATCTACCTCACAGAATTGTTCTACGGATCAAATGGGATGACATATAAAGAAGCTTGCAACCTGAAAGTGCTATATAAAAACTAATTATATCATCATTTTCATCATCATCACCATCACCAGTAATGATATTTTTATTAACCTGTCTTAAAACTTGGTTCTTCACAGTGATTCAGTGATGCAAAGCGTTCCCAGTAGACTTTGGAAAGAAAATGGCATCTGCATCCAGAAAAAGAACTAAGGAGACTGAATGTAAATCAACATGTGCTGAGTTCACTTCTTTTTTGTTTTTTTAACTCTCTCCTATGGTTTTTCCCTTTTGCTCTAATTTTTCTCTCCCAACATGATTAATAAAGCAATGTGTATTGAAAAAAATTATTAGACTACCTTTGGCACTACCTGTGTAGAAAGTCACTTAATTTTCCCAGACCAGTTTCTTTATCTGTAAATGATAGTTTAGACTAGATGGTGTCTGAAATTCTTTATTACTCTAAATTTGTGCTCCTAAGATCAGTAGCACTTCTCCCAGGACTGAATGCAAGAGAAGACTTTCAATAAATACTATACTGGTTGACTTGAAACCATTGAATTGTAGAGTTTGGAAGGGATATTACACTGCAATTCTCTTCTCGTTTTTCAAATAAATAACTGAGAGTCACAGAGAAGATACTTGCTTAAGGGGGTAGTTAAGTGTGCAATGAATAGAGCACTGATTTTAGAGTAAGGAAGACCCAAATTCAAATCCCATCTCAAGAACTTACTGGCCATGTGATCCTACACAAGTCACTTAATCCTGTTTGTCTCAGTTTCCTCTTCTATAAAACTAATTGGATAATGGAATGACAAGTATCTTTGTTTTCTTTATTTTTATATTTTTAATTTTAGCTTTTTATTTACAAAACATATGCATGGGATATTTTTCAACACTGACCCTTGAAAAATCTTCTGTTCCAACTTTTCCCCTTCTTCCTCCCACTCGCTCCCATAGAAAATGACAAGGATCTTTGCTGAAAAAACCCAAATGGGTTCATAAAGAGTTGGGCATGACTAAAATGACAGGAAAAAAAAAAAAACTTGGCTTGAATCTAGGTCACCTGATCCAGTGCTTTTTCCATTATAACATTATGCCTTCCTTGGAGTGGCCATCAAAAAATTTCATGTGATAATTATAACCAAACTCATAGTTCTAAAGGAAGAATGCTTCATCAGGACTTGTGTTAACTTTATTATTCTCATCATCATCATCGTCATCATGATCATGATCATCATCATTTTACATAGAAAAGATCAAAGAATATGTAAAATATGAAACTTTCAAAGCAGAACTGAGAAGTTTTATCAGGCAGATCCAAGAAATCAAGAAATTGACTTCATAGTCAATTTAATTCAATAGACCTTTACTTCTTGTTATATACCAGATATTAGGCTAGGCTGCAATCCAATGGCAAAAATGAAATGTTGCTTGTGCTTAAGGAATTTAACTTTCTATTGGGGAGAAACAATGTATATCTAAAATCTGTACAAAGAAAAAAATAGCTACCATTTATGTAGTGCTTTAAGATGTGTAACATGCTTTATAATTATAATTTTATTTGATACAAGCCTAGGAAATAAATGCTATTATTATCCCCATTTTACAGAAATGGAAACTGAGGTAAACAGTGGTTAAGTGACCTGCCTAGGGCTACACAGCTAGGAAGTGTTTAAGGCTGGATTTGAACTTGGGTCTTTCTGACTCTGGGTCTAGGAGTCGGTCCACTGAACCATTTAGCTACAGGGCACTAATGGCTGGGGGATTTAGGAAAGACATTTGGTAGAAGATGAAATTTGGGCTGAGCTTGTAAGGAAGCTAGAAGTTCCATGAGATAAATCTGAAGAGGAAAAACATTTCAAATATAAAGGATGGCCTGTTCATTTATTTAAAATTCTACCTGAATGAAATATTTTATTTTAGATACAGAAGATATATCCTCATTTGCATACAGATAGTAATTTAAAAACAAAAAAAAAAAACTTTTCTCCTTTTCTCTTCATCTCAAAGCCCCTTGACTTTACTTTCTACTCTCTGTTCCATTCTCCCAAGTTTTGGTAATAGGATGGATCTTCTCTTTACCAAGGCTTTTCTCTCATATGGGCTTTTCTCTATCAGATTACCCCTCCAATCATCCCGTTTCTCACTAATAATTTTCAGCCTTTTCCTATCTAGTGTATTCTCCTGTCCTGCTTTTAAAATGCCTACATATTGGCTATCCTTAAGAAAACTTCACTGGATGTTACAAAATAATAAATAAATGGCTTGTCCTAAAAGGAAAAATATGAGAAAATGCTTTTCCTCACTCATTTGTGGATTTGGGGAGGTATGGAGCTTTGAATATAATTCACGTTATTTTTAATGCATTGATCAGCTTTGATAAACAATTTCTTTAATTTTTCTTTTAAAAATATTATTTCCCCTAGAAGGATGAATAATTAAGACAAGGGTGTGAGGGTGGGATAAAGAGGAAAATCTAATTGATCCAAAACTAAAAAATATCAATAAAAATATAAATTTGTATATTTTTCAATATATTTATATTTAACATAATATAACAATATAGCATAATTACATTTAAATATATTAATTATAAATATGTGTGACATTTATAATTATATATTATATGTATAATTTAAAGACAACTAGATCATTATCTCAAGCTGTTGTTTATGTCTGTCCAAAGTCAAACTTCAGAAAAAAAATGTGTATGTACTCATTGAATCCATTGACTCTCATCTTACTTAGCCCTTTATAATCTTACTTCCAAAATCATTCAACTGAAACTGCGCTCTCCAGGTTCCCAATGATTTTTTTTTTAAATTTCCATAATTGATAGCTTTTTTCTCATTCATTGTACTCGATTTCTCTCCTACATTTGGCCCTCATGGTTACCCTTTCCTTCTAAATTCTCCCACTTTTCTGGGATTCCATATCATTATATGTTTGTTCTCTTTCTACTTGTCTAGCTGTTCCATCTCAATCTCTTTTGCTTAGTCTTCTTTTATACCAGAGATTTCAAACAGACTACTCCCAAGTCACATGTCTTTGACAAAACTCCAAAGTATGGTGCCCAAATCAGATTAAAGTGTAAATATTTAACAAAATAAGTAAAAATACAATCAAACATAAATGATATTATGTTTGAAAACTAAGTTTATATGCTTTGGCAAGGATCCTTATAACTAGCCTCATTTGTATTTGAGTCTGACATTACTTGTTTATACCATATCTATAACTACACATATTTCCCAACCTGTAATCTCTTCTCTTACTCTGTTTCTTTAACTGATAAGTTCTCATGGTTTTACCATCTCTATTCAGTCCATATAGTTTTATAGCTGGCCCCAGTTTCTCATCTAAGCATCATCACCTGCCTATTGGACATTTCCAACTGGATGTCCCAGAAGCATGTCAAATTCAATATGTCAAAAGGACTTCTTATTACCTTTTCTCCAAACTTGATCCTTTTCCAAATCTTCTTCTCTCTGTTAAAGGTATTACCATCCTTCCAATTTCTCTCATTTGTAAACTCAGTGTTATCCTTAATTCCTTGTTTTAACTTCTACATCTTATGTCTACTCACAAAGGTATAATGTTTTGGGGGTCCTCATTTCCTTTTACTTCAACTTCTTTTGAAATTAAATTGTATTTCTATGAATAAATATTTATTTCCCTTTTTTCGACTCCATCCCTAAAAGAAGTAAGAAAAGCACAATCCTTGTAACAAATATGGATAGTCAAACAAAACCAATTTCCACATTAATCATGACCAAACACATATATCTTATTTTATATCCTGAATTCATAATCTCTTTAACAGGTATGTAATATTCTTCATCATTGGTACTCTGGAACTAAAACTGTTCATTTCATTTATCAGAGTTATTAAATCTTTCAAAGTTATTCATCTTAACAATGTTGTCATGTAAATTGTTTTCCTAACTCTGATCATCTTACTCTGCATCAATTCATACAAATCTTCCTAAGTTTCTTTGAAACTATTCCATTTATTATTTCTTATAGCAAAATAGAATTCCATTACATTCATATACCATAATATGTCAAAGCATTCCCTAATTGATGAGTACTTTCTTAATATCTAGATCTTTGCCAATACAAAAAAAAAAACTGCTATAAATATTTTTTGTGCACAAGTTCTTTTTCTTTTTTAAATATTTTTGGGGTATAGTTATGATAATATTTTAGGATCAAAAAGTATGCACAGTTTGGTGACTTTAAGGGCATAGTTCTGAAGTGCTTTCCAAATTGTGTAGCAATTCTCAGTTCCAACAATAGTGAATAAATATATCTGTTTCTCTGCAGCCCTTTAACATGTTTTCTGTTGTTGTAAACTGTGACAATTTCATGGGTATAATGTAATACTTGATTTTAATTTTAATTTCTCTAATTATTAATGATTTGAAACATTTTTCACTGTAATCTGACAATTTGGATACCTTCTCTTGAATATTGTTTGTTCATACTCTGATCATTTATCAACTGGAGAATGATTCTTTTTCTTACACATTTCAATCAGTATCTTATTTTGGAAATGAGATCTTTGTCCAAAGAACTTGCTACAAAAATTAATGGTTTAGTTGGCATAAAATCTTTTCAATTTCCAGTTTTTTCTTCTGAGATTATCTCTTTGTCCTTTTTTTTGGTAATGAATTCTCCCCTATTATAGCTCTAAAATGTAATTGTACTATATATTTCAAATCTCTTCCCACTTCAATCCATTCTTCATTTTGCTGACAAAGTCATCTGCCCTAAGTTCAGATCCAACCATATCATTTATCCATTCAATAAACTTTACTGCTTCTCTATTTCTTCTAAGAGAAAAATACAAACTTCTTTCTTTAGTTTTTAAAAGATTTCTGAATTTGACTCAAACTTATGTTTCTACTTCATTGTACATTACATTTTCCCACATGTCCTCTGTAATCCAGTCAAATTGATCTTCTATTTCTCATACAAAGAACATCAGCTTTATCCTCATATCTTTGTTGCAGTTGCCTTATAATATACTATAATGTACTCTGTCCTCATTACTATCTCCTTACACCTCCTTTCTTACTTCAAGACACAGCCCATGAATCACCATCTACATCTTGCCTCATCCCTTTAATTGCTATGTTTTTCTTCCTTAGCTGTTATATTAAATATTTTCTATTTACTCTTCCTTCTCTTTATATTTATTCATATACTTTAAACTTTTATAGGCATTTTTTGTTGTGTCCGCCTTTCACTGTGAGAAGAGACTATTTCTGTCTTTATATTGATATCTTTATTGTTTAGCACAGTGCTTGACACATAATAGGTACTTAATAAATGTTTGTTGATTCATTAATTTTAGAGAAAACCAGGAAATGTGAGTTATATAAAGATAATGCTGGATTTTCATCCCATTTGATTTCTCAAAGAAAAATCCCCTGAATCTGAACTTTGATTAATTATAATGATAAATCTTGATTCCAGAGCATAGATGATGAAATAGAATTCCCTCTTCTTGATTCAGAGATAGAGAGCTACAGTTAAGGAAAATTGTATGTCATATTAGAGAAAATAGTATGGTAAGTTTAACCATTTATCTTTGTTATAAGAGATGCTGTGGATACTTCTGGGTCATTTGACAGACAAGATGTAATCACTCTAATCCAGGACTTGATATCTTCTCAAACCATTGAGACCTCTCAAGCCTCTCCAAAATGTGAATTATGTCCAAGACATAAAGCAATTTCAGCTATATCTACAGGCTAGGACATCAAGAATACAAGTTAAGTAATGATTCCATGAATAAACTGAAGAAAAGTTCACTTGATATCCCCCAAGGCACTTTCTTAGCATCCCCTTCCTTTCTGCCCACCATACCCAGAAAGTGAGGCTATACAGGCTGACCCAAGAGCTTGCAATAGAACCCAAATCTACCTTTCCCTACCCTATCCTCTTAGTTCAACAAAAAACCAAAGTAAAACAAAACCTAAAGCACAAATTTTCTCAGGTTGTAATAATGGTACATCAGTACTGTGTTACAACAGAGCTCTGAAGACAACTAAGGAACAAAGGGAATTGGAGAAGGACACATGTGTGACTCTGTGGCACTCCACTAAGCTTGAGGGAAAGAACATAGGATCTGACCTGGGCCAGTCCTACTCCTTGGAAGTTACTTAGAGATAGAGAATGAGACTGATAAACTATGAACTACCCATCATGGGAGGAAGTTGAAGTGGCTTTGAGGTCTAAACTCAAGAGAAATCATATTCTATTTTTTAATTTATTAAAGTTTTTATTTACAAAACATATGCATGGGTAATTTTTTAACCTTGACCCTTGCAAAGCCTTCTGTTCCAAATTATCTCCTCCTTCCTCCCCACTCCCTCCTCTAAATAGCAGGTGATTCAATACATGTTAAATATGTTAAAATATATGTTGAATTGTATATATATATATATGCATATATGTACACATATATATACATACATATTTATACAGTTATCTTGCTGCACAAAAAAAATCAGATCAAGAAGGAGAAAAAAAACTGAGAACAAACATAAAATGCAAGCAAACAACAGAAAGAGTAAGAATGCTATGTTGTGGTCCACACTCCATTCCCACAGGCCTCTCTCTGAGTTTCAATAGCTCTCTTCACAACTGAACAATTGGAACTAGTTTGAATCATCTCCTTGTTGAAAAAAGCCATGTCTATCAGAATTAATCATTGTATAATCTGTTGCAGTGTATAGTGATCTCCTGGTTCTGCTCATTTCAATTAACATCAGTTCATGTAAGTCTCTCCAGGCTTCTCTGAAATCATCCTGCTGATTGAGAAACCATATTCTAAGCAGAAGAAGTGATGAAGTGGATACTAGAGAACTCTGAGCGGGGAAAGACTAGAATCACCAAAGATGAGAAGAGAAAGAAAATCTGAAAACTTGAGCATAAGCAGATAAATCCCAGGAAAGATATTAATTATGGAAGCACAATATGTCCTCAGATCATATAAAAGTATGAATAAATACTAAAACAAAAGAAAATGATTCAATATTAAAAGGTAAAGGACTCTATGAATTCCCAAGAAAACAGTGGAATGTTTATGAATGTTTGAAAAAAAAATGGCAGGGGTGAGAGGGTGGTGAGGAGGGGGAGGAGGGGAAGGGAGCAGCTAGGTGGTGCAATAGATAGAGCACCAGCCCTGAAGTCAGGAGCCCCTGAGTTCAAATCTGATTTCAGACACTTAACACTTCCTACTGTGTGACCGTGGGCAAGTCACTTAACCACAACTGCCTCAGCAAAAAAAAAAAAAAAAAAAAAAAAAAAAGAACAAAAAAAATTTTTTAAATGTGAATTGTGAACAAGGAATCTATAGCTTGTCTAACAAGAATAGAAAAACTTGACTCCATGATAGTAAGTTTCACCAAAGAAACTAAAAGGAATAACTAATTGAGAATGCAAATACATGGAAATGAAGGACAATCTGTAAAAAGAGAAGCAAAAGCAATAGCACTCAAAGAAAACATATTCTTCATGCAGGCACAATAAATTGATCTTGAAACTGGATGCATAGAGACAGCTTTAAGATCATATATCTTCCAGAAGAATGTAGGAAATAATATATGAAAATATCCCAGAATTTCTAAACACAGAAAAAACACAATATCAAGTGAAAGAATACAGAAATTTCCTGCAGAAAAAACAACACACCAAAAAACAACAACAATAAAAGCCTTGTTCACAAACAAAGAATGCTACAGTATGAATTTGAGGGGTAGAGGTAATAGTGAATACCGGGTAATATAATAAAATGTAAAGCACACTAAACTTTGGTGTCAGATGACCTCTGCTTTGTGATCTTGGACAAGTCACTTTATGACTTTGGGCCTCAATTTCCTCAACTGTAAAATGAAAGTGTTGAAATAAATAGCCTCTGTAAATTCTTCCAACCCTAGATCTATAAGCTTATAAGATAGTGCTGTAAAAAAAAAAAATCAATAAAACAAATCTAATAAAAAAAAAGAGACATACCATATTATCTAGGAAGCAAAACCTCCTCTAGAAACATCCCAGACTCCAAGGTGACATGAGAAGATGATATCAATTTTTTTGATGTATACCCAAAGGTGGATTATTTACCCCCAAAAAGATTCTATAGTTTTTAGTTAATAAAACAATATCTCAAAGTGAATGAGAGAAAGGGACTCAGAGTTCTTCTCAGATTTGGCCCTGATTTTCCTTTGATCCGGACCAGCTCAACTCAAAACTCATGGGGTGGAGTGGTTACCTGGCTGACCTGAATCTGTACTCTCCAGAGCAGATCTACAGCCCAGGTAAGGTCAAGCTGTCTCACTCACTGAGAGCAATCAATGGATTCACAGGGACAGAGAGGAGAAAAACCTGAATACTGATGTCTTTGTAGATATGAGAAGTAAAGTTTCTAGAATAGCAATGAGAAGCCTAATGCTGGATTTTATCCTGTTTGCTTTCAATTCCGGTTACAGTTATTTCTTGGTTTTATATCATGTTTTATTGAAATCCATTTTTTTTACTTTAATGCTTTGGTCTTGGGTAAAGCTCTTTCTTCTTCTTTCTGCCTTCTGAACATGTGAAGTTTCAAATTATGCAAACCCCAAGAAAAAATACTTTGAAGCTTCATGGGGTTCTGCGCCTGCCCCCTTCCCTAGTTGGCTTCTAGAATATGAGTATTAATTTTGCCAGATGTAGCCTGGGGTTCCAGCCTTGTAATCTGAGTTGTATTTCAAAACCTTCTCATTATGTTTCCAGGCCAAGGGCATAGCCACAGTCTTCTCTTTCCTCCGCTATGCACCTGGGAACTCAGTGCCAGATCGGGCACTCTGCATGTGCTCAATTCACATTTGCAGACTGATTGACTGACTGATTGTAGCTGCTTCTCATCCTTGAGTAGCAGGATCCTCATTTAGAATGCTGGAAGAACTGAAACATGCTCTATGAGTCCTAGCATAGACCAAAACGTTAAGGAACACCTGCAGGATCATAACACAAAAAAGAAATAAGGCTTCTCTAAATTCCCACCACTGTCATGCTAATCTCCACCCTAACTCCCTAATGGAATGATAACTACAATAGTTTAGCCTTTTTGCCTGACTCCAAATCTCTTCCAGTTACAATCCATTATTCACATTCTACCTGATTAATTGGCTTAATGCATAAATTTGATCAGCCACTCCCCTATATAATAGCATTCTGTAGTTTCATTTTGTCTTACTACAATAAAGATAGGGACAACGATTTCACTCCCAAGTTAAGAAACTCCCTCTACTCCTTCTTTGCAATTGACAGTCTTAAAAAACTACCTGGAACATTAAAAGATTAAGTAACTTGCTCAAGGTCACATAGTAAGAAGCAGGACTTGAACCCAGAGGTCTTCCTGACTTCAAGGCCATGTCTCTTTCTATTAACATTGCTAGATCAGGGCTAAACTCATGCTTTTACCATCCATCCCAAAACTGGTCTTATCTCCTTTATCCAATTTTATATCCCACTCCTTCCTAACTTAGATTCAAATACTTTCTCTACTCCACTCAAGAGAGGTGACCTCTTCTTTCAGAACTAAGGCTCATTTTTACAAGGGTGCCTTTACTTGTAATTTTCCCCATGTGGAATAAAAGTTCTCTTCCCTTTGTATTTCCAAATGCTAATCACGTCTCACAATCCAGATCAAGCTCCATTTCTTCCATGAAGACTTTCTTAGCTACTTTGTTTCATATAAGACAGTCAGAGATAATAAAAGATAATCCCCTCCCCAGGAGATTATAAGTTTCTTGAGGGCAGGAAATATTCCATTTTTATCTTTGTATCCCCAGCATTAAGCACACTGCCTGGTATCTACTGTAAAAGGGGTTTATTATGTCCTTGATTGATTGATACTCCATCCACCACTAATTTTCTCCTTTGAAACTATATTGTCTCTGCCACTCATTTTGACACCTAATCAAATGTCTGGCTATTGAAATTTTTGATAAGTCTATCTTCTCTCTCTGATAAGTTTATAAGCTTCTCTAAGATGCCATACATCTCTTCACATAAATCAAAGAATTTCAGAGTAGAAAAAGACCTCAGAAACCATCTTGTTCAACTCTTACCCCATCAAGAATTCCTTTTCTAGTTCATCCAGCATGTGCATAAAGACTGTTAGTGAGGAAAGAGTCCTATCTCATTTGTTCTTCCTCTTGAATATAAGATTTGTTGTCATTAAAATACTCATTAGCCTCAGCCCTTCTGAGCTTCACAACTCCTCACCCTATAAGTGCAAGATCATGCCTCATTTGTATTCCATCTTTGTTTACCTGGCCTGGATTCTATTGTCTACATATGTAATTTTAAAATCAAAGAGGAGCCATTTAGGAGGAAAAAAAAAGTTGCATTAACTTTATCTGATAAGGGTCTAGTATCTTAGGTATACAGGGAATTAACCTATATAAGACTAAGTGTTTCATTTCAAACCCAGAAAACTAGTGAAGATTACAAAAAGTAGTATAAGATGTGTGTATACATGTAAGATGTGTATTTTCACAGAAGCACAATGGAGATAATCATTATTGGAGATACTGCAGGAAGATAGTGGCATTCAAAAAGTATTGGGAGGCTTATAAAATGGTCTGATCTTCTAGAAAAGAATTTAGAATGATGCTAAAAATGGGACTAAAATATAAAGATTCTTTGACCCAAAGTTTCCATTCTGGGAATGATAGGATATAAAATTCAATTCCATGTAATAATAATAGTCAAAATTGGTCTTGGAAAAGAAGTGACAAAATATGCCTATCTTCCTTCATTGCAGAGGTGGGGGACTATGCATGTGAAATATTTCATATATTGTCAGACACAGTTTATGTGTTGGTTAGTTTTATTAAACTACTTCTCCCCTTCTCTTTCTTTTAAAATTGGTTTTTGTACAAAGGCTATCTCAGTGTATAAGAGAAGTGACATGTTCAGAAGTGAATGTAATCCCTCCTGACAGAGAAATGATAGACTCAATGTTCAGAGTGAGACATATTTTTTGGACATGGCTGATATAGGAATCAGATTTTTCTTGATTATACATATTACAGGTTTTTTTTTTTCAGGATTCTCGGAGGGAGAAAAAATAAAATTTTGCTAATTAAAAAGAATAACTTTTTTTTACAAAAGAAATTAATGTGACTTAGAAAATATATCAATAAATATAAAAAAGAAATTTTATGTTGATTGATTAGTCCCCTTCAATCATTTCAGAATCTTTAGGTAGCTTTCTTTGTTTTTATTCTTCAGAATCATTTGTATTTTGTCATAAGCATTTCATACTTGAGATCATACATCTTTCTTGGACTGCCAAGAATTGTAGAATTTTTGATATGAGATACATAAAATAATGGACTAATAAACCCTCAGAATTAAAAATCACCTATAATCATCTAGTGCAAACAGCAATCCTAAAAGAATCCCACTCCTCAGAAACTTCCCTGATAAGTGATCAACCAGTCTTTTTTTTTTTTTTAAAGATCTTCAATGAAAGAGAACAATTTATTTCCTAAGGCAGATGTTTTTCCCTCTTGGACAATAATGAGTGTTAGAGCACTGCATATTGCACAGATAAAATAACAGTCCTGAGATTAGGCAGACATCATCCTAAGTTCAAATCTGACCTCAGACGCTTCTTGACTATGGGATCCTGGACAAGTCACTTAACCCTGTTTGCCTCAGTTTCCTCATGTGTAACAGGAGATGGAGAAGAAATCCCCAGTGGAATCACAGTGAGTCAGGCACAATTGAACAGCAAGTATTAGTTTTCTTTTACATCCAACCTAAATTTGTTTCTTTACAATTTCTCCATTTTACTTCTAATTCTACTTCTAGGACTAAAGAGAACCAGTCTAATGCTCCCTTCATGTGACAAATATGAACTCACCGAAATCTACTCCCCAAAGCACTGGGATGAATGTCTGATCTGATTTTCCTCTCCTTCTCTGTCATAAACTCGGTGATACAATGGCCCCTTCTCCCCTAGATTTACATCATTTCCAGCCCAGTAATCCTTCTTTTTGGTCTGAATCAGGTCCAGAATAATCCTTTTTACATTTTCTCCACCTTTTTCAGAGCATAATTATCACTACAGCAAGTTGAGGATTTATCAGCAGTATGGTTTTGGCAGGGAAAGAGCTTCAGCAGATGTTCTCTGATCCTCTTACAGGGTCTAGTACAGGTGCACAGAAGGTAAACTGTGACTTGATTGGAGATTAGACCCCAAAGAGGAATCAAATGAAGAAAAGCTAGTTCCTCCTTTCATGTCTTTTCCTTATAATGGTTTGGATCTTACTAAGGTCAGAGATTTTGAAAGCCCCTAGACCTAAAAGCTGCACAGCTACTCCCTGTTTCTGATCTGCCTGTCCATTCTTTACTGGCTAAGCTTAGAGCAATTACTATCCAGCTGGAGCATCATAATATAAGTAAATTGTAATCAGAACTTTGGATATTTGCAATTACAAGCACTTCCCTTCGTCCTGGCAATGTTCAGAGGTTGATGCTTCTCTCTCTGCCTTACAATTATTCCACTGTCTAGTCCATTAACACAGGGAGTCCTGTATTTAAGCATTACTTGCATAAGAGATGATGAGACAAGCCAATCAGAATCATACAGAAGCAGACAAGGAATCTGGTTAAGCTCCAAGATTCAGGAAACTCGAGCCATTTTGAGGTCACTTCAGGAGATAAGATCACATTCAAAACAGAAGGGATGGTAAATTACTATGGTAAATATTTCTTTTGTATTCAATATGTATATATGTATATATACATATGTATGAATATGTGTATATGTATAATATGTATATTTTGGTAAATTCTTCTTTTCTATTAATATATATGTATGTATGATTTATATATACATATAATAATGTATATATTAATCTCTATAGACTCTTATAGATGAAGAAAATCTCAGAATTTCCTTACTCCAAATATTCACTCACTGAAGAAATACTCTTTTTAACAATTTTGGCATCTGGCCAAAGTCATCTTCCTAAATGTACAGGTTTGCTTAAATCACTTCTCTATTCATAAACTTTGAGTGATTCCCCACTGCTTACCAAGCAATAAAAAAATGAATGAATAAATGAATGAATGAACAAATAAATAAATTTAACCTAGCCTTCAAAGCTCTATTCAATCTGACTACAACCTACTTTTCCAAATTCATTTCACAGCATCTGATTTTCATAGCATGATGACTTTAGCCACTTATTTTGTTGGATCTCAGATTTGGAAAGAACCACAGATACCATCTATTTCAAACTGCACCTGAATCCATAAGATAATAGGATAATAGATTTAGAGCTAAAAATCAAAGAACATCTAGTATAAATTCCTCCTTTTATAGATGAATGGCTAGAGTCCAGAAGAGTTAAGTAATTTGTTCAATATGGTAATCATAGCAGAGCTGGGATTTGAACCCAAGTGTTCAGACAGCAAATGCAGTGGACTGTTAAACGACAGCATACTGACTCATGCAAGCAAATGAACTTCTCATTTTTGCTTTGAAGACCCCGTCTTCTTAACATAACTTATTCTACTCTTACACAACTAGTTTTTAGGATTTTAAAACTTTATATTAAGCCTGAATTTTCCTTTTTGCAATTTGAAGGAATTTGTCTTTGTTCTGTTTTTTTTGGAACCACAAAGAACTAAACTAATATCTCTTCTATGCGGCATCCCTTCTTATGATTCAAGACAGCTCTATTGTTATCCTCTCCCTCTTTCCCCTAGTCCAAATTTTTATTTTCTAAGATATTTCTAGTTTCTTCAAGCAGTTTTACCATAAATTTGAAATGATTCACCATTTTCATCATTTTCCTCTGAAATTGGTAAATTTTGGCAATTTACCAATATTCTCTCAAATACATCACCCCAACCTGAAGTTAATCCTGAAAAGTATAATGGGTCTACTTCTTTCCTTTTTTAGAAACTTATTCTTTATTACTATAGCCCAGAATTGTATTAACTTGGTATTTGACTACCATATCAGAGTTTTGACTCCTATTGAATTTAAAATACAGACATTTGTTTCCTACTGAATCTAGTTATAACTTTGTACCAGAAGTTATTTTTTTTAACCCAAGGTAAGGCTACTTTACATTCATCCCTAGAATTATCCATCTTATTAGACTCAATACAACATTCCATCCTGAGATCTGCTTAGACCCTGACTCTGTCACCGATATGTAAGCCATTCTTCCCAGCTTAGTGTAATTAGCAAATTGGACAAAAATTCTATATATGGCCTCATTTAAATCATGTATTAAAATTTGTTGAATGGCACTGGGTGAAGGACAGTTCCCTAGAACACTCCAGTAAAGATCTCACTTCAAGTTGACATGAAAACATTACTAATATTATTTCACAATATTATGGCATAATCTATGACCCTATCCTTCCCTTCCTCCATCCAGTCGTCTTAGATGACATGGACTAGGGTCATTCCTGGGACCTCACCCAAAAGTTTATTTTTGTTGGCTCATTGTTCCTATTTGGAGTTACTGTGGGAAAATCTTTTAATATGTTTATGTGTATCCTCTATCTAGAAGTCCCCCAAAATATTATACCCAACTCCTATACACCATGGTTGTTCAGCATAGGGATAACCCACAGAAAATGTGTAAGATACAAAAGACTAGCAGGAATCTAGAAAATGTATGATAGCTACAATATTCAATCCCCTCCTTCTGAACTCCAAGAAATTTCATTTCTGACTTCCTTGGTCCTCATAGGTGATTATTCATTTTCTCTTGCTAAGAACAAAACCTTCGAGGCAAATTCCAGCTATTTCCATGCAATAGCACAGCACCATCTTGCTCCCTTACAGTTCCTCTTTATATCTTTTCTATTCTTTAGAATGTAAGATCCTTGAAGGCAGAGTTTATATGTATCCCTTCTACTTTGCACAGTGTATGACACATGGTAATTGCTTAACAATTGCTCCCTCACTCACTCATTCATTCCTTGTCTATCTGTTTCTATGTCTGTCTGTCTCTCTCTGGATTACAATCCATCACTTAGTCCCAGAAAAGAAACTCTGAGTTATCGGGGCAAGTCTTTTATATTCCAGTGAGTTCCTCTTTTCATAAAGTCTTCTATACCCCTTCAAACACATAGTACATCTTGTGTTTTAAACTACCCATTGCAGGCTGCTTAATAATAATCACCTTCCTATTGAAACATTATCATGAGCAGCTCATGCCAACAGATGGGAATAGAATTTGAGTAAGGTTTAGCGATCTTTATTTCCCTCCTCCCATTATTTGCTTTAGTTGTTTTTTTTTTTTTTTCAATTTTGGGAGGATCATATTTGGTGATTAGAATAGATTGCCCCTAGTTTCATGTTCAGCCCTAATATTTGTGATCTCAATTAAAAGAAATTTTGCATATTGCTATCTTTTTTGCGTGGAAAAAGCAACAGTAAAACTTTTATTTAGCTTAGATGTAAAGATAGTGAGCCATACTTGACCACAAAGAAGCAACATACATTGATTCTTCTCAAAAAGCCAGTTACAAATTTACTTAATCATCCATCAAGCCCATATCTTTTTTTTTAAGGAAAATGCTTTATTAACTGTTTTCTTGAAATTTTGGTAGATTATTTTACAATTTTCTCCTGACCCACCAGTCTGGTAACCTTGGCAAAAAAGGATAGTGAAGTTAGTCTAGCATAATCAGTTCTTGATTTATTGGTCCCTATTAGATTGTAAGCTCTTTGAGAATAGGGACTGTCTTTATTTTTGATTGTATTGTGATTTAACACAGTGGCTGACATTTGGTAGTCACTTAGTAAATCTTTATTGATTGATCAATTGATCAAGATAAGCTGACTTTCTATGATGATTGCTTCCTTTTCTTGATATTCACTACTCATCCCATTATAATGTATAGATAATATAATATTACATATGCCATGCAATATATGGTACATGTGCATATAAGTAAGTAGTAGTATAATTGAAGAATTCTGCATCAATGTTAATAAAATTCATTGATCTGGACTTTGCAGATTTCACTTATTTTTTTGAAATTTAGGTAATACGTGGCACATCTACAGTTCTCCATGAACTTCCAAAGATCAGTGGCTTAATAATAAAAATCAGCTGATCAATCCTCTTGATTGTAATTTGTATATAATTAATGACTTGAACTCATCATGGGTCTATGTTCTCTGTTACCTTATTCTCTACTTTTATTGTGATTCAGCCCTTTTATTGTCATTTTTGTTCTATCCTTTACAATCCACAGGAAACAAGCAGAACTGCCTTCTCTTCATCACTCATTATCATCATCCTGTACATGCAGTATAGCAGTCCTATCACTTCAATCCTTTTATTTTCTCAAATATACTTTTCTTTTTTTTTAAAGCCATTTTTTGGTGCCTTAGTTTTCCTTACCAGCCACTATTTATTCTGAAGTTTAGTGATATTGACAGTCTTTTTACAATATCATTCGACATTTTTATATTCATTCTCAGTTACCTGAACTTGAATCCATCTTTTTATGTATCTTTTAAAAATCTAAGTTGGTCTTTGCCTTAACTGTGCATTCACATTGGTTCTTGTTGACAACTCCCCTTTTCTCCTTCATCAGAATCATTTTTGTTTTCCTCTTTAGATGCCATTCTTGAAAGCTTCCAATCTTCTATTTTTATAGACTTTCCTTGTGAAGTTTAAGTTAACAGTATAATATCTATCCTTTTTTTCTGAACATTCATGAAATTTGTTACTTCAAAATACAGGACTTAGCAGATTAAACTTGGTCTTTCTCTCCTTGACTATAACTTTTTTTCCCAAACAGAGAAGTTTATTTTCTCCCAAAGTTTCAGGAATTTCTACTCCAGGAACCAATTCCTGTTTTAGTTAAAACCAAGTTTAGAATAGAGGCTTATCTCTCTTTGACTCTTCTTAATTTTTTGAAAGATGAAATTATCATGTAGGGGAAACCAAGATTTTCTCATCTGTTTGTGACTAGACTGGTCTTATTGGGATACTTTTGTATTTAGTAACTATTTAAAGTCATACTATGAAGTGGCAGTGAGAACATGGAGGCTGGAGCCTCAGTGTCTGTCCTGTGATTGAAATAGAAGTCCTTGATGCAATCAAAGCCTGGAATATCTGTGTAACTTTGCCTTTTGATCCAAGCTTGTGCCTCTGACCAGGCACATTCATTTTAGAGAGTTTATATTGGGCTGCACTCAGAGTATGTAGAAGTGTGTGGACTTTTTCTGTGGCTGTATGCAGATCTGGAGGTTCCAAGCACAGCCTTTGTTCAGTCAGCAGAATACTAATTTTGAGCCAGTCTGGCTGAGGTGGATTGGAGCCAGAGGTCTCAGCAGGCCAGGACAAAGATGCACTTTGTATGTCAAGCATTTGAGGTGACCTCACTGCTGATTCCTCAACAGACTTTAGTTTATGTGAGACCAAAGAAAAGGCACATTAGCCTTTAGAGAATGTCCAGCCACATACTCTTGATCTCTCCCTCTCCCCCAATGATAGATACAGTTTGAAGTCGAAAGCTCTGGGTTGGTTGTCATAATATATAAGAGGACATACTTTTAAAAAGTCTAGGAAGAAAAAAATGTACATATATGTAGTTATATGTATATATACATTTATGTGCATATGTATTATATATAATGCTCCATATTGTATGTATAGAATATAATCTGTGTATGTGTGTGTGTGTATATATATATATATATATATATATCGGGTGTGTGTGTATGTGTATATGTGTGTGTGTATATATGCACATGTATGTGTTTATATACATACATACAAATATACACATGTGTTTGTATCTACTTATCTATCTATCCATATCTCAGATGCTTGCCATTCAGTAAATATGTCCCCAAATCTCTGCTTTAGGAGTGAATTCTAGCCTTCTCTTTGGAAAAATGATAAAAGAGTCTAAGCAATCTTCCCATTTCTCTTCCATTTTCCCCTTTGGCCTGCTTTTCCCAAAGTTGGGAACAACTTTGCTTTTTCCCCTTATATAAACATCAAATTGAATCCATGTCACCTTGAAGCCTTAAATACTAGTTATGCATGTGTGTATGCATGAATATGTATACATCTCACCTACATAGAAACATGTAATATAAATACAAATAATGTATACACAAAATTATCATGTGTATATATGTATATATTTGTATATATATATATATATATATAAAATATGTGTGTATATATATAAACACACACATAGAGAGAGAGAGAGATAAAGAGAGAGAGAGAGAGAAAGAGAGAGAGATAGGCAAAACATACTAGCAGGCACAGGAATCAGAGAGACTTCCTGTGGTGATTAGAGTTGAGTTTTGAAGGAAAACAAAAACTTAAAGAGGCATAGAGGAAGAGAGAGAACATTGTAGAGCCAGTCCTTGAAAAAACATGGTAATGGAAGGTGATATGTCATGTATAAAGAATAGCAAATAAGCTAATATGGTTAAACTATAGATTATGGGCAAGAAAGTCATGTCTAAAAAGACTAGAACGGTAATATTTTATGGTTCTGCTTCAGTGGAAAAATTACCAAAGAAAATTTTGACCTCTCTTTACTAGATCTCTCTACTTCTCTATCTTCATCATTTCTTTCTTATTGGAAAATTCAGGGACTACATTAAAGACAAAGACAGAAACAGACAGAGACAGAGCTACAAAGAGACAGAGACAGAGAGAGACAGAGACATACAGAAATAGAGGAAAAGAGGAGAGAGACACAGAGACAAACAGTGAGACACAGACAGAGACAAAGAGACAGAGATAGAGAGATAGAAAGACAGAGAGAGACAGAGACAGAGAAATAATGGAGGGAGAGAGGGAGAGGGGAAAAAGACAGAGAAAAGAGAAAAAGAGACAGAAAGAGAGACATAGAGACGAGAGAGAAATGAAAGAGGTTCCATAGAGTCCAGAAATCTGTCATGCATTAATTGATTCTCTTAAAGCAAGACCATCAGCCCTTTGTATGGAGTATAGAAAAATGCAAGTGTATATAATAACCAGAAGCAATGGCCTGTGGTGTTTATTTCTTTCATGAATCATCCCACAGGAACCCATTTTGACTTCTGGGTTCTCTTCAGATGCTACCTACAGAACTAGCACTTAATTCAGCCAAGTCTGTACCCCTGTCACAGATCAATGCCCATCACTGAGCACCATTTCTGAGGGCTGGGAGATTGAGCTCGTTCCCAAAGGATCCGCTATTGGCTTTAAGGATGGATTTGCATTATTACTCAGAGTGTCTTGTCAATATATTCTGTGCCTGGACTGTGAAGCCTGACCAGGATTTGACTTCAGACATGTAGGGTGGCACTCCAGGAAACACAGAGATATCACAGAAACACCTCATGATTTCTCCCAGAGGGTCAATAGCCAAAGTCACACACTCCTGTGAATGCAGGAAGTAAAAAGAGGAATCTAATCTTAGATAACCTACCAACTTCTTTTTTAAAAATTTTTTTATTATAGCTTTTTATTTACAAAACATATGCATGGGTAATTTTTCAACATTGACCCTTGCAAAACTTTCTATTCTAACTTTTCCTTTCCTTCCTCCCACCCCCTCACCTCAATGACAAGTAGTCCAATACATGTTAAATATGTTAAATACAATGTATGTATATATTTATATAGTTATCTTGATACACAAGAAAGATCAGATCTAGAAAGAAAGTTAAAAACCTGAGAAGAAAAAAATGCAAGCAAACAATAACAGAAAGAATGGAAATGCTATGTTGTAGTCCACTCTCATTTCCCATGGTTCTCTCTTTGGGTGTAGCTCATTCTCTTCATTACTGAACAATTGGAACTGATTTGGATCATCTGATTGTTTTTTTTAATTTTTTATTTAATAATTACTTTATATTGACACTCATTTCTGTTCCGATTTTTTTTCCCCTCCCTCCCTCCACCCCACTCCCCTAGATGGCAAGCAGTCCTTTATATGTTGGATATGTTGCAGTGTATCCTAGATACAATATATGTTTGCAGAACCGAATAGTTCTCTTGTTGCATAGGGAGAATTGGATTCAGAAGGTATAAATAACCCGGGAAGAAAAACAAAAATGCAGATAGTTCACATTCGTTTCCCAGTGTTCTTTCTTTGGGTGTAGCTGCTTTTGTCCATCATTTATCAATTGAAACTCAGGTCTCTTTGTCAAAGAAATCCACTTCCATCAAAATATGTCCTCATACAATATCGTTGTCGAAGTGTATAATGATCTCCTGGTTCTGCTCATTTCACTTAGCATCAGTTCATGTAAGTCTCGCCAGTGCTCTCTGTATTCATCCTGCTGGTCATTTCTTACAGAACAATAATATTCCATAACATTCATATACCACAATTTACCCAGCCATTCTCCAATTGATGGGCATCCATTCATTTTCCAGTTTCTGGCCACTACAAACAGGGCTGCTACAAACATTTTGGCACATACAGGTCCCTTTCCCTTCTTTAGTATTTCTTTGGGATAGAAGCCCAATAGAAACACTGCTGGATCAAAGGGTATGCACAATTTGATAATTTTTTGGGCATAATTTCAGATTGCTCTCCAGAATGGTTGGATTCGTTCACAACTCCACCAACAATGCATTAGTGTCCCAGTTTTCCCGCATCCCCTCCAACATTCATCATTATTTTTTCCTGTCATCTTAGCCAATCTGACAGGTATGTAGTGGTATCTCAGAGTTGTCTTAATTTGCATTTCTCTGATCAATAATGATTTGGAACACTTTCATATGAGTGGTAATAGTTTCAATTTCATCCTCTGAAAATTGTCTGTTCATATCCTTTGACCATTTATCAATTGGAGAATGGCTTGATTTCTTATAAATTTGAGTCAGTTCTCTATATATTTTGGAAATGAGGCCTTTATCAGAACCTTTAACTGTGAAAATGTTTTCCCAGTTTGTTGCTTCCCTTCTAATCTTGTTTGCATTAGTTTTATTTGTACAAAGGCTTTTTAATTTGATGTAATTGAAATTTTCTATTTTGTGATCAGTAATGGTCTCTAGTTCATCTTTGGTCACAAATTTCTTTCTCCTCCACAAGTCTGAGAGATAAACTATTCTATGTTCCTCTGATTTATTTATAATCTCGTTCTTTATGCCTAGGTCATAGACCCATTTTGATCTTATCTTGGTATATGGTGTTAAGTGTGGGTCCATGCCTAATTTCTGCCATACTAATTTCCAATTATCCCAGCAGTTTTTATCAAATAATGAATTCTTTTCCCAGAAGTTAGGGGCTTTGGGTTTGTCAAACACTAGATTGCTATAATTGACTATTCTGTCTTGTGAGCCTAGCCTTTTCCACTGATCCACTAATCTATTTCTTAGCCAATACCAAATGGTTTTGGTGACTGCTGCTTTATAATATAATTTTAGATCAGGTACAGCTAGGCCACCTTCATTTGATTTTTTTTTCATTAATTCCCTTGAGATTCTCGACTTTTTATTGTTCCATATGAATTTTGTTGTTATTTTTTCTAGATCAATAAAATATTTTCTTGGAAGTCTGATTGGTATAGCACTAAATAAATAGATTAGTTTAGGGAGTATTGTCATCTTTATTATGTTCACTCGGCCGATCCGAGAGCACTTAATATTTTTCCAATTATTTAAGTCTGACTTTATTTGTGTGGAGACTTTTTTATAATTTTGCTCATATAATTCCTGACTTTCCTTTGGTAGATAGATTCCCAAATATTTTATGGTATCAACAGTTATTCTGAATGGAATTTCTCTTTGTATCTCTTGCTGTTGGGTTTTGTTGGTGGAATCATCTGATTGTTGAAGAGAGATATGTCCATTAGAATTGATCATTACATAGTATTATTGTTGACATGTATAATGATCTCCTGCTTCTGCTCATTTCACTCAGCATTAGTTCATGTAAGTCTCTCCAGGCTTCTCTGTATTCATCCTGCTGGTCATTTCTTACAGAACAGTAGTATTCCATAGCATTCATATACCACAATTTATTTAGTCATTCTCCAATTGATGGGCATCCACTCAATTTCCAGTTTCTAGACACTACAAAAAGGGCTGCCACAAATATTTTTGCACATGTGGGTTCCTTTCCCTTTTTTAGATCTCTTTGGGATATAAGCCCAGTAGAAACACTGCTGGATAAAAGGGTATGCACTGTTTGATAACTTTTTGAGCATAGTTCCAAGTTGCTCTCTAGAATGGTTAGATTTGTTCACAGTTCCAGCAACAATGTATCAATGTCACAGTTTTCCCACATCCCCTTCAACATTTGTCATTATCTTTTCCTGTCATTCTAGACAATCTGAGAGATGTGTGGGGTATTGCAGAGTTGTCTTAATTTGAATTTCTCTGATCAATAATGATTTGGAGCACCTTTTCATATGACCAGAAATAGTTTTAATTTCTTCATCAAAAATTATCTTTTCATATCCTTTAATCATTTATCATTTGGAGAACAGCTTGATTTCTTATAAATTTGAGTCAATTCTCTATATAATTTAGAAATGAGACCTTTATCAAAACCACTGATTATAAAAGTGTTTTCCTCATTGATTGCTTCCCTTATAATCTTGTCTGCATTTGTTTTGTTTGTACAAAAACTTTTCAATTTGATATAATCAAAATTTTCTATTTTGTGATCAATAATGATCTCTAGTTCTTCTTTGGTCACAAATTTCTTCCTCCTCCACAAGTTGAGAGATAAACTATCCTATGTTCTTCTTATTTATTTATAATCTCATTCTTTATGCCTAGATCATGAACCCATTTTGATCTTATCTTGGTGTATGGTATTAAGTGTGGGGCAATACCTAGTTTTTGCTATACCAGTTTCCAATTTTCCCAGCAGTTTTTGTCAAATAGTGAATTCTTATCCCCAAAGATGGGGTATTTGGGTTTGTCAGTACAAGACTGCTATTGTTATTGACTATTTTGTCTTGTGAACCTAAGCTATTCCACTGATCAACTAGTCTATTTCTTAGCCAATACCAAATGTTTTGGTGACCACTGCTCTGTAATATAGTTTTAGATCAAGAACAGCTAGGCTACCTTCATTTGATTTTTTTTCATGAGTTCCCTTGAAATTATTGACCTTTTATTCTTCCAGATTAATTTTGTTGTTATTTTTTCTAGGTCATTAAAATAGTTTTGTCAGAGTCTGATTTCTATAGCACTAAATAAATAGATTAGTTTAGGTAGTATTGTCATCTTTATTATATTCACTTAGCCTATCCAGGAGCACTTAATATTTTTCCAATTGTTTAAATCTGACTTTATTTGTGTGGAAAGTGCTTTGTAGTTTTGCTCATATAATTCCTGACTTTCCTATCTGGCAGATAGATTCCCAAATATTTTATGCTATCTTCAGTTATTTTAGATGGAATTTCTCTGTGTATACTGTTGGATTTTGTTGGTGATGTATAAACATGCTGAGGATTTATGTGGATTTATTTTGTATCCTACAACTTTGCTAAAGTTGTGGATTATTTCTAATAGCTTTTTAGTACACTCTCTAGAGTTCTCTAAGTATACCATCATATCATTTGCAAATAGTGATGATTTGGTTTCCTCATTACCTTCTCTAATTCTTTTCATCTCTTTTTCATCTGTTATTGCCAAAGGTAGCATTTCTAATACAATATTGAATAGTAATGGTGATAGTAGGCAACCTTGTTTCACTCTTGATTTTATTGGGAATGGTTCCAGTTTATCCCCATCACATATGATGCTTACTGATGGTTTAAATACATGCTACTGACTTTTAAGGAAAAGTCCATTTATTCCTTTACTATCTAGTGTTTTTAATAGGAATGGGTGTTGTATTTTATCAAATACTTTTTCTGCATCTATTGAGATGATCATATGGTTTTTATTAATTTGTTTATTGATATAGTCAATTATATTAATAGTTTACCTAATATTGAACCAGCCCTGCATTCCTGGTATAAATTCTACTTGGTCAGGATCTGGGGATGATTTTCTGTAATATTTCCGCTAATATTTTATTTAAGATTTTTGCATCAATATTCATTAGAGAAATTGGTCAATAATTTTCTTTCTCTGTTTTCATCCTACCTGGTTTAGGTATCACTATTGTGTCTATGTCATAAAAGGAATATGATAGGACTCCTTCATTCCCTATTTTTTCAAATAATTTATACAATATTGGGATTAATTATTCTTTAAATGTTTGGAAGAAATCACATGTAAATTTATCTGGTCCTGAGGGAGTTGATTAATAGCTTGTTCTATTTCTTTTTCTAAAATTGGACTGTTTAAACAATTTACTTCTTCCACTGTTAATCTAGGAAACCTATATTTTTGAAGGTATTCATCCATTTCACTTAGGTTATCAAATTTGTTGTCATAAAGTTGGGCAAAATAACTCCTAATTATTGCTCTAATTTCCTCTTCATTAGTGGAAAGTTCTCCCTTTTCATTTTTAAGACTAACAATTTGATTTTCCACTTTCCTTTTTCTTATCAAATTTACCAAAGATTTATCTATTTATTGTTTTTTTCATAAAACCAACTCTTAGTTTTATTTATTAATTCAATATTTTTTTTACTTTCAATTTTATTAATCTCTCCTTTTATTTTTATATTTTTAAGTTTAGTGTTTGATTGGGGGTTTTTAATTTGCTCTTTTTCTAGCTTTTTAAAATGCAAGCCTAATTCATTCATCTTCTCTTCCTCTGTTTTATGCAAGTAGGTCTCATTTCCCCTTATTACCACTTTGGCTGCATCCCACAAATTTTGGTTTGTTGTCTCATTGTTGTCATTCTCTTGGGTGAAATAATTAATTGTGTCTGTGATTTGCTGTTTCACCCATTCATTCTTTAGGATAAGATTATTTAGTTTCCAATTACTTTTTGGTCTATTTTCCCCTGGCTTTTTGTTGAATGTAGTTTTTTATTGCATCGTGATCTGGAAAGGATGCAGTTACTATTTCTGTCTTTCATTTGAATTTGAAGTCTTTATGTCCTAATATATGATTACTTTTTGCATAGATTCCATGAAATGCTGAGAAGAAAGGGTACTCCCTTCTGTCTCCATTCAGTTTTCTCCAAAGATCTATGATACCTAACTTTTCTAGTGTTCTGTTTACCTCTTTAACTTCTTTATTTATTTTGTGGTTTGATTTATCTAATTCTGAAAGTGCAAGGTTGAGATCTCCTACTATTAGTTTTACTGTATATTTCTTCTTGCAACTCTCTTAACTTCAGTTTTAGGAATTTAGATGCTATACCATTTGGTACATATATGTTTAGAATTGATATTCCTTCATTATCTATCCTACCCTTTAGCAAGATATAGTACTCTTCCTTATTTCTTTTAATTAGGTCAATTTTTCCTTTTGCTTGATCTGAGATAAGGATGGCTACCCCTGCTTTTTTGGCTTCACCTGAAGCATAGTATATTCTGCTCCAGCCTTTTACCTTTATTCTGTATATATCACCCTGCTCTAAATGTGTTTCCTGTAAACAACATATTGTGGGATTCTAGCTTTTAATCCAGTCTGCTGTCTGCCTTTGCTTTATGGGGGAGTTTACCCCATTCACATTTATGGCTAATACTACTAATTCTGTATTTCCTGCCATCTAATTATCCCCAGAGTATGCTTTTCTCTTTCCTTTCCCTTTTCCCTCCTTCCCCAGTATTAAACTTATGGGCACCACTTACCTCATACAGCCCTCCCTCTTTAGAATTCCTTCCTTCCCATAAACTCCTTCCCCCTTTCTTAAGCCTTTCCCCTACTATTTTTCTGTATTCCCTTCTATTTACCCTAATTCTTCCCTTTTCACTTTTTCGGTCACACTTTTCAATGTACAATATTTCTATTTGAACCAAATCTGATGAGAGTAAGATTCACACAATGTTCATCCCCCTCCCTTCTTTCCCTTAGATATAATAGGTTTCCTTTGCCTCTTTGTGAGATGTAGTTCCCCTCTTTTTACTTCCACTTTTCCCTTTTTCTGGTATGATCTCCTTTCCACCTCTAGTTCCCTTTTTATATTATAACAGTAAAATCAAATTATACATGTACTCTTTATGTATACTCATAACAGAAACACAGTTTTCAAGAGTTCTTTTTGCCTTTTTGTGCTTCTATTGAGTCCTATATTTGGAGGTCAAATTTTTTATTTAGCTCTGTTTTTTTTTTATCAGAAATAAATGGAATTCACTGTTTCACTGAATATCCATCTTCTTCCCTGGAAGAAAATGCTCAGTTGAGCTGAGTAATTCATTCTTGGCTGCATTCCAAGTTCCTTTGCCTTTCAGAATATCAGATTCCAGGCCTTTGATCCTCTAAAGTGGAAACTGCAAAATCCAGAGTAATCCTTATTGTGGCTCCTCGGTATTTGAATTGTGTTTTTTTTTTTTCCTAGCTGCTTGTATTTTTTCCTTAGTCCAATAGTTCTGGAATTTAGCCACAATATTCCTTGGAGTTTTAATTTTGGGTCTCTTTCAGCAGGTGTTTGACAAAGTCTTTCAATGGCTATTTTACCTTCTGATTCTATGACATTTGGTCAGTTCTCTTTGTTGATTTCCTGAAAAATAGTGTCTAGGCTCTTTTTTTCCATCATGATTTTCAGGGAGTCCAATAATCCTCAGATTATCTCTCCTAGATCTATTTTCCAGGTCTATTATTTTCCCAAATAGATATTTAACATTTTTTTCTATTTTTTTCTTTTTTTCTTTTTTTTGGTTTTGCTTGACTGATGTCTCCTCTAGTCATTCATTTCCATTTGTTCAGTTCTGATTTTTAATGAATTATTTTCTTCATTTACTTTTTTATTTCTTTTTGTATTTGTCCAATTGAATTTTTTAAATAAGTTGTTTTGTTCTATGGAATTTTTTTTTTCCATTTCACCAATTTTCTTAAGGAGTTATTTTTTTTTAATTTACAAATTCTGTTTTCCTAGGAGTTATTTACCTTTTTCAATTCACAAATTCTGTTTTTCAGAAAATTTTCTTTTTCCACTCTATCTATTAATGAGTTACATGCCTTATCCAGATGCTCTTGCAAAGTTTTCCTTTCCTTTCCCCATTCTTCTTCTAGCTCTCTTTTAAGATTCTTTTATTTTAAAGGGCAGAGCCAAGATGGCAGAGAAGGTGCATGCAACTTTCTAAGCTCCTCTCATGCTCTCACGACCAACTATTAAATTAAGCCTCAAAAAGATCCTTTTATTTTCTTCTATGAGAGTCTTGTGTGAGTCATTTCCCCATTTGGGGCTTCATTTGGAAACAATCTGCTTTTAGTCTCCTCAGGATTTGAAATTTGTTCTCTTTTGCTATAGAGGCTATCTATATTTAGAGCTCATTTTGCCTTTTTACTCATTTAAAAAAAAACAAAAACAAAAACACTGGCATCTGCTTTGGGGGCAATTAGAGCTTTCCAAACTTCCTCAACAGGCAACAGTAAGTGGCAGCAGTTATGCTGGGATCCGCTGCTGTGCTGGGATCAGGCTAAATTACTCCTGGTGTTGGGTGAGTGTGACCAGATCCCATGAGACTCGAGCATTTTGGGATACACTCTTTACTCTGTGTTTATGTTGGAAGTTTTATAACTTCTCTGTTGATCTACTGGCTTGTAGCAGAGCAGAGTAGCCAACACTATGGTAGAATCCCCCCTAAAAATTTTCTGCTCTGGAGACCATACCCTGCCTCGGATCTGCTCAGCCTGTGCTGGCTTCTGTACTCTGTCTGCCTGGGCCTGGGCCTGGGCCTACTTTCTCCTGTGCCTGCCCATGATCAAAACAGACCTTTTCTGGTGATCTTTGAGATTGTCTTTTGTTGGTAATATGTTGTATTCCCAATATTCGTGGGTTCTGACAGTCTAGCACTAATTCAGAGGCTGAATTTCATAAATAGCTTGAGGATAGGAGGGGAACTCAAAAAGAAGCCTGTGTTCTCTCTGCCATCTTGGCTCTGCCCCCACCCCCAACTTCTTAACAGCAAGATTTTTTAACCTGAGATAAACTTCAAGAAGGTTATGAATTTGGATGAGAAAAAAAATTACATATTTATTTTCAATAACTTCTAACTGAAATCTATCACTTTCTTCTATTATGAATTTAAAACACACACACACACAATTCTGGGAACAGGGTCTATAGGTATCATCAGAATGCCAATAGATTTAGAGGCATCTAAGTGGACCTGGAGATAAGCTTCAGACACTACTTGTGTGACCTTCCACAAGTCACCAAACTTCAGTTTCCTCAGTTGTAAAGTGGGGATCATGACAGAATCTTATTCATGGCAGTATTGTAAAGATGAAATGGAATAATATTTTAATGCACTAAGCATATAGTAGGCACTTAACAAATATTTATTCCCTTCCTCTTCTATTCCATATTACAAAAAAAAAAAAGAGTTTTTATTATTATCCAGTCACGTCTGATTCTTTGTGACCTCATTTGGAATTTTTTTGGCAAAGCCCTTCTCTCTTCTCTAATGCCTTTGTGTCTATTCTTCCTCTGTCCCTCATTTGTATAACATAATTACTCCTTTTACCCTTTTGTAGGTTATTTTGCTTTTTGGAGTCAGATCATATTCAACTTTGCCCCAATTTTTTTTTTGAGCTACCCAATTGCTGATGTCAATCTTAAACATATGGCATATATTTTCTATGTAAATGACAAATGGTTTGTCCATATTAAGTTCCTTGAAATTGAACTTTGATATTGATTCATATGTTAAATTTTCTATTGAGTTTGGGTTTGGTTGAAAAAAATTCCTGAAAATCTGCAAGTTTGCTGAATGCCCAATTTTTTTCATTAAATATTAAATATAATTTTACTGGATATGATATTTTTAGCCACAAGTCTTGTTTTCTTCCTGTGATCTTTTACTGTGGCTGCAGATAAGCCTTGTACAATTCTAATTATAGCTCTAGCATATTTGAATTGTTTTTTTCTTCTTTCTTACAATAGTTTCTCCTTTAGGTTTTTGAAATTTGGCAATAACATTACTATGTGTTTTCCACAAAGAATCTCTTTGAGGTGGTGATTGGTGGATTTTTTTTCTATTTCTACTTTCTCTTCATGATCTATCACTCCAGGAAAATTTTGTTGTATTTTTTCTTGCCTTATTATATAAAGGGATTTTTTTTTGGTAACAGCTTTCAAATAGTCCAATTATTGTTATATTTTCTTTTCTTGTTCTGTTCTCCAGAGCAGTTATTTTTATTATAAGATGTTTCACATTCTGTTCTATTTTTTCATTCTTTGTATTATGTTTTGTTATTTCTTGGTTTCTTATAATTCCATTGGCTTCCCCTTGTCCAATTCTAATTTTAAAATTTATTTTTGTCTTTAAGACTCTATTTCCTTATTAGTAAGTTAAGTTTTTTCATAATCTTCTTTTTCTTGTATTATTTTTTAAAGTTTTTCTTTAAAGTCTCTTATTTAATTTTTAAATGCTTTTTTGAATTCTAAAAATTCTCTCTGGGCAGGTAACAATTTAACATTACTCTTTAGGGTAGAAGAAGCTTTTTTTTAGTTCAGTATCCTCCTCTGAAGATCAATTTTTGTCTTCCCTATTCCTATAATAAGTTTCCATGCTTGAGTTCTTTCTTCTTTGCAGTTCATTTTTTTTTAAGTAAGAAGTGTTAGTGTAAGCACCTCTAATTGTGGGGTGGAAGAGGGTGTCTTCCCTCTGACCTGGAACCCCAAATCATCCTAGAAGTGTGGGCAGCCAGCAGAATCCTTGACCCATTGTTTCTTCATTCAACTGGTGTGCTGGTTCCTTCTCACCTATAGCTGTATCTCTTCAGCACAACTAGGTCTGGCATTCCTAATCTCCCAAAGGTTCCCTCAGTCTGTTTGGCTGAGATTCTGTATTCATCACATAGTTTTGGAGGTGAAATTTTCTATGGTCCCTGCTGAGACTTTAGCCAAACTGAGCTTACCCCAGGAGTCTCCACTTGTTTCTATAAAACTAGCCTGGAGATGTTTATATTTCACGTAGGTTAATATTGAGCTTGGGGTCTTTCTTCAGATCTTCTTCTATTGTACCAAAAGGATCCCTGTTCTGTTCCAGTATTCTTGATTTGTAATCTCTGAGGTACAAATTTGTCCCATTTAGGGGGAAAGTATAGAGAATCTGAAATTTACTGACCTACTCAGCCATCTTCCCAGAATTCTCCTCACTAAATCATCTCATTGTTGAAAAGAGCCAAGTTCTATAAGAATCGATGCTAAACGAAGTGAGCAGGACCAGGAGATCATTGTACATGGCAACACCAAGATTATATGAAAATCAATTCTGATACACATAGCTCTTCTCAGCAATGATCTTATGATCCTATATTCTTCCCCAGATCTTATGATGATCTTATGATAAAGAAAGCCATTTGTACCCAGAGAAGATTGTGGGAATTGAGTGTGAACCACAAAATAGTATTTTCATTTTTTTGTTGTTTGCTTGCATTTTATTTTCTTTCTCATTTTTTTTTTCCTTTTTTGATCTGATATTTCTTGTGCAGCATGATAATTGTGGAAATAAGTATAGAAGGATTACACATGTTTAACATATATTGAATTACTTGCCATCTGTGGGGGGGGGAGGAGAAGAAGGGAAGAAAATTGGAACACAAGGTTTTACAGGGGTGAATGTTGAAAATGTAAAATTAGTATGGCAGAAACTAGGCATTGACCCACACTTAACACCATACACCAAGATAAGGTGAAAATAGGTTCATGACCTAGGCATAAAGAATGAAATTATAAATAAATTGGAAGAGCATAGGATAGTTTACCTCTCAGACCTGTGGAAGAGGAAGGAATTTATGACCAAAGAAGAACTAGAGATCACTATTGACCACAAAATAGAAAATTTTGATTATATCAAATTGAAAAGTTTTTGTACAAACAAAACTAAGGAAGACAAGATTAGAAGGGAAACAATAAACTGGGAAAACATCTTTACAATCAAAGGTTCTGATAAAGGCCTCATTTCCAAAATAGATAGAGAATTGACTCTAATTTATAAGAAATCAAGCTATTCTCCAATTGATGAATGGTCAAAGGATATGAACAGACAATTCTCAGATGAAGAAATTAAAACTATTTATAACCATATGAAAATGTTCCAAATCATTATTAATCAGAGAAAAAAATAAGAAAAAAAAAGAAAATTATCCATGTATATGTTTTAAAAATAAAAAAATTAATAAAAAAATTTTTTAAAAGAGCCAAGTCTATCTCAGATCATCACATAATCTTCTTGTTATTATGATGTTTTCTTGGTTTTGCTCACTTCACTTAGCACCATTCATGTAAGACTTTCTAGGCTTTTCTGAAATCATCCTACTGATCATTTGCTATAGAACAACAATATTGCATTTATTCCTCAACTGTTGGGCATCAAGAATTAAATTCACAAGATTTTAAGTTTCAAATTTTCCTCACTCCCTCCCTCTCCTCTCTCCTAAAAATGGTAGGCAATTTGATAGTTTATACATGTGCTTTCATGTAAAACATATTTCCATATTAGTCACAGTTGTAAAAGAAGAAACAGATCAAAAGGGAAAAAAACACACAAAAGAGGTGAAAAAAATAGGCTTTGATCTT
Organism: Antechinus flavipes; assembly: GCF_016432865.1. NCBI lineage: Eukaryota > Metazoa > Chordata > Mammalia > Dasyuromorphia > Dasyuridae > Antechinus > Antechinus flavipes. Next base: position 508,743,024 of record NC_067400.1, on the reverse strand, counting down.
CATTCAGTTTCCATTAGTTCTTTATCTGTATGTGAATAACATTTTCTTTCATGAGTTCTTTATACTTATCTTAGATCATTGTATTGTCTAGAAGAAAATGTTATCCATAGTCGATCATTACACAATGTTTTTAATACTGTGTAAAATGTTTTCCTGATTCTGCTCATTTCACTTTTAATGGAATTTTGCTATCTATTTCTTCCTCTAATTCATTTAACTTTTCCTCTGAGAATTTGGATGCAATACTACCTGATGAATATATATTAGTAATGATATTACTTCATTACTTTTATAAGATATGGCTTCCTTCTTTAGATCTATGTTTTCTTTTCCTTTGTCTGAGATCAAGATTGCTACCCCTGCTTTTTTTGTTTTTTAACTTCAGATGAAGCATAATGTATTCTCTTGCCGTCTTTTACCTTTACTTTGTGTATATCTCTTTGCTTCAAATATATTGCAGGATTCTGTTTTTTAAGCTGCTCTCTTATCTGTTTCTGTTTTATTGGAGAGTTCACCTTATTCACCTTCACTGTAATGATTACTAACTGCATGTTTTCCTTTATTCTATTTTTGCCCTGCTTACTTTTCTCTTTCCTTTTACTTCTTCATCATTAGTGTTTCCCTGCTGACCCCCACATCCCTCAATGTACTCTTATTTCTATCAATACCCCCTCTGTCCCCTTTATATCTTCCCTATGGGGTAAGGTAAATTTCTACACTCAATTCTCTCTCTCTCTCTCTCTCTCTCTCTCTCTCTCTCTCTCTCTCTCTCTGTGTTTCTCTCTCTCTCTCTCTCTCTCTCTCTCTCTCTCTCTCTCTCTCTCTCTCTCCCTCATTCCTTCTTTAATTTAAATTCGATGGGAGTAAAATTCAAATAAGCCTTTCCCCTTCTCTTCTTTCTCTCTACTGTAAAAGATATTTTGAGCTTCTTCATGTGATATAATTTACCCGATTCTGTCTCTCCCTTTCTTTTTCTCCAAGTACAATACTTATTTTATTAATATAATAATATAATATTTTATATATAATATAATATTTTATATTATCATGTCAAAGTAAACTTATACCCACACCTTTTGTCTCTATATTCTCCTCAACTGTCCTAATAGAGATTCCATTCTTAAGAGTCACAAGTACCATCTTCCTATGTAGAGCTGATAATTTACCTTCTGCAGTGTGGTGCAAGACCTCACAACTGCCCTGCTGTGTTACTGGCATGTGGAGCCAGATCAATGGGCCTCAGATGCTGATTTGTACTGTAGCTAAGAGCTTTGCTGACTTGCATAGAGATCATTTGCACTGATCTGTGTTCCCCTTTTACCCAAGTGAGACAGAAGTCCTTCTCTGTTTATATGAAGCTGTAAAATTGTTTCACTCTGTGTTATTGTTGGTTAATTTTCTCCAGAATATGTTTAAAGGCTTGATTTAATCTTGTTTCTAAGGGAAATTGTGGAGAGTTCAAGCAACTTCCTGGTTTCTCTCTACCATATTAGTTCTACCCCATTTCTTTAAGTCAGTTCTGATGAGAGAAAGATTTAGCTACTCCTCTTCTCTCCTCCTCCATTGTAAAAACCATTTCTTGTTTCTTTTATGAAAAATAATTACCCAGTTACCCCTCTCCTTTTCTTTTTCTCTCAGTATATTCCTCTCTCATCCCTTAAATTTATTTCAAACACATAATTTTTTCATATTTAAATCAAACCTATGTCCTTTATATATACTCATTCTAAATGCCCTAATGAGAAAATTTTTATGAATTACAAGTGTCATCTTCCTATATCTTTCTTACTTCCTATATTTCATCTTTTTAGGCTCCTTATGATTTCCCTTTCCTGTTTTTATACTTCTCTGGGGTCTTGTATTTGAAAGTCAAATTGTCTATTCAGTTCTGGTCTTTTCATCAGGAATGCTAAAAAGTCTTTTATTTCCCTGAATCCATTTTCTTCCCGAAAGATTATAATCAGTTTTGCTGGGGTAGGTAATTCTTGGTTGTAATCCTAGCTCCTTTGCTTTCCAAAATATCATTTTCCAAGCTTTCCAGTACTTTAATGTAGAAGCTGCTAAATCGTATGTTATCTTGACAGTAGCTCTACGATACTTGAATCATTTTTTTCTAGCTCTTTGCAATATTTTCTCCTTGACTTAAGAGTGCTGAAATTTGACTATGATATTTCTGGGAGTTTTTAATTTGGCATCTCTTTCAGAAGGTGATTGGTGGCTTCTTTTGATTTTTTTTCCCTTCTGGTTCTAGAATATAAGAGTAATTTTCCTTGATAATTTCTTGAAAGATGTCTAGGTTTCTCTTTTGATCATGCTTTTCAGGTAGTTCAATAATTTTTAAATTGTCTCTCTTTGACCTATTTTCCAAGTCAATTGTTTTTCCAATGAAATGTTTCATATTGTATTCTATTTTTTTTTTATCATTTTGGGTTTTGTTTTATTTTTCTTAATTTCTAATAAAATCATTTTAAAGGAATATCAATATCAATTTTAAAGGAATTATTTTCTTTAGTGATCTTTTGTACCTTCTTTTTTCATTTAGTTAATTCTATTTTTTTAAATAACTTTGTATTTTACTAAATTCATGCAAAGATAATTTTCAACACTCACCTTTGCAAAATCATGTGTTCCTACTTTTTCTCCCTCTTGTCCTCCCCATCCATTCCCACAGACAGCAAGTAATCCAATAGAGATTAAACATTTGCATCAATCCTATTTTTCAAGTAGTTTTATTCTTCAGTGACTTTTTGTGTCTCTTTCTCCATTTGGCTAATTCTGTTTTTTTAAAGGTATTATTCTCCTTATTGGCTTTTTGTATGTCTTTTACCATTTGTTCTAGTCTATTTTTAAGGTACTATTTTCTTCAATATTTTTGTGTGTCTCTCTTCTACCAAGCCATTTTTGTTTTTCTTGATTTTCCTGCCTCCCTCTCATTTCTCTGTCCATTTTTTTCTTCTACCTCTTTTACTTGATTTTCAAAATCCTTTTGGATCTGTTCCATAGCCTGAGACCAATTTTTCTTAAAGGATTTGGATACAGGAGTTTTGACTTTGTTATCTTATGAATATGTGTTTTGATCTTCCTTCTCACCATGTAACTGTCCATAATCAGATTTTTTTTCTATTGGTTGTTCATTTCCCTAACCTATTATTTGACTTTTAACTTTTTGTTAAAGTGAGACTCTAATTCTAAAGTAAAGGGTGCACTGTCCCAAGCTTCAGGGATTTTGTGTTGTTGTTTTCAGAGATATTTAGAGGAATCAATAAATTTTCAGGTTTTTCCAAGAAAGTATGATCCAAGGAGAGCTGTGTTTACTATTTTCCTGACCTGTGCTCTACTCTATGAGTGACTACAGGCATTCTTTTCTATACTGAAATTGTGAAGGAGGCTTCCTCCTTACTTTTGGCACAAGCTAGTATTACTACTGCTTCTCCTTGCACTGGGATTACCACCTAGGATTGCAACTCTTGATGGAGTATGGATAAAGCAACAGAATCCTGCCTCAGAGCTAGCAAAAGACTCCTGTAACTCCTTCTTGTTAGAATTCTTAGAAGGTGCTAAGTCAGTGCAATTGATAGAGACAATTGTTGCTTAACAGTTCCCTAGATGTACTTAGTTCTTACTACAATTCCACAAGATTCACACCTTTAAGAGAGCATATATAAGCTAGGAGTCTCAACCAGGATTGACTCTGGGAGATTCACAAGACAGAGACGGCAGTCGGATAGAATGAAGGAAAAAAGAGAAGTGGTGGCAGGCTGTCCTATGGAGAACACTGAAACCAAGAACTGGAAGGCCTCCAGAAAACTAGCTGAAACCCAAATAAAGGAGATAAGATTTTGGAAGAGACAATAAAGGATTTGGACTTTAACTCCTGGCTGCATTTGAGGTGATTATTACACTGAACTGAAACTAAGGCTGCTTCCAGAAGCCCCCCAAGAAACCTGCTTCTAGAAAAGATTATAATTTAGAGAAGAACATTACACTTCTGAACAATTTTTAATTGAAACATTTTTTAAATTTTCAAAACACATGCAAGGATACTTTTTTATCAATGACCCTTGCAAAATCTTGTGGTACAATTTCCTCCCTTTCTACCACTCTCTTCCCTAAATGGCAAGTAATCCAATATATGCTAAATATGGTAAATATATATATATATATATGTAAATATATATATATGTAAATCCAATATAGACATACATATTTATACAGTTATTTTGCTGCACAAGAAAAATCAGATCAAAAAGAGAAAAAATGAGAAAGAAAATAAAATTAAAGCAAACAACAACAAAAGAAGTAAAAATCCCACTGGATATCATCATAAGATCATTGGAATTGGCCTGAATTGTCACATTGTTGAGAAGAGCCACATCCATAGAATCGATCATTGTATAATCTTGCTGTTGACACGTACAATGATCTCTTGATTCTGCTCGTTTCATTCAGCATCAGTTCATCTTCTAACCATTTTTTAACCCCCTTATTGTCTTGGGGCTGAAAATTCCAGAAGCAGCTGCTGTTGCTACTAATTTGGTGATTCCTAAGACCTAGTCCTGATTTGCTGGGACATGGTCTTTATTGGTACAACCTGTGCTGGACTGTGCTCCACTCTCATCCAAGTGTGATAGACCTTTCTTGCTGAGTTGTCTTTTGTTGGAAAATTATTTCATCCCATCCTTCTATAGGGCTTTCTGCTCCATGAATTGTTTTGTGGCATTATTTAAAGGTGTTTGGATGGATTTTGAGGAGACTTGCTGTGACTTGCTTTTTCTCTGTCATCTTAACTCTGCCTACCACAGATTTCTCCTTTTACTATTTTTGAGACAGATAAGTTGAAGAGGAATTGGCCAACAAGTATATATGTCTGTTAATGTCTTACTACCATACATCCTTATTCACTCAAGATGTAACTGTATGAGGTTTAATAATAAAAGGAACAAGATCCATCCCCTGCTTCTTTGAAGATGTGGTTGGCCATGGGTGCAGAGAAGAACATATACTTTCAAATTCAGTCTATATGTTAACATATTTTTCCTCTCTTTTCTTTGATTCTTTTTTTTATAAGAAATGTCTCTTGAGGGATAAGTTGCATATGGAAAGGAAAGTTACATAAGAACAAAAGCTATTAATGTTTAAAAAGAAGAAAGAGTATTCAATTTTTCACTCAAAGCTGAAGGTACCTCTCATTTGGCATAAATGAGCTTTTATCTGTCCTTAACTCAAAAATCTGTGCATGTCAATATACCAAAGAGGAAACCCTCTGTGGTTACTAGCAATACACATTTTACATAATGTAATATTTACAAAGCTCCATCCTCATAATTAAAGGTGTTTGTTGTTAGAATGGTGCCCATTTCTTTGACAATATAGTTAATTTTTTTTTAACTTACAAAACAAGGTCTTACTTTACTGATCCTTTTCTGAAAATCTTGTCAGGAAGACACTCCCTGGAATGAAGAAATCCCATATTCTAGAAGTCTTTTGTTCATTCCCTCAAAATACTTTGCATTGATCTAAAGGCACTTTTGCATTTTAGGTAGCTGAAAGAATGTAGGAAGTTTCAGTGACTTGCTATGGAGGAGGAAGATTGCATTAGAATGAGGCAAAGACATGTAGACAAAATTTGTGTCTAAAGAGAGAAACTCCTTTGGATTTTTTTTTTTTTTTTTTTTTTTTTTTTTTGGAGAATGGCCATACTGTGATTGGCAATGAGTAAAGGGAGCTCTCTTCTGGGAGGAGGGTTTTTTTTTTAAACAGGCCTTTCTATGCTTATCTTTGGATATCCTTGCATCTAGTCAGACCTGTCTATCACCCAAGAAAAATCCTAAAGGAACTTATTAGGGACATAGCAAGTTCTTTGCCTAAAAAAAAAATTAATGTCCCCTTTTGCCCAAAGAGCACCCATGTTGAATATGTCATTACATGGATCTGATTGAATTGTGATTCACCTGGCTTTCCCAGCTATCCTCCCTTTTTCTAAACTGACTGCTGAATCTTTGAGTCAACAATATACCATTTTCCACATGACTTATCCCTGAAGCACTGTGCTGTCTCTAAGCTCTGCTGAAGACTAACAGATAAGAGAAATGGATTACATCATAGCATCATGGCCAAAGCTCTGAACCAAGACCAGAAAACTTGGTTTCTCGTCTGGACTCTGCTATTAAGTCACCACATAGCCTTAGGCAAATCATTTGAACCACTTAGCTTTTTCTGGGATTTTATTTTCTTAATGTTGTGGGGTACTTGGTATATTCTTCCTGGGAAGAGTTCCATTCTCTAAGCCTTACTCATATTCTTCTCTTTCACCAAAATTTTCTTTTCCTAAATTCTAGTCTTTTGGGCATCATACTTCTTTAAGATTTACAAAGTATATTATAAGCATGCATTTTTCTGATGAGTAAATTGAAACTTGTAGAAATATGTTTAAGGTCATAAAGCTTGTAGGTGGCAGAGACAGGATTCATGACTCTTGATTACAGCTTTCTTGTCTCAAAGTCATTGCTAGACAATCTTGCCAGCCCTCTGGCTAATTCAACCAATTAATTTATCCTATGGTGTCAAGAGCTAATTATGGGTTAATTGTTGTTGTTCAGCTATGTCTTATTCTCCAAGACTCTATTCTTTGGGGGAAGGTTGGCAAAGATACTAGAGTAGTTTGCCATTTCCTTCTCCAGCTCATTTTTTAATAGATGAGAAACAGGTCAGGTGATTTACCTAGGGTCACACAGCTAGTAAGTGTCTGAGACTGGATTTGGACTCATGAAAATGTCTTCCTGATTCAAAGCCCAATGTTCTATCCACTGTGCCATCTAGCTGTCCAATAGAGATAGGCAGAGGCACAGGCACAGATACAGGTGCCTATTACATTATTAGCAAAGGGAAGCTAAGGAAGAGAACTCCTAAGAATAAAGATTGCTAGTTGCTCTGCAAGTTATAGACTTAGAGAGTTATCTAAAATTCTGAGAAATTTGCCTTCGGACAGTTATTCTTTATTGAGGTAGGATTTGAACTCATCTTCTTATACCTGATTACTTTCCTTTATTCGTTTTATCCATATTGCCTTTCATTTCATTCTCATTTATATTTGAATTTCCAAAAGGGATTCATGGATATATAAAGCCAGATGACTGGAATCCAAATAATAGACTATCAAGCCCCAGATGTACTTTTAGAATGGGGGAATTTTCGAATGGGGTGCAACTTTCTCAGGCTTTAGTATAAGCTGAAGATTAGGTAGTACAGGGAATAGAGGCCTGAACCTAGAGTGAAGAAGACCTACCTCAAACACTTATTTGTAAACCTCTGCCAAAGGATGGCATGCTGGGGTAGGGAGCAGTCATGAGAATTACGTGACATATTGAGCAAAAAGCAAGTTCAGAAGCAAGTAATAGCTGTGTAGCAATGACATCTAAAGATCAACAGTCTCAACTCTAGTTTTCAATCCTATATGAAATTTGCAGTTATTTAACTGAATTAATTAAATTTAGTAAGAGTCCCAGATCAAAGGGGAAGCCTGCAGTCCTATTGTTCTGAATCAGCGAAACTTCCCAGTTAGCTTATAGGGAATCAGTCCAGCAGTAGCCTAGAGGAACCTAACTAGGAACAAATCCACACAAATGGTGCTGAGATCCAAATCCAAGTCAGGAAGTTGCTGACTTCAGACTAAGAAAACAGAGATTAGACTGCCCCAGATCAGACCTCTTTGGGGGCACTGAGAACTTATAAGTCTCCAGCCTGAGTCTGCCCTGAGGTCCTGGCAATACTCCCAACAAAGCAGACAAAAGCTCAGAACACATTTGCCAGTCCAAAAGCAAAAAGAGCACAGCATTTAAATAAAGTCCAAAAATCAAGAAGTAGGTTGGAAGAATAAGCAAAAATCCAGCCATAATAACAATTGGGGTTATTCAAAGATCTACAAATAAAACCTCAAAAAAGATCATAAATGAGTTACAAGTCCAACCAGAATTCCTGGAAGAGATTTAAAAAAGAGAGAGAGAGAGAGTTCTTTTAAAAAAAAGAATAAGCTTTTAAAAATAAAATGGAAAGAAATGAGAGCACTTAAAGGGGAAAGAGGGAAAAGAAATTAGATCTATGGAGAAAGATTTGGAAGACAAATTAATAGTATGGAAAAATTTTTTAAATGGGAAGACCTCCCCCAAAATTAAAATTAACCAAATGAAGGCTAATGATGCCAAGAGACAACAAGAAATATTAAAACAAATTAAAAGATTATAAACAATTATGAAAAATGTACAGTATTCCATAGCAAAAACAATTGACCTAAAAACAGATTAAGGAGAAATAATTTAACAACTTGACTATCTGTAAGCCAAAAAGCAAACAAAATTAATCTAGAAATCATTTTTCAAGAAATTATAAAATATTTGCATAGATTTCTTAAAACTAAAGGGAAAATAGGAAATGAAAAAAATACTTGGTGACTACCTGAAAGAAACCCTAAAATAAAAATTGCCAGGAATATTATGATCAATATCCAGAGCTTCAAGGTCAAAGAACAAATATTGCATGTAGATAGAAGAATTTAGATACTGAGTAGATACAGTCAAGCTCATACATAGAAAGAATGGGAATCACGTAATACAATATTCCAAAAGGCAAAAGATCTAAATTTATAATAAAGAATAATTTCCTCAACAAAATGAAATGCAAAACCTACAGAGGAAAAAGACTCATCTTTGTGAGCTCAAATGTGGCCTTAGACATTTACTATCTACATGATGTCGGGCAAGCCACTTCACCCTGTTTGCTTCAGTTTCTTCTTCTACAAAATGAGTTGGAGAAGGAAATGGCAAAATACTCTTGTATCTTTGCCAAAAACAACAACAACAACAACAACAAAAACATATAGGGTCCTGAAGAGTTGCACATGACTGAAAACAGCAACAGAATACTAAGAAAAGCAAAAGTACAAAAAAGAATAAGAGGAAAACAAAATTAACAATGATAACTTTGAATATGAATGGGATGAACTCACCCATAAAAAGGAAGGGGATCACAGAGTGGATTAGAAATCAGAATCAAATAATTCATTGTTCACAAGTAACATTCCTGAAACAGAAATATGGAAGCTGTTAAAATAAGGGATTAAAGTAAAATCTATCATATTCTAGTTGAAGCATAACATGCAGAAAGAATAATCATAATCTTATACAAAGCAACAGCAGAAATCAGCCTAATTTGAATAGATAAATAAGGAAACTACATTTATCTGAAAAATACCACAAATAAATAGCAATATTAAACATATATGCACTGAATATCATAACATTAAATATTTAAAATAAAAATTAAATGAGTTAGAGTAATAGCCAACAAAAGCATTATAATGACATGTATTAAGACATAAAAATCTCACAAAGAAATGCAGAAATGCAGAAACATTAAATATATTTTAAGGACCATGATGAAATACAATTATATTCAATAAAGATCCTCTGAAACAAAGATTACTAATTTTTGGAGACCAAATACCACTGATAAAGAATAACTGGGTCAAAGAATACATTGTAGAAATAGTAATTTTTAAAATATAACAATGAGATACTACACCAAATCTTTGTAGATGAAGCCAAAGCTTTAATTAGGGGAAATTTTATGTCTCTAAACACCTTCATCAATAAAAACAAGGCAGGGTATATAAAAATTGAAAATGCAAACCCCACCACCCCAAAACATGAAAATCATCAAATTTAAAATTTTCCAATTAAACTCTATTTGTAATTTTTTAAAAAGAGAATTAATCAAAATTGAAAGCAAAAAAAAAAATGCCAAAACAAATATTGAATTAATAAATACAATTTGGAGCTTTTATGAAAAAAAAAAAAACAAATAAAATAGATAAACCATTATTATTTTTAAAAGAAAGAGGGAAACCAAATTACAAGTATCAGAATTGAAAAAGGCAAATATGCAACAAATGAAGAAATTAATGAAATCATTAAAAACTATTTTATTCAATTATGTGCCAAAAAACTGAAAATCTCAATGGAGTGTTTAAATATATATATATATATATATATATATATATATATATATATATATATATATATATATATATATTAAAAATAACATCCAGTTTAATGAAAACAGAATACTTAAATAATCTTATCTTAAATAAAAAAATTCTACAATCCACAAATGAAATTTCAAAGGAAGAAAAAATCTAGAACTATTGATTTGCAAATGAATTCTAACATTTAAATAACAATTATAAATTTTTTGAAAGAATAGGAAAGCAGTGAATTCTGTCAAATTCCTTCCATGATTTAATGTGATTTAAATAAAACAAGTGAGAGTCAAAACAGAAAGAAAAAAAAGGATATAGATCGAAATTCCCAATGAATATTGATACAAAAAAAAAAATAAAGTATTATCAAGGAGATTATAATGAGGTATCACAAAAGTTTTATACCGTAACTAGGCTGGATTTCTACCAGAAATCTAAACTGGTTCAATATCAGAGAAATTATAAACATAATTGACCATATTCATAGCAAGAACAACAAAAGACCTATAATTACATCCATTTACAACTGAGGCTATTCTAAGAATTTATTCTCAAAAATTGGGACCAAGGGCAGCTACGTAGTACAGTGGATAGAGCCCCAGCCCTGAAGTCAGGAGTACCTAAATTCAAATTTGGCCTTAGACACTTAATATGTCCTAGCTATGTGACCCTGGGCAAGTCACTTAACCCCAATTGCCTCAACCAAAAAAATTAAATAAATAAATAATAAAATAAAATAAAATTGGGACCAACAGGGCCCAATCAAACTGCTTTTATGAAACAAGCATTCTAACCCTTAAATCAGGGATAGATATAGGGAGGGAAAGAGTATTGACCAATTTAACTAATAAAACATTAATTAAAAAATTAAATAAAATCTGTGAAAGAATATTATATAATGAACAACTTGGATTCACCACAATAATGCAAAGAAGTTTCAAAATTAGAAAAATAATCAGAACATGCTTATCTGACTAAAACAACAAAAACAATATTAACAAAATAAAAAACGAAAGTTAAGTGATAATTTGAATGCATACCAAAAAAGCTTTTTTGTAAAGTATAATATTCATCTATGCTAAAACTCAAAAAATTACAAGCATGGAATGACTCTTCTTTGGATGTAATAATCATTTATTTAAAGAATTAACTATTTTTAGTAAAGAGTAGAAAGTTATCTAGAACACACCATAATAAAGCAAAGATATTTTTTCATGTCTACCAATACTTGAAGACATGATTCTAGAAATGCAAGCAATAGCAATAAAAAAGTAAACAAAATATATGTACAAACATCAGAAAAGTGAAGACAAAATTATCCTTACTTATAGATGAAATGATAATGTACCTTAGAAACTCCAAAAAGTTAGTGAAGAAATTAAGTGAAGTGATTAATGGCTTCAGTAAAGTAGGTTGGAATAAAATTAATCAAAAAAAAGTATCCACATTTTTAAACTATGAAAAAACACAAAGAAATGATTAGAGAAAGTACATTAAAAATAGCTACAAAATCCATAAAATATCTAGGAGTTAAATCTATCAAGACACAAATAAGATTTATATTAAAATTACTCTAAACCACTTTTTATAGAAATAAAGAAAGGCAACTAAATATAGAGATGTTCACTGTTGTGGTTGGGCCACATTAATAAAAATAAGAATGATGATACTCTCTAAATTAATTTATAGATTTTGTGTTATATCAATCAAATATTAAAGGAATACTTGGTAGATGTTGTCAAAAGAATAACAAAATTCATTTAGAGAAATAAAAGTTCTGGAATCTAAAAGGGAATCAATGAGGGGAAAGTAAGAATTAAGGAAGAATATTATTAAATTCTAAACTATATTATAAGATCATAAATCATGAGAGAAGAAAAAAACAGAAGAAAGCAGTGAATGTAGCATTTGTTCATTTACATTCAACCTCCATAGTTCTTTTTCTGGAGGTAAATGGCATTTTTTGTTCAAAGTCTTTTGGGATTGCTTTGTATCACTGAATTACTGAGAAGAAGCAAGTCTTTCAAAGTTGATCATTGCTGATTGTTATTGTGTACAATGTATTCCTGGTTATGCTTGTTTTCTTCAGCATCAGTTCTTTCCATCTGCTAATCTTTCCAGGTCTTTCTATAATCAGCTTGTTCATCATTTTTTAATGGCACAATAATATTCCATTACCTTCATGAATCATAACTTGCTCAGCCATTCCCCAATTGATGGACATCTACTAATTTTCCAATTCTTTGTTATTACAAAAGAGAGCTACTACAAACATTTTTGCACATGTTGGTCTTTTTCTCTTCTTTATGATTTCCTTGGTATACAGACCCACTAATGGCACTGCTGGGTCAAAGGATATTCAAGTTTGATAGACCTTTGGGCATAGTTCCAGATTGCTCTCCAGAATGGTTGTATCATTTCACAACTCCACCAACAATGTATTAGTGTCCCAGTTTTCCCACATCCCCCTAACATTATTATCTCTTTTTGTCATCTTAGTCAATCTGAGAGGTGTAAAGGCAGTACCTCAAAGTTGTTTTAATTTGCATTTCTCTAGTCAATAGTGACTTAGGGCATTTTTCATGACTATAGATGGCTTTTATCAATTGAGGAATGACTTCTAATAAATTTTACACAGTTATTTATATATTTTTGAAATGAAACCTTGATTAGAAATATTGGCTATCAAGATTTTTCCTGTAATGGGCCAGAATTCTGAAGAAACATACTTAGGCAAGGATTCTTACAAAAAGGTGTTAACTAAGTGGAAGTGAAAAGACAATGGTTACCTAGTTTAGCATGGTGATTAATAGTTCTCTAGTTCAGTATGGTTGATTTAATCTTACAACAAATAAATAATGATTGCCTTATACTCAGTATGATAAATGGATTTAATTGTAATAGAGTATTTAAGAGGTCAGAGTCAGACCTGGAAGGGGGTATAGAACAGACTCAGAGACAGACTCAAAGACAGAGGATTAGAGATTGGAGCTGGCTGGCCTGTCCTTCTGCTTCCCCCACTGAGACCAAGGCCAATCTGAAGGGCCTCCAGAAAGCTAGCAGAGCCCCAGGCAAGGAGATAGACTGTGAAGGAGATTATAATAAAGACTTTTGGACTTTCACATCTGGCTATTCTTGTAGTGATTACTCTGCTGAAAAGAAGACTGGTACCAAGACCTCCAGAAAGCTAACCAGAACATTACATTTTCCCATCTTTATAATTGACTTTTAATGTTGTTTCTGTTGGTTTTATTTTGTGCAAAAACTTTTTAATATAATGTAATCAAAGTTTTCCATTTTGCCTTTAATAACATTTCTTCTTTGGTCAAAAAGTTCTCCCTTCTCCAAAGGTCTGATAAGCAAATTATCCCTTGCTATCCTAATTTGTTTATGGTATCATCCTTTATGCCCAAATCATGTACCCATTTTGACCTTATTTTGGTATGGAGTATGAGTTTCTGACATATTATTTTCCAGTTTTCTCAGCAATTTTAGTGCAATACTGAGTTCTTATTCCAGAAGTTTGAGTTTGGAGGGTTATCAAATATAAGATGATTGTAAGCCTTGTTTATTATGTCAGGTCCACCCCATTTAAAAAAAAATAAGAATTGTTATAAAAACTGGAGAGCAGTTTAGTTAAAAAAAAAAAAAGAACTGGTTTAGACTGACATCTTACACCATAAACAGTAAAGTTCAAGGTGAATGTTTGACTTAAATATATAAAGTATGCATCATGAAAAAGTAGAAGGATACACAAGTAAATATCTTTTACCATTATTAGGAAGAAATTTTATAACCAAATAAGGGATAGAGATTATTAAAGAAATAAGGTTACAGAAATTTAAAAACCTGCTTATATGCATAAAATTAATGCAATCCTATATTTTGCAGTGAATTTTAACTCACGGACTTCAACATTATCTTTATTAAATTTCATCTTGCTTGATTCAGTCCATCATTGTAATTTGTCAAAATCCTTTTGCCATCTAGTATGCTATCTGCCCTTCCCAGTTTTGCATTATCAGAAAATTAAATATAAATAGAGCCAGAGACTCTCTTTTAATGTATAAACTCCATTGAAGTTTCATGTAGCACACAGCTGTGACATGATAGATGCCAATCATTAACAGTCTCTAGTTTCCATGACTCCAAGGGTGCCTTGTGCCTAAATGTAGATTTGTATCAAGGTAAGTGTGATCTGGGGATGGAGAGAGCATCCACTTGAAAGAAGAAGGGAAAATTGGCAGTATGGATTTGGAAGAAAGGCACAAAACAAATATGGAGTAACAATTATAGAGGAAGCTAATTTGAACTGAGAAAAGAAGAAAGCAGTCACTTGAAGAAAAGAGAGTAAATGGAGAAAGGACTAAGCTGCTAGAAAAAACTGAATCTAAGGAATCAGTATTGAGGCAGATTGGGGGTTGTCAAACTATGCCTCTGAACACAATTTATTTTTGTATGGTCAGCCAGTGAGCTAAAAGTGTTTTCTACCATTTCTAGAAAAACATTCTTATTCTTTCTCTGGACTGCTCCCTGAAAATGGAGGGAAAAGAAAGTTAAGACAAAAGCAATCAGGCCTTCACCATTGGTGCTATGAATATGACCTGTATCTTCACAATAAGTCTAGGAAGGAGTGGGATTAAAGGCAAAAACTCTCCTAGAGGGAATTCTTGGTAAGGCACATTCCTTGGTAGGAATTTAGTAAATGTTTGCTTGTTGATTTATCAATTGGAGATATGGCAATCCATTTTTGGTAGAGATGCAAAGAATGTATGCTATCTGATTTATTTCCCTGTTATTTATTTCATTCCATTTTTAAAGCCTTTTTGCTTTTGGACTCATTTCTTTTAGATGGCTTAGCACAAAGAGAGTACTTGTGATGTCTAATTGATATCTGGCAATAACCCACTCCCATCTTTCAATCCCTCCAAGTTCACAATAGCACAATCTAAAATTTAATTTAATATTTTGTTTCTTAAGTAGCACAACACAATATTGGTTCATCTAGTCAATGCTAATTTCTTTCTTCTTCTTTCAGTGAAATAGTAATTATACCTTTTTGGGTCAAAAATATGAGGACAATTACTGAGTATGGGAGAAAGAAAATGATAAGGGATTTGTTTTTTTTATTGAGATTTTTACTTACTCTAGATATATGGTAATCTACACAGCTAACCCAAGAGGTTGTTGTACAAAATCTGGTTGTTGGTAATCTTGAGAGAGGAACAGGAACTCAAATCTGGAGTGTAGCTGTTTTCTTCTGAGGAAGTTGTTTATTATGCATCATAAAAACAAAGCATTTCACTCCTATTAATTAAGAAGTTAGTGGAGCCTGGGTGGTTCCAGGAGCTGCCAGCCCCATCCTTCCCACCTCTAAATCCTGGAGTTTGAGCACTTTTCTGACAGGTTGGTAACCATTAGGTAATATGAGCAAAGGCAATTTGTTCATCTGCCAGTGCTGAACCCCACAGCCCTTTGTGCTTTGACACCGGAGTAATGGGACAGTGCTAAGCAGACTACTGTTTTCCTGCTACAACTCAGATAAAAAAATTTTTGCATATAATTCATTTGTGCATGACATGGAAATGTAATAGCATAAGAACAGCATTAAGCAGAATTTGCCGCTAATGTCTTTTTTGAACCATCAAGATGTTCTTGACCTTGTTCATCGTAATGATATAAAAAATTTTCCTCTCCAGACCTACTCGCTCCACAGAAAGATTCACAATGCTCCTACCCTCCTCTCTATTGCATGTTTCATCTCTATTCTTCCAGTGGTCCAGTGAAGTACAGAAGAGAGAGAAGGGAGAACCAGGTAATAGACTCCAGACTAAAATCACAAGAAACCCAGGTATTTTGAGAGGAGGAGGGAGGAGGGATATTCTTTCAAGAAAAGCAAGAGAACAAGATACTGGTTATTACAGAAGGAAGTGGATAGGAGGGGTTGGACCATATATTTACTTTTTGTTTCTAGGTATTGGTGCTAAGCCAATTAAAATGCTCCTTGTTATCACCTGAAAAAACCTCACCTTGATTTGTTTAAGATATCTTCCACTCCTCTAAAAAAAGGAAATGTGCAAAGCCAGACAAGAGCATAGAACAGTGGGGTTTCTGGTCCCTATAGCCACAGTGAAGACTTTTGACACATGAAGCAAGATCACAAACCTTGCATGGGGCAAGAGGATGACAGATCCCTAACACAATGAGGAAGGATTTCAATCCCTGATTAAAAACTCTCTAAGTTTGGTCCTTCATTTTAAGGGCCCTGGTTAAAGCCCTAATTACTCTATTCTAATTACAACCCTGTTGTTCCTCAGACCTCTCAAACAGTTTATTTGCATCTGTATTACATCTCCCCTGGACTGTAAGTTCTATAAAATCAGTTCTTTTTGTATTCCTTAGGACCTGCCTACATTGCATGTAGTAGGTGCTTAATTGATGCTTGTTCTATTAATGGCAAAAATATCAACCCTCCCACTTTCTCAATTGTCTTCCTCATCCCCCATGCAAAATTTCAAAATCTTTTGCCTAAGAAATTGTTACATGTTTGAAATATTCATTTGGGTGTTTCTTACAATATCATATCTGCTTGAATATGGGTTACCTCTGCATAAAGCCTATACCCCTAATGAGATCTCTTTGAAAGGAAAAAATTATAGATCTTTCCTAAAAAAATAACACTGATTATAGGCTGTACTTAGATTATATACAAACAAGATTTTGGGAGAAAAGTGTTTGCAATATGAGGATTTCAGATCTGTAGGAGATGACATCTTAAATGCTACATGTGCATTATTGTTGTTGTTATTATTATTATTATTTTCATCTCATTTTCTTTCTCTTTTTCAAGGAGATTCACATGAAAATGATTCTGGGACAAGTTGCTATCCTGTAATTTTTCTTTTATAGTTCACATTTCATTTACTATTATTGCCCAGGTGGATTAAATGATTACTTTTTGTAGTTTAATAAATTGTGAGGATATATACTCATCTCCTATAGTCTCACTAAAAGAGTATTCAGGACAGCTCTAGTATCAGAGAGGACAAACAGGATGTTCCCATGTGATTTTTGTTTCTTCTGCCATGTCTCTAGAATTTGAAAGCCTCTTATTTCCTTACAGCTTGAAAAGCTATTTAAAATTTATTGCTAAATTTCTATGGATAAAGTACATCTACACTTGGTACAGTTGTTAGAACACTGCATCTGGATTCAGAAATTCCTGAGTTCGAACTTGACCTCAGATATTTACTAGATGTATGGCCCTGGGCAAGTCACCTACTACTGCCTCAGTTCCCTCAACTGTAAAGTAAGAGCCCCTATCTCTCACGGTTGTTGTAAGGATCAAATGAAATAATATTTAAACACACAGCACAGTGCCTGGCACATAGTAGGTACCTAATAAATGCTGGTTTTCCTTGTGCCTTCCTCCTACTCTCCCTCCCTTTCTGCCCTCCCTTCTTCTTTCTTTCCTTTCCTTGGCTTCTTTTGTTGTTTCCTTCTTTCTGCCTTGTTTCCTCTCTTCTTTTTGCTCCCATTCCCCATTCCTCCTTTTCTTCCTTCCTTTCTTTATCCAGTAACTATTGAAATAAAAGTCTAATTCAAGCAAAGTTTTTTTTAATTCTTGAAGGTATTTGGAAGATTATATTTATAGTAGGAAGATTTGTAATTCATTGATGTATGTAATGCCCTGTACAGTGTCTACCATTTCTCTGCATAATCAGCATTGATCAACATGTCTATGCTCCTTAAAGATAACTCTTTTATAATATCTGGTCAGGGTGACCTTGTCTTGCCAACATAAATTCCTTTTCTTAAAACAATTCCACATGACTCAGATGGCACTATTACTATGATTACTAGAGAAGAGTAAGCTTACAATTGTGAGAGATTCACAACTGAGATCTTTTTAGTTTACAAATGATAATATAGAGACCTAGGGAGAAGTGACTTGTTAAACAGTTGGTTACATGGTAGAACATAGGATTAAGACCCAGGTATCCAGACTCATGTTCCACACTTCTTTGCATTGCTCCTTCCCTTGCATTGTGGACTAATCTGTGGGCTACCTGGAGAAGGCTTGCAGACTAGAACTCACAAGTACACCTCCATCTCTTTTTGTAGGCAAGTATCCAGGCACATCACTCTGAGCTCTGGCTTCTTCAGTCCTGTAAATCTGAAGGTCCAATCACATTTGAATTAGTCTAATGAAGTGGAAAAGAATTTAAGTCTTTCTCTGTGTTGGGTTGGTTTCATAAACCTAGTGATAGTATTTGAGCATTTCTCAATCATGTGAATGAATACACTGGTATCATACTCTAATAAAAAGCAAGCTAGATTGGTTGTAAAGGTGTAGCTTCAAATTAAAGTTCTCTTCCTTATTAGTTGTGTGACCATGGGCAGAAAGTCACTCTATCTTTCTTAACCTCAGTTTGTCACTTTCTGTCCCTCTTCAAGCTGCTGGACTTCTATAGAACAGCCTCAAACCTGAATACAGAATTCCAGTTCTCTGGAAACTTTCCAATAAATGAGCATTCATCATGACCAGTTGGATCTAGACCCATGAGAGTATTTCCTAGTATTCTTCATGCCATGTTATTTAATGTACCTTTTTCTCTCTGTTCCCTACCTCAACCCTCACTTCAACTTCTAACTTAAGAACCTCAATCAAATAAATATTACAATTCCAGGAAAGGTGGAGAATAGGGAAGAGAATAAGCATTATATAGCCAGACACTTATTTTTTAAACAAATATTATCCCATTTGATCCTCAAAATGATTTTGAGAAGCAAATGCTCATATTATTTTCATTATCCAGATAGAGAAAGTGAGGAAAAGAGAAGTTAACAGTCTAGTAAATGTCTGAAGCCAGATTTGAAAACAAGGCTTCCTGACTCTAGACCAGCATTCTTTTCACCTCTTTACCAATTGACTTTGGAAGAGAATGGATCAGTTAATATTGATTCCTTACCATCCCCATGACTTTCCTGCCCCAAATGTATTTTCTTTCTACTCCACCACTCTCTTAAATATGTTGTGTTCTCCTATTAGAATATAAACTTCTTGAAGGCAAGGACTATGTCATCTACTCATTATTCTATCCCCAGAACTTAGCCCAATAAGAAAACATATTGTAAAATCTTTCAGAACTTTAAAATGTTTTAATAAGAATGCTAGCTAATGTTATGTTATTTGTTCTTGTTGAAATTTTGGTGGTGACATTTATTTAAATAGAGGATAGATTTAAAGAGGATTCTAGAAAGATGACAGCATAGGTCAAAAAATTCCAAGCTCTTCAGGTTCATCCACAAACAAGACAAAATTGCACCTCAGGATGAATGTAAAGCTGGGAAAATAAATTAGTTGGGACAGAACCATGTTCCTTCTGTGACAATCAGAGATCAGAAGAAAGATCCCAGAATGGATGTTGGGCTCTGTGATGTGTAAACATAGCAGACTAGCTTCCCTGAAACAGCAAATGGCAAGCCCTGGGGGTAGGTGAGTTGGAAGATATCCTCAGCATCAGCCACAGGAATTTTCACTTCTAGAACAGTATGGGGAGTTAGGAGTCTATGCAGAGGAAGATTGAGGGAACTTCTGCTGAGAAGGGGAGTCTAACCTAGCTGTGCTACCTAGATGTGGCCCTGGGGGAAAAAAAAAGAGCCATCAAACGCTAGGTGAGTGCAGAAGCAATGGGGCAGGGATGCTTCTGGCTGTGAACACTTATAGAAAAGCTGAATTCTTGGTTTACTATTACAGGCCAGAGGAGAAAACTGAAGGTTATAGCCACTGAAGTTTTCTTAGGGAGTAAAAGCATTTCAGCATAGTGTTCCAGGGGCCCCGTCTGTGGCTTAGAGGAGGAAAGAAGTGCAGAATTTGGGTCCAGTACAAAGCTCAAATAGTAGCCCAAAGGCACCATCTACTATATCACAGGATTTGAAGTGATTACACTTACAAAGATGCTATAAATAAAAAAAATAATAATAATACAAAAAAAAAACAGACAAAAGCTAGATAGCAAGTAGAAATATAATAGAAGAGTCAAAAGGCAGAGGAAAAGAGTGAGGGGTAGAAGCAAAACAGAGAGTGAAATGGATTAGGAATAGGTAAGAAGGACAGTGAGGAAAACAGGAAGGAGGAAAATAAACAAGTAATTATGATTTAGAATGTGAATTGGATGAATTCACCCATAAAATGGAAATGGATAGTAGATTAAAAATTTGAACTCAACAATATTATGCTTTCAGGAAATGTTATAAAAATGAAAGATACACAAAAACATAAAATAAAGATCAGAATTAGAATTTATTATGTAGAAAAGCAGGGGTAGTAATTATGCTTTCAGATAAAGCTAAAGCTAAAACCGATTAAATCAAATGAGAAAAATAGGGAAATTACACTGTCTGTCAGCCATATTAATCAATATTGTTTTAGACTATTTAAAATAACTGACAGTATAAAATTGAAATGTTGCTATGGTGTGGGAAATGATGAGCTGGTAGATTTAGAAAAATCTGGAAAGATCTGGACTTATGAAAGAAGATACTGTCCACTTCAGAGAAACAGAGGACAGTATATATGCATATATAAAATACATATATGTAGTCTTACATATGTGTGTATAAATATAAATGTACATATGTGTATGATTATAAATATTTATGCATTATACATGTATCTATGTATGCATATATGTATAAATGTATCTATACATATATTCACTTATACATATATTTGCGTGCACAAACATATGTATCTGTGTTTAATTGTAGCCTTCTTGGTAGTGAAGAAGGAAAGGGAAAAATATAGTTAAAAGTGCACAGGGGGAAAAAAAAGAAAACCTAAAAGAAAGGAAAAGATGGACATCTCTGAACAAAATGTGTAGTATTTATTATATAGGATTCTTGAAATGGAAATTTGTTGCTTTATAATTTTAAATACTCTTTTATTTTCTCCAGGCTACACTGACATTTTTTCTTTTCTTATTTTATTTTTAATTTAAAACAAATTTAAAAAGAAGAAAAAATAGTTTTCCATGTGGCTATTAAAAAACTCAATGTTCTAACTATGCTTGAATTTACTTTTAACATTTGCCATGTAGATTAAACCCTTCCTAACACCTCTTGTGAGCAAGTAAGTGATGAATTGGATAAGAGTTCCAGGCCTGGAGTCAGGAAGATTCATTTTCCTGACTTCAAATCCAGCTTCAGACATTTACTGGCTGTGTGAACCTAGGCAAGTCACTTATCTTTGTTTGCCTCAGTTTACTCATCTGTAAAATGAGCTGTAGAAAGGAATGGCCAATCTTTACCAAGGAAATTCCAAACAAGAGCATAGAATCAGCCACAACTGAAATGACAACAACTAAAACAAAAATATTTCATCAGTACAATTTCCAGAACTCAATTTAGTAGTATCTTGGAGTTCCTTTTAGGCCTTTTAGGCTATTGAAATCATCTTAGGAAAGACATACAAAGTCCCCACTGTTTCTTACCTCTGACTCTCATTGCCCTTCTTTGCAGTTGCCATCTTTCACCCATTCCTGGCATGGATGATTGGTTAGACTTTGAGGAGATTATTATTATTATTATTAGTGATCACAGAGAAAGATACAGCCTGTTGGTTAATTTGCATAATTATATAACAGAATAGGTTTGCTAGAGCCAGCTTGTACTGGCTCCCAAAGCTGACTGCTATATTTTCAGTTTGAGCATCTCTACTTCAGATAATGGCATATACTACAAACTGGGCTTCATTTATTTTTGTGGACATGGGTTGTTGAAACAAGAAAGTGATGGAGAATAATACAGTAAGGTTATATTTAAAAGTACATCTTGTATACATCCTATTTGCCCCGGACAGCTGTTTGTTAAACAAGACCAGAATGTACCTGTTACGTTTACAAATATGCTAATTGCATGGATAACTGAATTACACAGATAGGAGAGAGGTCAAAAACTGAATTTGTTGTCTGTGTTGACCTGGCCTAATTCAATATCCAGGAGGAGGAGAGAGAAAGTCCTAGGGAGTCCAGCTAGGAAATCTAGAGATCCTTGAGTAGAGCAGTGTTATATTTCCTAATCTGATACCCTTAAAGAGCATCACAGCATGGTCTTATTTTTCTGATTTAAAAAAAATTGTTTCATTTTCAATTCAAGGAACAAAATAAGCATTTTTATAACACAGTACAATAAAAAAGATAATACACAAAAAACTGCAAATCTACCATGTACAACTTTTTAGTCCCTCCAAATATACAACAGTTAGCATATAAATTTCCTTTTGTTCCATTTTTTCTTCCCTTTCCCCCCACTCTAGAGAAGGCTACTATTAGAAATAAAGAGATATACACACACATGCACAAAGATACAAAGACACACATATGTTTGTGTATAATTTTATAAATACATGCATTTACCTATATATGTATATATATGATATATATATATATGTACATATCGTATGTATGTGTAAAATTATTCTGTGCATACTTCAATTTATCACTTTGTTCTCTGGCCGCAGACAGCATCGTTCTTAAAATGTCCTTTATTTTTAATTTATACATTTATAATACTCAAAATGACTTACTTGCTCAGTCATAGCTAAAATGATACTGTTGTTACTGTTTATAATGTTCTCTTGGTTCTGTATATTCCACTCTTCATCATTTCATGCAATGTTTTCCATGCCTTTTTATGATCATTGAGCTCATCATTTCTTATAGCATAGTATTTCGTCACAAGTATAAACCACAACTTGTTCAGCCATTTCCTAATTGATGAGGATCCCTGAAATTTTTAGTTCTTTACCACCACAAAAAAAGGGTCAAAATAAACATCCCATTGACATTCAAACTTATAATTACTGTTTGTGAATTTCCCTCCATCTTATTTTTACTCTCTATTTTCTTTCTCAGCTTTCCTTTTTACCCCATCCTTTACTTTATCCTCTGCTTCTACCCTATAATCTCCAACTTCACCCACTGAGTCCTCTCATCCTCTTCCCCAATCTCAATCCACACACATCTCTAAAAGTCACCTCAGTGCTCTTCTCTCCTCCTCCCAAATCCTAATCCACACACAACACACCAAAAATCCCTCTCTGATCCTAATTTCCAGTTTTCTCACTTCTCAATATGTTCAGAAGTCTTCTACATCCTTCCAGATATGAATATTTCCTCTTTAACTAAGATGAAAGTAAATCTTGTTGAAAAGACACTAGATTTGCATTTGGATTCATGAGGATCTGCATTCAAACTCTAGCTTAACTCGGATTGTTGACAAGGCATTTGTTCTTTCTGGTTTTTTTTTTATCTATAAGATTGGATGGAATAGAAGAATGAATATTTTATTGGATGTTTTAGATAGTCTAAGATTTCTTTCAGGTTCAAAATTATGATACTATGAAATCCTGAGTGTCAACATTGGATCTGTGTGCACTGCTTTCCCTGTTAGACATGGCTACCTCAATGCCTGGATTTGAAGGCCTTTGAAAAGCTGCTTGACCCTGTTGGGACTGATCAAGCAACCAAATACCCCATATATTGGCTCTTCCTAGAAGTTTTTGCACTAGGATTATTTAAGAGTGAACTTTCACCCAAACTCCCTCTCCTAGCTCCCACTTAATTACATGGCATGCCTCATAAATAGAGTATATAGGTTTGCAGCTGCCGTGAGTATAAATGTTTTCTAAATTATATCGTTCCTGCAAGTTCTGAGAGGCTCATAAACTTGTCTGATACTAGATTTATTAGGATACAATAATCCAGCTTACTTTAGTCAGCTAGTAATAATGTTCATGACTCCTTCCACATCTCTTCCAACTCCTCTAGAATGAGGGTAAAGTTGGGTTAAATGTACCAAGTCCTACAGGTTGTAGCCATTCTCAGAGCTCATCCTAGAGATAGATTTCCTGTTCCTTCTTCTCTCCTCTCACCCTCTTTGGCCAACCTCTCCTCTCTAATCCATTCCTCTCCTCTTCATACTTCCCTTTTGTTCAATTCTCACTTTTCCTCTTTTTTCTCCTCTGCTCTTGATAACTACTTTCTTCTAAAGCTGGAGTTCTTAAATTGAGGTCTTTGGACAGAGCTTCATTGATAGATTTTAGAAAGCTTCATGAAATTGAAACTTTAAACATTCAATATAATTGTTTCCCTTTGTAATACTATGTATTTATGCATTAAAAATAGTATCCTAGAAATTAGAGCAATAATTAGGAGTTACTTTGCCCAACTTTATGCCAATAAACTCGACAACTTAAAAGAAATAGAAAAATACCTCCAAAAATATAGCTTGCCCAAACTAACAGAGGAAGAAGTAAATATCCTAAACAGTCCCATCTCAGAAAAAGAAATAGAACAAACTATCAATCAACTCCCTAAGAAAAAATCCCCAAGACCAGATGGATTTACATGTGAATTCTACCAAACATTTAAAGAACAATTAACTCCAATGCTATATAAACTATTTGAAAAAATAGGGATTGAAGGAGTCCTACCAAACTCCTTTTATGACACAGACATGGTACTGATACCTAAACCAGGTAGGCTGAAAACAGAGAAAGAAAATTATAGGCCAATCTCCCTAATGAATATTGATGCTAAAATCTTAAATAAAATATTAGCAAAAAGATTACAGAAAATCATCACCAGGATAATACACTATGACCAAGTAGGATTTATACCAGGAATGCAGGACTGGTTCAATATTAGGAAAACTATTAGCATAATTGACTATATCAATAACCAAACAAACAAAAACCATATGATCATCTCAATAGATGCAGAAAAAGCATTTGATAAAATCCAACATCCATTCCCAATAAAAACACTTGAGAGCATAGGAATAAATGGACTTTTCCTTAAAATAGTCAGGAGCATATATTTAAAACCATCGGTAAGCATCATATGCAAT
Organism: Antechinus flavipes; assembly: GCF_016432865.1. Lineage (NCBI taxonomy): Eukaryota > Metazoa > Chordata > Mammalia > Dasyuromorphia > Dasyuridae > Antechinus > Antechinus flavipes. Next base: position 508,718,078 of record NC_067400.1, on the reverse strand, counting down.
GGGGGAAAACTGGAACCTTTCCCAGTAAAATCTGGAGTGAAGCAAGGTTGCCCACTATCACCATTATTATTTAATATTGTATTAGAAACACTAGCCTCGGCAATAAGAGTCGAGAAAGATATTAAAGGAATTAGAGTAGGCAATGAGGAAACCAAACTATCACTCTTTGTAGATGATATGATGGTATACCTAGAGAACCCCAGAGATTCTACTAAAAAGCTATTAGAAATAATTCATAATTTTAGCAAAGTAGCTGGCTACAAAATAAATCCCCATAAATCCTCAGCATTTTTATACATCAGCAACAAAACCCAACAGCAAGAGATACAAAGAGAAATTCCATTCAGAATAACTGTTGATACCATAAAATATTTGGGAATCTATCTACCAAAGGAAAGTCAGGAATTATATGAGCAAAATTATAAAAAAGTCTCCACACAAATAAAGTCAGACTTAAATAATTGGAAAAATATTAAGTGCTCTTGGATTGGCCGAGCGAACTTAATAAAGATGACAATACTCCCTAAACTAATCTATTTATTTAGTGCTATACCAATCAGACTTCCAAGAAAATATTTTAATGATCTAGAAAAAATAACAACAAAATTCATATGGAACAATAAAAAGTCAAGAATCTCAAGGGAATTAATGAAAAAAAAAATCAAATGAAGGTGGCCTAGCTGTACCTGATCTAAAATTATATTATAAAGCAGCAGTCACCAAAACCATTTGGTATTGGCTAAGAAATAGATTAGTGGATCAGTGGAAAAGGCTAGGTTCACAAGACAGAATAGTCAACTATAGCAATCTAGTGTTTGACAAACCCAAAGCCCCTAACTTCTGGGAAAAGAATTCATTATTTGATAAAAACTGCTGGGATAATTGGAAATTAGTATGGCAGAAATTAGGCATGGACCCACACTTAACACCATATACCAAGATAAGATCAAAATGGGTCCATGACCTAGGCATAAAGAACGAGATTATAAATAAATTAGAGGAACATAGAATAGTTTATCTCTCAGACTTGTGGAGGAGAAAGAAATTTGTGACCAAAGATGAACTAGAGACCATTACTGATCATAAAATAGAAAATTTTGATTACATTAAATTAAAAGGCCTTTGTACAAATAAAACTAATGCAAACAAGATTAGAAGGGAAGCAACAAACTGGGAAAACATCTTCACAGTTAAAGGTTCTGATAAAGGCCTCATTTCCAAAATATATAGAGAACTGACTCAAATTTATAAGAAATCAAGCCATTCTCCAATTGATAAATGGTCAAAGGATATGAACAGACAATTTTCAGAGGATGAAATTGAAACTATTACCACTCATATGAAAGAGTGTTCCAAATCATTATTGATCAGAGAAATGCAAATTAAGACAACTCTGAGATACCACTACACACCTGTCAGATTGGCTAAGATGACAGGAAAAAATAATGATGAATGTTGAAGGGGATGCGGGAAAACTGGGACACTAATGCATTGTTGGTGGAGTTGTGAACGAATCCAACCATTCTGGAGAGCAATCTGGAATTATGCCCAAAAATTATCAAATTGTGCATACCCTTTGATCCAGCAGTGTTTCTATTGGGCTTATATCCCAAAGAGATACTAAAGAAGGGAAAGGGACCTGTATGTGCCAAAATGTTTGTAGCAGCCCTATTTGTAGTGGCTAGAAACTGGAAAATGAATGGATGCCCATCAATTGGAGAATGGCTGGGTAAATTGTGGTATATGAATGTTATGGAATATTATTGTTCTGTAAGAAATGACCAGCAGGATGAATACAGAGAGCACTGGCGAGACTTACATGAACTGATGCTAAGTGAAATGAGCAGAACCAGGAGATCATTATACACTTCGACAACGATATTGTATGAGGACATATTTTGATGGAAGTGGATTTCTTTCACAAAGAGACCTAACTGAGTTTCAATTGCTAAATGATGGACAAAAGCACCTACACCCAAAGAAAGAACACTGGGAAACGAATGTGAACTATCTGCATTTTTGTTTTTCTTCCCGGGTTATTTATACCTTCTGAATCCAATTCTCCCTATGCAACAAGAGAACTGTTTGGTTCTGCAAACATATATTGTATCTAGGATATACTGCAACATATCCAACATATAAAGGACTGCTTGCCATTTAGGGGAGGGGATGGAGGGAGGGAGGGAAAAAAAATCGGAACAGAAACGAGTGTCAATATAAAATAATTATTAAATAAAATTTTTTTAAAAAAATAAAAATAGTATCCTAAAAAAGACTCTATAGGCTATACAAGACCACCAAATAAATACAGGAAAAAAATGATGAATAACCCTTGTTTTAAGGCATCTTAGATGATGCTCATTCATGCTTTATAGTGAAGAAGACCCTGGTAATACATGGGGCACATACAAGTTGTAACATATAGCCATTATGGTTCTGAAGAAGAGCATACTCTGACTTCAAATAGAAAAGAGACCAAACTCCTCAGGACAAAAATCAGATCTCCATGTGTTTCACTAACAAGTTATCCCTGAGGTAACCCTGAAGAGCAAGATGACAACATCACAGGTTAGCAATTGTTTTTTTCCCAAACTTTGCCTGAAAAAAAAAACTTCTTTACAACATAGTGTTAGGCTACTGTTACCAAATTTTAGTCCTAGGTTGCTCCCATCATCCATGTCTCCTTCATTTACTCAACTAATCACTGAATGTCACTGGGGGAAGTCCCACAATAGTGCCTCCTAGGTGAATTATAAATTCATTTTTTTTCACAACCTCACCTGGCTCTTACTATGGCAAGGTAGTCCTTTTATTGTTCCCTACTTGGTTCCCTATCTTACTTCCTACAGAAGTCATTCCATACTCTTGACTTTTCAAGATCTCAGACATCCCTTTACCCCTCTTCTCAATTGGAAACTCTTCTCTCATTTTACTGAAAAAAAAATTGAGGTCATTTGCCATGAGATTCCTTTTCCTTTCTCTTCATCTGAAAACCCCTTGAGGGGCAGAGCCAAGGTGGCAGACAAAACACAGCAATGCATCTGAATTCTGCCCCAAACCTCTGAAAACACCTTTAAATAATGCCATAAAACAATTCTGGAGCAGTAGAACTGAAGATTTTTTCCCTACTAAAATCAACTTATACCTGAGTGGGAGTAGAGCACAATCCAGCAGGTTGTGCCAGCACAGACCAAGTCAAGCAAATCAGTAACAAGTCAAGGGAGTCACTGAATCAGCACTGGTAGCTCCTTGCAGAACTCTCAGCCCAGATAGTAAGAGGGTCAAACAATTGGTCATAGGAAAGTACAGAGGTCTCTTTGCTTTTCCCATTTTCCAATCTGAATCACAGTTCTAGGTCCAGGAGGAACAATAACTGACCAAAGCTTATGGCTTTAGTAAATCAGGAACCCTCCTCACAGTTTCAGGGCAGAAAAGAATGCTTGTAATTATTCACAGACAAAAGTACAGGCCAAGAGAGTAGTAAATATACCTCTCTTTAGATCATATCACCTTGGTGATACCTTCAGTAGAACTGAAAATTTATAAGGTCTGACAAAGGTCCCAATGAAAACATACAACACTTGTATAAAACCTTTGAAGTCTGAGATAGTGCACTCTCAATCCTGGAAGGAGACCCTCGATTTAACAAAGAGTTACAAGTCAAAAATATACTAGAAGAATAAGCAAACAACAGGAGAAATTCTAACCATACAAAGTCACTGTGGTAATAAGGAAGATAAAAACACACACTCAAAATAAACAAAGTCGTATGAATTGGTTTCAAGCCATGGATGAACTCAAAAAGGATTTTGAAAATCAAACAAGAGAGGTAGAGGAAAAATTAGAAAAAGAAATTGGAGTGAAGCAAGAAATTCATGAAAAGTAAGTCAATAGCTTGGTAAAGGAGACATTAAAAAAAAACCTTAAAAAATGGACTAGGATAAATGGGAAAAGAGATACAAAAAGCCTATCGGTAGAAGAAGGTCTTGAAAAGCAGAATTGTACAAATGGAAAAATAGGCACAAAAATTCATTGTTGAAATAGAAATTCCTTTAAAAGTAGAATTGGCCAAATGGAAAACAAGGTCCAAAAAATCATTGAAGGAAAATAATCCCTTAAAAATTAGAATTGAGCAAATGGAATCTAATGACTTCATGAGAAATCAAGAAATAATTTTTAAAAATCAAAAGAATGAAAAATAGAAGAAAATATAAAATATTTCATTGGAAAAACACTTGACCTGAAAAATCAATACAGCAAAGACAATTTTAAAATTATTGGACTACCTGAAAGTGACAATAAAAAAGAGCCTAGATACCTTCTTTCAAGAAATTATCAAAGAAAAGTGCTCCAGAAAATAAAATGGAAATTGAAAGAATCTAAGAATCAATTCCTGAAAGTGATCTTAAGGCAAAAATTCCCAGGAATATTATATCAAAATTCCAGAGCTCCAAGGTCAAACAGCCAGAAAGAAATAATCCAAAAATGAAGGAGTAACAGATAAGATAACACAAAATTTAGCATTTTCTACATGAAAAGATTGGAAATCTTGGAATATGATATTCCAGAGAGCAAAAGAGCTAGGATTATAACCAGGAATCACCTACCTGGGAAGTAGGTGGATATTCAATGAAATAGAAGATTTTTTTAGCATTTTGATGGGAAGATCAGAACTAAATAATAAATTTGATTTTTAAATACAAGACTCTAGAGTAGTATAAAAAGGTAAACAAGAAAGGGAAATCATGAGGAATTCAAAATCTTTAAATTTCTACATGGGGAGGTGATACTTAAAATTCATAAGAGCTTTCTCATTATTAGGGCAGTTAGGAGTCGCCTATACAGACAGAGAGCACAGGTATGAGTTGAATATAAAGGGATGATATCTAAAAATATAGGATTAAAGGATGAAAGAAGAATTTATGAGGAGAAAGGAAAAGGAAAAGAAAGAATGTAGTAAATTATGTCACATAAAAGAGCCAAAGAAAATCTTTTATAATGGAGAAGAAGAAGATGGGAAAAGAGAGAGAGGGAATAAATCTTACATTTATTAAAATTGGCTCAGAGGGAATAACATACTCAATTAAGCATAGAATTCTATCTTGACCTATGGAAAGTAGGAGAGAAGAGAATAAGATAATGTGGGGGCAGGGTCAATGATAGCAGGGAGGGTAAACTAGGGAAGGGTTTAGTCAGAAGCAAAACACTTTTTTAAAAAATAGCTTTTTGCAGCTACACCCAAAGAAGGAACACTGGGAAACGAATGTGAACTATCTGCACTTTAGTTTTTCTTCCCGGGTTATTTATATCTTCTGAATCCAATTCTCCCTGTGCAACAAGAGAACTGTTCAGTTCTGCAAACATATATTGTATCTAGGATATACTGCAACATATCCAACATATAAAGGACTGCTTGCCATCTAGGGGAGGGGGTGGAGGGAGGGAGGGGAAAAAAAAATCGGAAAAGAAACGAGTGCAAGGGATAATGTTGTCAATATAAAGTAATCATTAAATAAAAAACAAAAATTAAAAAAAATAAAAAAATAGCTTTTTATTTTCAAAACATATGCAAAATAGTTTTCAACATTCACCCTTGCAAAACCTTGTGTTCCAATTTTTTTCTCCCTTCCTTCCCCTCATCCTCTTCCATAGACTTCAAAGAATCCAAAATATGTTAAACATGCAATTCTTCTATTCATGTTTCCACAATTATCATGGTGTACACGAAAAATCAGATCAAAAAGGAAAAAGAATGAAAAAGAAAACAAAATGCAAACAAACAACAAAAAGGGTAAAAACACTATGCTATGATCCATACTCAGTTCCCACAGTCCTCTCTCTCAGTGAAGATGATTTTCTTCTTCACAAGTCTATTGGAACTCACCTGAATTACCTCATTGTTGAAAAGAGCCACATCCATCAGAATTGATCAGTACATAATCTTGTTGTTGCTATGCACAATGTTCTCTTGGTTCTATTCACTTCACTTAGCATCGGTTCACATAAGTTTCTCCAAGCCTTTCTGAAATCACCCTGTTAATTGTTTCATACGCAAAAATAACATCCCATAATATTCATTTACCATAACTTATTCAGCCATTCCCAACTGTTAGGCATGCACTCAGTTCCTTGTCACTACAAAAAGAGCTGCTACAAACATTTGTACATTGTTTTTTTTCCCATTTTTTTTATTTATCTCTTTAGAAGACAAACCTAGAAGAGACATTACTGGGTCAATGGTATGCATAATTTGATCACTCTTTGGTCATAGTTCCCAACTGATCTTCAAAATGTTTGGATCAATACAAAATTCCAACAATGTATTAGGGTCCCAATTTTCCCACATCCACCACAACTTTCATCATTATCTTTTCCTATCATCTTAGCCAATCTGAGAGGTATGCAAATTGCCTTAATTTGCATTTCTTTTATTAACAGTGATTTAGAGCATCTTTTTCATATGTGCAGACATGGCTTTATTTTCTTCACCTGAAAATTGTTCACATCCTTTCATTTATCAATTGAAGAATGACTTGAATTCTTATAAATTTGAGTCAATTCTCTAAATATTTTAGAAATGAAGGCTTTATCAGAACTCTTGGATGTAAACATTTTACTGTTTTCTGCTTCCCTGCTAATCTTGTCTCCATTGCTTTTGTTTGTACAAAATCTTTTTAATTTAATATAATTAAAATTATCCATTTTGCATTTCATAATGTAATCTAGTTCTTCTTTGACCATAATTTCCTTCCTTCTCCACAGATCTGAGAGGTAGACTATTCGTTGTTCTGCTAATTTACTTATAATATTACTTTTTATATATAAATAATGAACCCATTTTGACCTTATCTTAGTAAAGGTGTTAGGTGCTGATCAATGCCTAGTTTCTGTCACACTATTTTGTTTTTCTCAGCAACTTTTGTCAAATAGTCTCCGATCAAGTCTGGTGAGAATAGGGCTAAAAGGAAGAGTACAAGAAGTAGTAAGATTAGGCCTAAGGCATCCTTGATGGTGTAGTATGGATGGAAGAGAATTTTGTCTGAGTCTGGGTTGATGCCTGAAGGATTGTTGGAGTCAGTTTCATGGAGGAAAAGGAGGTGGACAATGGCTAGTGCTATAATGATGAAGGGGAGAATGAAGTGGAATGCGAAGAATCGGGTGAGGGTGGCTTTATCTACTACAACTCTCCCTCAGATTCACTCTGCTAGGGTAGTGCCAATGTAGGGGATGGCTGATAGGAGATTAGTAATAACAGGAGCACCTCAGAATGATATTTGGCCTCAGAGGAGGATATACCCTACGAATATGGTTGCTATAACAGTCAGAAGTAGAATTACCCCAATGTTTCATGTTTCTTTGTAGAGGTAAGATCAATAGTAGATTCCTCGGCCGACATATAGGAAGAGGCATATGAAAAACATTGATGCTCCATTAGCATGGAGGTTGTGGATTAGTCAGCCGTGGTTGACGTCACGGCAGATGTGGGTGACAGAGGAAAAGGCAGTTAGAGTGTCCAAGGTGTAGTGTATTGTGAGGAATAGGCCTGTGAGGATTTGAATAATTAGGCATACTCCTAGTAGAGACCCCAAGTTTCATGAGGCAGAAATGTTAGATGGTGCAGGGAGATAGATGAATGAGTGATTAATTATTTTTTTAAGTGAATGAGTTTTACGTAGATTGGTCATTAGTTTTTGTAGTTGAATTACCCCAGTGGTTTTTCATGCCGTTAGGCTATGGTTAGAGTCCATACTAAAAAGAGTTCTTATTCCAGAAGGTGAGGTTTTGGGGTTTATCAAAAACAATTACTATAGTCATTGACTATTGTATCTTGTGAAATTAATTTATTCTATTGACCAATTACTCTACTAAATGGTTTTGATGACTACTGCTTAATAATAGAGTTTTAGTTCTGATACAACTAGGCCACATTCATTTGCATTTTTTTCATTAATTCCCTTGAAATTCTTTATCTTTTATTCTTCCAGATGAACTTTGTTATTATGTTTTCTAGCTTTGTGATTAATTTAGGTAGAATTGTCATTTTTATTTTATTACCTGGCCCTTTCCCTGAACACTTGATATTCTTCCAATTGTGTAGATCTGACTATTCATGTAGAAAGTGTTTTATAATTTTATTCATATAGTTCCTGAATATATTTTATATTAGCCACAGTTATTTTAAATGGAATTTCTTTTTGTGTCTCTTGCTACTGGCCTTTGTTGGCAACATGTAGAAATGCTGATGGTTTATGTGGATTTATTTTGTATCCTGCAACTTAACTGAAGTTATTAACTGTTTTAGTTATTAATTTTTTTAGTTGATTCTCTAGGATTCTCTAAGTATACCATCATATCATCTGCAAAGAATGATAATTTGGTTTCCTCATTACCTATTCTAATTTCTTTAATTTCTTTTTCTTCTCTTATTGCTAAAGCTAACATTTCTAAGACAATATTGAATTAGACTATTCAATAGTGTAATAGTAATGGTGATAGTGGAGAACGTTGCTTCATCTCTGATCTTATTGGGAATGTGTCTAGTTTATCCCCATTACATATGGTGTTTGCTTATGCTTTTAAATAGATGCTACTGATTATTTTGAGAGAAACTCCATTTATTCCTATACTCTCTAATATTTTAATAGGACAAAGTGTTGGATTTTATCAAATGATTTTTCTGTATCTACTGAGATAATCATATGATTTCTGTTAGTGTGGTTATTGATATAGTCAATTATGTTAATAGTTTTCCTAATATTGAACCAGTCCTGCATTCCTGGTGTAAATCCTAATTGGTCATGTTGTATCATCCTGGTGATAACTTGTTGTAATCTCTTTACTAATAGTTTATTAGCCAAAGACTTTTTAGGAGTGATGGAGTAAAAAGGAAGAGAGAATAGGATAAACATGGGGAGATGGAATGGATGGAAACACAGCTAGCAACAGTTAACTGTGAAAAAAAATGAAATCTGTATATCTTTAACATATATTGGATTACATGCTGTCTAGAAGAAGGGGTGGGAGAAGGGGAGAGAGAAAAGCACAAGGTTTTGCACAAGGGTGGATGTTTAAAATTATCTATGAACGTGTTTTGAAAATAAAATGCTTTGATTAAAAAAAATAAATATATCAAGTTTTTCTGGTAAAGGCTTTCTTTCTCAAGCATATTTCTCAAATATATAGAGAACTGGAAAGTAAAAGAAATTGTGTCCTTTGATCTGCATTCAGTGTTCATGAGTTCATTCTCTAGAAGCATATGGCATTTTCCATCAAAAATTCATCATTTTTATCTTTTATTATTGTACTACTGAGAATAGCTAAGTCATTCATAGTTGATCATTGTATAACATTCTGTTATACTACAATAATGTCCAGGTTTACTGAACTGGAATTTTATTGAATACAGATTGAAACATACTTTTTTGCTTTCTTATTTTTCTTGAAGTTTTTGTGTTTTTATTGTTTTTTTCCCACAACATGACTAATATGGAAATATTTTGCATGAGGACATATATGTAACCTATAATTTTTCACTAGTAGCTGACAAGTGATCATAGTCTTTTTCTTAAAGACCGCCTGTTAGGGGAAAAGCCACCAGTTTCTAATCATGCCATCCTATTGAATTTTCAGGTAATATTAATTGTTAAAAAAATTTTGTTTTTTTCCATATTGTCTAGGAGGATCCAAATTTTGTTTATCATTGAAGTGAAATTTGGGAGAAGAAAACTCTAAGATAAGAACTCACTATTTTATAAAAGTTATTGAAAAAGCAGGAAAATAGTATGGCAGAAACTAGACATAGATCAACTTCTCACTCTCTATAACAACATAAAGTTGAAATAGATTGCAAATTAGTAGAGCAAAGAACTATGTCAGCTCTTTGGAGAAGGAAGGAATTTATGACTAAACAAGAAATAGATAACATTATAAATTTCAAAAATTGCTGATTTAATTACATTAAATCAAAAATATTTTGCACAAATAAAACCAATGCAGCCAAGATTATAAAGGAAACAGAAAGCTGGGAAACAATTTTTATAAAAAGTGTTTCTGATAAAGTCCTCACTTCTAAAATAAAGAACTGAGTCAAATTTGTAAGAATACAAGTCATTCCCCAGTTGATAAATGGTCAGAAGATATGAAGAGGCAGTTTCCAGAGAAAAAAATTAAAGCCATCTATAGTCATATAAAGATTCTATAAATCAGTATTTTTAAGAGAAATGAAAATTAAAACAATTTTGAGGTACCTTCTTATCTGATATTGTCTAATAGCCACCACCTATAAGATTGACTAAGATGACATGAAAAAAAAAAAATATATATATATATATATATATATATATATATATATATATATATATATTGTCTCTATGCTTCTGAAGCTTAGTATTTCTTTTTTTTATATATTTTATTTTATTTTATAATAACTTTATATTGACAGAATCCATGCCAGGGTAATTTTTTTTACAACATTATCCCTTGCACTCACTTCTGTCCCAATTTTTCCTCTCCCTCCCTCCACCCCCTCCCCTAGATGGCAAGCAGTCCTATATATGTTGGATATGTTGCAGTATATCCTAGATACAATATATGTTTGCAGAACCGAACAGTTCTCTTGTTGCATAGGAAGAATTGGATTCAGAAGGTATAAATAACCTGGGAAGAAAAACAAAAATGCAAATAGTTCACACTCGTTTCCAAATGTGTTCTTTCTTTGGGTGTAGCTGCTTCTGTCCATCATTTATCAATTGAAACTCAGTTAGGTCTCTTTGTCAGAGAAATCCACTTCCATCAGAATACATCCTCATACAATATCATTGTCGAAGTGTATAATGATCTCCTGGTTCTGTTCATTTCACTTAGCATCAGTTCATGTAAGTCTCTCCAAGTCTCTCTGTATTCATCCTGCTGGTCATTTCTTACTGAACAATAATATTCCATAACATTTATATACCACAATTTACCCAGCCATTCTCCAATTGATGGAAATCCATTCAATTTCCAGTTTCTAGCCACTACAAACAGGGCTGCCACAAACATTTTGGCATATACGGGTCCCTTTCCCTTCTTTAGTATCTCTTTGGGGTATAAGCCCAGTAGTAGCACTGCTGGATCAAAGGGTATGCACAGTTTGATAACTGTTTGGGCATAATTCCAGATTGCTTTCCAGAATGGTTGGATTTGTTCACAACTCCACCAACAATGCATCAGTGTCCCAGTTTTCCCGCATCCCCTCCAACATTCATCATTATTTTTTCCTGTCATCTTAGCCAATCTGACAGGTGTGTAGTGGTATCTCAGAGTTGTCTTAATTTGCATTGCTCTGATCAATAGTGATTTGGAACACTCTTTCATATGAGTGGTAATAGTTTCAATTTCATCCTCTGAAAACTGTCTGTTCATATCCTTTGACCATTTATCAATTGGAGAATAGCTTGATTTCTTATAAATTAGAGTCAATTCTCTATATATTTTGGAAATGAGGCCTTTATCAGAACCTTTAACTGTGAAGATGTTTTCCAAGTTTTTTGCTTCCCTTCTAATCTTGTTTGCATGACATGAAAATATATTGATAAATGTTGGCATAGATGTGGAAAAATCGAGACCCCAATGCTTTATTGGTAGAATTGTGAAATGATCCAGCCATTCTGGAAAGCAATTTGGAATTATGCCTAAACCATGAAACTATCAAACTGTGCATACCCTTTGAGCCAGCAGTGCTACTACTGGGTTTGTACCCAAAGAGATCTTAAAGAAGGGAAAGGGACCCACATGTGCAAAAATGTTTATATCAGTATTTTTTGTGTGGGCACAGAATTGGAAATTGAGTGATACTCATTGATTGGGTAATAGCTGAATAATTTGTGGTATCTGAATGTAATGAATTATTGTTGTCCTATCAGAAATGATGAGCAGGGTGATTTCAGAAAAGCCTTGGAAAGACATATGAGCTGATTCTGAGTGGAGTGAACAAAACCAAGAGAACACTGTACACTGAAACAGCAAGATTGTATAATGAGCAATTATGACAGACTTAATTTTTCTCAGCAGGACAATGATCAAAGACAATTCCAAGAGACTTGGGATGGAAAGTGCCATCCACATCCAGAGAAAGAACTATGGAGACTGAATGTGTATTGAAGCATACTATTTTCATCTTTTTGTTTTGTTTTGTTTTGTTTTTCCTTGTGACTTTTCCTTTTGCTTTTATTTTTTTTTGTTTTACATGACTAACATGGAAATATGTTTAAAATGATTGTACCTAATGTACATCTGATTCTTGCTTTCTTGGGAAAAGGGGGGGAAGAAAGGAAGGGAAAAAATTGGAACTTGGAATTAGAAAACTGGAAAATGTTACAGAAGTTAATGTTACAAAAGTTGCATGTTATTGGGAAAAAATACTATTAAGTGAAAAAAGGTATTTCTCTTTTTCTCTTTTGCACTCCTCAAAGAAGGATGAAATCTATACAGCCATAGGGTTATACAATTCAATTGCAAGGCAACATGGCACAATGAGAAGAATATACCTACAATGCTGGAGTTCAAAGCTTGGTTATGACCTTTCCTTCCTATGGAACCTTAGGAAAGCCATGGCTTCAGTCTCCTATCTGTAATATGAGGAGACTGGGCCTTAATATCTCTTCTCAGCACTACACACATGCTATATTTTATACTTACTCCTTAGATCATTATTCCTAAAACCTCCCTCACCACAGTAAGAACATGGACCCCAATATGGACCCCAATACATCAATACTATTGCCAAACACCTCATATTAAATAAAGGGAATAACCCCATGCTACTTTTGATCATTCAGTCCTTGCTTCTGAGGAGACTTTACTCTTTGTCTTCCATAGTGCCATTCTCATCTGAAGATGCACATTATATCATCTGCTCATATATCTTTAACCTCTCAGAATATAGTTTTCACTCTACTGACCAACTTTAAATGGACTATGATTTGTGATTCATGATTATTATTATGATTACTCCCTTTACTCAAACATGGTGAGAAAGAGCAAAAGGTATGAAAATTGGAAGCAAGAAGATTTGATTTGCATCATTACTCCTGAATTTAGGAGCTAAATGACACTGAACAAACTATTATCTGACTAGGCAACAAATTTCTCAACTATATCTAAAAGGAAGGATTAAATTATTTATCTGAGTGATCTTGTCCAAGTCACTTCAACTTGGTAGGTCTCAATATCCTTATCAATTAAATGAGAGGGTTGGACTGGATAGCATTCCAATCTATATCTACAACTTTATTGTGCATTTATTTTAGTCATGTCTGATTCTTCATGACCCCACTTTAGGTTTTCTTAGCAAATATCTTAGAATGGTTTGCCATTCTACTGGGCTTATACCCCAAAGAGATACTAAAGAAAGGAAAGGGACCTGTATGTGCCAAAATGTTTGTGGCAGCCCTGTTTGTAGTGGCTAGAAGCTGGAAAATGAAAGGATGCCCATCAATTGGAGAATGGTTGAGTAAATTGTGGTATATGAATGTTATGGAATATTATTGTTCTGTAAGGAATGACCAGCAGGATGAATACAGAGAGGACTGGCGAGACTTACATGAACTGATGCTGAGTGAAATGAGCAGAACCAGGAGATCATTATATACCTCAACAACGATACTGTTTGAGGATGTATTCTGATGGAAGTGGATCTCTTTGATAAAGAGAGCCTTAATTGATCAAAGATGGACAGAAGCAGCTACACCCAGAGAAAGAACACTGGGAAATGAATATAAACTGCTTGCATTTTTGTTTTTCTTCCTGGGTCATTTGTACCTTCTGAATTCAATTCTCCCTGTGCAACAAGAAAACTGTCTGGTTCTGCACAAATATATGGTATCCAGGATATATTGTAACCTATTCAACATGTAAAGGACTGCTTGCCATCTGGGGGAAGGCGTGGAGGGAGGGAGGGGAAAAATCGGAACAGAAATGAATGCAAGGGATAATGCTGTAAAAAATTACCCTGGCATGTGTTCTATCAATAAAAAGATATTAAAATAATAAAAAAAATTAAAAAAAAGAATGGTTTGCCATTTCTTTCTCCAACTCATTTTACAGATGAGAAAACTGAGACAAATAGAATTGTTACTTGCCCAGGATCACTCAGTTAGTAAAGGTCTGGGGCCTAATTTGAACTTCAGAATATGAACCTTCCTGACTTTAGATCCAGTGTTCTATCTACTGTACCACCTATCTGACCCATATCTATGATCACATGATCCTGAATTCTTATCTTTCTTGAAAAAAAGCCATTTGAGTCATGCTATCTGGCAACCTAATGCTTATTCCCAGTGGCCTCAAGGTTTAGGGAATCTCTTTGAAATTCTACTGCTCCACCATCACTGCCCCTCCATCAAACAGGGATACCTGCTGGGCTATTGATAGTGGTGACTGCTTCTGTCTGAAAGATCTGGCAAAGTCTGACTGTGAATGATAGATCTCTTAACCAGACATACCAATCCATCCAGTTCCCCTTTCTGGGTCTTCTCTTTTTTACCCTCCCATGTCTCTTTCCTTTTGACTCACCTCAATTCTCTGTCATCTCCTCAAGTAGCACAACACTCAATCATTCCACTCAGCACCCTCCCCAAGGGAACTTTTGGGAGAATGAAGCACAATTTTCCTGTCACTTTATCATCCAGTGAAACTCAACAGGGATGAATTTGAGGTCCTGTCACTATAACATTGAAAATAATCTGCTTAGGTTGAGTTAGAAGGGAAAAAGCAAACATAAACATCCCTCTCTTGGTAACTGGCTCTGGGGTACAGGATAACTTCAGAAAATAGTCCTGTCACCTTTTTCCACTCTTCATGTTCCTCCATCCAGAAAAGCTGTGGGGCACCAAAGATCCAAGTCATGTGCTCCCACATGTTCAAGCAACTTAAATGTGAGACCTCTTGTTTTCAGAAGAATTGTTATGTGTTAGAGCTCTAAAGGGCCTTAGAGATTATTTAGTCTACTTACTTTATTTATTTTTAAAATGTTATTCTAAATTTATTTATTTAAAATTTTAAAATTTATATCAAAAATATTTAAAATTTTAAAATGAAAATGAAACATTAATTTTCTCTTTCTTGGCCTGCACTTAAAATTAAAAGCAAGACCTCATAATAAATATATACAATTAGGCAAAACAAATTGCCACATTGTCCACATCCAAACATGAAGGTCTCATTCTACATTTTGAATCCATCACCTCTCTGTAAGGAAGTGAGAAGCAGATAATCATGGACATTGATTGCATTGATTATTCATTTTACAAATGAGAAAAATGAGATTCAGGGATGGGAAGGGAATTACTTAAAGATGAACAGCAAATTAATGCCAGAGCTTGGAACTAGATCTCATGCTTCCCAAACCCTAGTCCAAAATGTTCTGCATATTTTACAGAATGAAAGCAACAGAAGGAATCAAGTAGGAGGTTTAATGGTGTTAAAGGGTGGGTAAAAATTGGTTATAATTTTAGGTTACCAAAAATTGCCCATTTCCTCATTATAGTTTAACAAGCAGAAGACAATGCTGTCATTACTCTGATGCTATTCATAATCAGAACCAGGTGTTGGGGAAGCCCATGCTTACTCCAGCAGTTGTGTGCTCCATTCACATCACAGAAATCTCTGGGGAAGGGCCAAATACTCTATAATTCCAAGGAAATTGGTGACTTTGTCCCTTAACACCTTTTGTTATTTGGGTAGTGGCTGTTCAACTGTTAATCCAAGTACTGAAAGAGGGAAGAATTAGTATTGATATATCCAATCTGAATCTTAACCTTTCTGGGAATCCCATCTCATTGGAGAATCTCTTTCTCTCAGGGTCAGCTCTATTAGAAAGAGTCCTAATCATGTAAAATGGATTAATTACAAATGCATTCTTTTATGAAATTATAGAATCAACAAATTTTGAAACTACAGAGAAGCTTTCCCACTCACACATTGAACCCTCCTTCAGTTACCTTATTCATGATTGGCAAAGGAGTTATGATCAAGTCAGTTGAGACAATTCATAATTTGGAAACTACTCACACCATGAAGAAATAGATTCAAGAGTAGTCCCTGGCAGAGACTTGTTACTTTCTTTGTCCATATTGCTAGTTTCTTTGACTTCAACTGGGGTCTTATGAACCTGTTTCTGTTCCTAGTCACAATCTCACTACTATTGGTTCAACATGGAAATTATGGCAAGAACAGATTCTCTTCATTCTATTTATCATCTTATCTCTAGCTCTATCTCTGTTTCTCTCTGAAAAATCCTGTACATTTATCTCCTTTTTTGCTGCACTATCATTTCTGCTTCAAATATAGGAATTCTTGTTTGTCATCTTGACTTTCACTTTCACAAAGGGTCATTCAGTACCTACACACTAGGACTACAGTTCATTTCCCTTTCTCCTTTTTTTCCAGGACCTAAGACAAGATAATCAAAACAGAATCACAATCATTTTAGAATTGGAATTTTGGAGAGCTTTCATTTTAATTTTCTTATTTTGCAAATGAATAGATGAGGAAATAAGGATTTAGAGAGGTTAAGTCACTTGTCCAAGTTACTCGAAGTTAATTAAAGGAAGAGAGGCCCTTAACCCTCTGGGGAAAAAAAAAGATGAAAATAAAGGCTTTTAGATATAGGAATAGACCACCAAAAGGACAGAAGAGACAGAAGAAATAATGGCAAAGAAAGTTGTTTATTTCTAGTTTTCCAAGTTGTTTTTCTCTTAGGTACATCACACCCTTCACATTTTCGGGGACAATTACTGAGGTGACATAGAACACATTCTCTGAACTCAGGTTGCCTTTAAGCAGAGTCTAATTTTGAATACTCTTTTTGTATTTCAATAAAGTGTGAATAACCTGAAGAGAAAAAAAACTTCTGTCAGTCTGTCTGCTTTTCTGCTCTTTTGGTCAGGAATTGTACAAATACTGGACTGTTGCTATCTCAGAGCCACCTCTCCAAGGGGTTGCACCAAAGAATCTTAGCATTCTCAGTGATGAGGTGAAAGAAGGTATATATCTTTTTAACATGCAAAGCTATTGGTTATTTACAGATAATGTCAAGGACTCAGAAATCATTCTTGGCACCAAAATTTACATAGATTAATTAAATTAATTGCTAAACATATAGGGAGGAAGGAGGAAGGGAGAGAAAGAGACTAAGAAACTAAGAGTGAAAATCAGAGAAGCAGAGACAGAGAAATGCAGAGAGATAAAAAGAGAGAGGCAGGGACAATGTGACAAAAAAAAGAGTATGGGGATGGAGGAAGAAAAGAAGGAAAGAGGGAGAGAAGGGGAACAAAGTGGGAGGGAAAAGGGGACAGAGACAGAGAGAAAAGAACTGGGGAAGAAAGAAGGCTGAACAGTTGAAAACAGTAGTACTGGAACTCATCACTAGAGAAATATAAGGCTGAGGGCAGCCAGTATTGAGGGCAATATTGAAGTGATCATCTCAATTCCCTTGTCTCTCAGTAGGATTAGTGAACTCTCAAAGATCCTTATCAAGGACATTTTACATCTTCCTAACCTCTCCTGAATTTTTATAACCTTTACCATCAAGAAACTTTCTAACATCCAACCTTTATCCCTTGTGCTGTGGATTCTGCTCACTTTCACCTATATTGTATTTTCAGGTGAGGGAGGGTTACCAACTACATGCTCTAGGAATTAGTAAAGGCATGGGATCCCCCAGGTGCTGGAGATTGAGAATAGTTTGCAGCCTGGAGAAAAATATATGTGGTGTGAGGCAGGTGGCAGAAAAAATCTGAGAGCCAAAGACCTATGGGTAGGGAGAAGTTCACAAAAGCTGGAAGTCATGAGCTTAAAAGGTCCAACACCAAGAGAAAGTGTTCAAAGAGCAATGGTAGGGAACCACAACAAAATAAATACAGTATGTTACCAACTGACACATTGTTTCACAAAGAAATTATTACTGTGAGACAAAGTCTTTTTATAGTAGAAAGGGCAGCCACATTCTTTCCTACTGAATGACCACCATGCAGTTGTGATCCTGGACATGATTCACAATCTAAGAACATCCATATAACTTGAGGTTGTGATTTGGTGGAATAATGCAGGTAGAAGTCTTCTTGTAATTCGGTGTAATGGGTTCTCATTTTTTCCTTTTGGGTCTCTAGCACTTTGTCTACCATGTATCAGAGCTCATACTCTATATGAATTTAGGTTCTCTTGAACTATATATTTCTCATTTGTCCATAATTAGTGGTAAAAAATGTGCATTCAGTGGCTATAGTTAATCACTCAGTAGATGTAGACAGACTATTGAAGTAGAAGGATCCTTCAAGCTTTCACTACTCTTAAGACTCTCTTATTGTAAGAGCAACCTGGCCAAAAGGACATGAAGATAACCTCTTGAATGATTGAAAAGGGACCTATTCAGTTTTTCAAATTCTTAGTGGATCTGTTGTTGTGTAGGTCTGACAAAGGCAATCAGATCTGATCTTCTGTGATATGAGGTATGATTCATTCTTTAAATATATTGCATGTTTCTCTGAGTGGTTACTGATTTTTCCAGACAGTTATTAGTAGGAACTATAGTATACAAAAAAGAACTAGAGATAGGAGTCAGTTTATGTAAATGAGTGAAAATATACACTGTTCTCAAAAGAGAATTCTTCCATAAAAGGTAGAAAGGAGAATAAGCATTTATTAAGTTTGTTAAATATCTACTTTGTGCCAGTACTGTGTTAAGTTTATAAATATTATCTTAATTGATCCTTATATCTTCCTGACCCCCAGACCTAGTGCTCTACCTACTCCAATGCCTAGTTACCTGTAGGGTAACAAGGACATCTTGGTGATAGGAAATCTGACATGTAAGAGAGCATCTCTCTGAGTAATCGATTAGACCCTCTCTTTCCTGTGAACTGTGAGAAGTAAAAGTCAGGAGAACATACTAAGAAATGAAGTAGATCTTAAGAAAGGTGGGCTTATCAGAGCAAGGGAGCAAAACCCATAGAAAAAAAAAGAACATGATGAGATCATTAGTACCAGACTCCAAAACTAGGGCTTTGTCCTTATAAAAGTATAGAAGCTGTATAATTAAAATCCTCTATACTTCATTTCCTTTTTTCCTTAGACTTCCAGCTCTCCTTTTTAATAATGTAGTGTTCTAAATAGGGCTGTCATTCACTCTTAAACTTCCTTATGCTTCTGAAGGCCAGGATACTTTTATTTTATTTTTTAAAATTTATTTATTTATTTTTTTGTTTATAGCTTTTTATTTACAAAAACTTATGCATGGGTAATTTTTCAACATTGACCCTTTTTAAAAAATTTTTTATTTAATAATTAGTTTATATTGACAGAATCCATGCCAGGATAATTTTTTTTTTTACAACATTATCCCTTGCACTCGTTTCTGTTCGATTTTTCCCCTCCCTCCCTCCACCCCCTCCCCTAGATGGCAAGCAGTCCTATATATGTTGGATATGTTGCAGTATATCCTAGATACAATATATGTTTGCAGAACCGAACAGTTCTCTTGTTGCACAGAGAGAATTGGATTCAGAAGTTATAAATAACCCGGGAAGAAAAACAAAAATGCAGATAGTTCACATTCGTTTCCCAGTGTTCTTTCTTTGGGTGTAGCTGCTTCTGTCCGTCATTTATCAATTGAAACTCAGTTAAGTCTCTTTGTCAAAGAAATCCACTTCCATCAAAATATGTCCTCATACAATATCATTGTCGAAGTGTATAATGATCTCCTGGTTCTGCTCATTTCACTTAGCATCAGTTCATGTAAGTCTCGCCAGTCCTCTCTGTATTCATCCTGTTGGTCATTTCTTACAGAACAATAATATTCCATAACATTCATATACCACAATTTACCCAGCCATTCTCCAATTGATGGGCATCCATTCATTTTCCAGTTTCTAGCCACTACAAACAGGGCTGCTACAAACATTTTGGCACATACAGGTCCCTTTCCCTTCTTTAGTATTTCTTTGGGATATAAGCCCAATAGAAACACTGCTGGATCAAAGGGTATGCACAGTTTGATAACTTTTTGGGCACAATTCCAGATTGCTCTCCAGAATGGTTGGATTCATTCACAACTCCACCAACAATGCATCAGTGTCCCAGTTTTCCCGCATCCCCTCCAACATTCATCATTATTTTTTCCTGTCATCTTAGCCAATCTGACAGGTGTGTAGTGGTATCTCAGAGTTGTCTTAATTTGCATTGCTCTGGTCAATAGTGATTTGGAACACTCTTTCATATGAGTGGTAATAGTTTCAATTTCATCCTCTGAAAATTGTCTGTTCATATCCTTTGACCATTTATCAATTGGAGAATGGCTTGATTTCCTATAAATTTGAATCAGTTCTCTATATATTTTGGAAATGAGGCCTTTATCAGAACCTTTAACTGTGACGATGTTTTCCCAGTTTGTTGCTTCCCTTCTAATCTTGTTTGCATTAGTTTTATTTGTACAAAGGCTTTTTAATTTGATGTAATCAAAATTTTCTATTTTGTGATCAGTAATGATCTCTAGTTCATCTTTGGTCACAAATTTCTTTCTCCTCCACAAGTCTGAGAGATAAACTATCCTATGTTCCTCTAATTTATTTATAATCTCGTTCTTTATGCCTAGGTCATGGACCCATTTTGATCTTATCTTGGTATATGGTGTTAAGTGTGGGTCCATGCCTAATTTCTGCCATACTAATTTCCAATTATCCCAGCAGTTTTTATCAAATAATGAATTCTTATCCCAGAAGTTAGGGTCTTTGGGTTTGTCAAACACTAGATTACTATAGTTGACTATTCTGTCTTGTGAACCTAACCTTTTCCACTGATCCACTAATCTATTTCTTAGCCAATACCAAATGGTTTTGGTGACTGCTGCTTTATAATATAATTTTAGATCAGGTACAGCTAGGCCACCTTCATTTGATTTTTTTTTTATTAATTCCCTTGAGATTCT